>NC_090941.1:431841502-432149798 GCF_040938575.1 Ambystoma mexicanum
ACATGCTTAGATCTTTAATACGATTATGATCTGGGCTGGGGTCATTCACTCTCATAGAATGCAGGGGATGTGGGGGTTGGACAGTGGTGTTGCCCATGGCTCTGGGTAGGTTGGGTGGGGTTAGAGGTCTGCTAGCATTTCGGCATTGATGAATGGGTACTGCGAGGAGCCTGGTGTTGTCTCATGGCCTTCCAGGGTGCATTCCTCCCAGTGATACTGAGTAATTGCAACAATGGAGGAACAAGGGGAATCTTCCGTGAGAACTGGCTGTGCAGGCACATCTCGTCAGAATGATCTGGGCCTAGACGAGTGTTTCAATGGAGCTAATGTTATGCCACGGAGCCATGCAAGACTGTGCATCTACCATAACTACATATTGGCGTTTCTCTCTATGTGCACACCCTGGGTTTATGTATCTATCATTAACGCTTTATTATATCCATTCTGGGTTTCATAGCATGGTCCTCTCCCCCACT
Source organism: Ambystoma mexicanum (assembly GCF_040938575.1). Lineage (NCBI taxonomy): Eukaryota > Metazoa > Chordata > Amphibia > Caudata > Ambystomatidae > Ambystoma > Ambystoma mexicanum. Next base: position 431,841,979 of record NC_090941.1, read on the forward strand.
TGGACACTACACAATTTCATGATTTGCCTCACCTTAGGGCGCCTAGTGGGGTGGGATAAATTCATTTCCATGCCAACATTGCCCCCTTTTGTTACTCCTACAGTAATTAATTCTTCCCCATATTTGCAATAATGTCCCCTCCTCCCTACAGCCTCATAGGGAAATAGGGGCTTACCTTTATCGGCATCCAAGCTCTACAAACATCTCAAACTTTCTCCTGCTCGCGCATACTCTTCATGTGTACATGCTATATAAATGCAACCCCCATACCCAGGTCAGCCCATACTTCTTTGTAATTCTCAAGGTAAGGGGGAGGGACAATGGCTGTGTCATATAATCGGTCAACTACATCCCCCCCAGGGATAGGGACCATGTGAGGAATGGGGTGGTTCGTCTGCACATCTACTTCCTTTGTATCACAAGGTACTTTTGAAACAGCAATAGAAACCATCAGCATTGCGTTATTAGGCACTCTTTTGGCACAACTTCGGAGACACAACTGGCACGTGCAGAAGATGAGTAGGACAAACACGATGATGGGCACCTACATTTTCACCAATGTTCCAAGCAATGATGGGGACCAACTAAACGCAAGTGAGAAGGAATCTTCTTCCTGGACGCCAACTTCGTTTTTCATCTTCGCCCCTAGATCATGTACTGCAGCAATAATGTGTGACAATGTTCCATTTTCAGCCTCTTTGGAAGGTTGAATGTGCAACATGAACTCCCGATCTGTTTGCAAACACCATCTTCCGTTACTGTTAGCAGATCCAGCACATACCTTTTCTGCATTGTCATCAGCCTAAGGGCGCGCAGGTTTACTCTAATGACATTGAAACCTTGCTTGTTTATTTTAGCCAATTGGATCAGCTCCCAACAAACTATCTGGAGCCATTTGGCATTTGCTTGCATCTGTATACTGGGTATTAAAGATGCAAAAAATGTCTCTGCTGATAGTTATAGCTTGTATTTGTCAGGTATTTGTGCAAGCAGTTCGGATGTTTCTGTTGATATGTAATTTGAAGCTCTTTTCCTTCTTCTCAGTTGTTCAGAAAGGTCCTTTCTCAGAATGGATGTAGAAGTCTGGAGGTGGCAACGTATGATGTGCTTAGATTGTTGGGGGCAATGTGGGAGCTTCATCAGGCAGTGGCCCCCCTTTTAGGTGTTCTTCTGGGACTACTAACATGGCTGAGTGTAGCGTAGCTAGCGAACAATAGCCCCTCCATTATGCTAGGAGGTGCAAGGATGCTTGTTGACCACGCGCCCAGTAGTAGAACATCAGCGCTGCGGTCCCCTTCTTGAGGTCTGGAATCTGCACAGTTTGCTTACATCGTTCGTTTGAGCCTACCAAAATAGTTCCTTTGCTGAAGAAGCACAGTTCATAAGTCTTTTCCTGGTGCACTTTTACTGGTTTCTCTATGGCTGCAATCCAGGCCAGTTTTGTGACGTGCTCTGTCCATGACTGTGCGCAAGTCTGTTCCACAAGTACTGCAGTTTTTTCAGAAACCCTAAATGACCTTCAGTTTAACACATGAGTGTTGTTTCTTGCCACTTGTTGTTAATGTATTTTGCCCCTTTCGATCACCAGGTAGGTTGTTTTAGACAGCTGGTGTTGGTCACACTCGTTTTGCATTGCTGGGTGTCTGAATCAGCCAGTTCCAAATGGACTCTGCGTCCCTGGAAAGTGCTTCTGATCCTACATAGTGCAAGATGAATTAGGCATTGTGGCTCTTTAATCGGTACTTCTTGTGGTACTAAAACCTTGGGTGCACCCGATGCGTATTAAGGAGCATACATAGCAACTGCTAATAGTTGTTCACCTTCCCACTGCGCTCATGTCGGAATATCAACCGTTGGAGTGCACGGAATGAGGGATATCTTCCAAAGTATGCCGGCCTAGGCCATGGTATGCGTCATATTTGGGTTTGCGTACTTGTCTTTTCTTTCTTTTATGGCGCGACATGTGGCTTTTTGCTATCCTGCTTCTGCTGTTTGTAATGTTTACATTATTGCTTACGTTAAACAAAATGTTTTTTATATTTGGAAGTAATATTTCAAACATTTCGCTTGTGCACACAGTTGCATTGCTATCATTTGTAAGGGTCATATTATGCATATTTCTGGTTATGCTTTGTGTTTCAGTTAAATTAATGGGAGTGCTTTCATTCATGATTTCATTTGAGTTCAGGCTTGGGGACAATTCAGTTACGTTAAATAGTGTGCTTTAATTTGAATTCCAGTTCTCTGTGTTCCTCCCACCTTTTTTTAGATGGCCAGCCCAGATAAAAGATGCCGCCCAATATATATCCAAAAAAAACATTAGAAAAGTAAACAAAATGGCCGTAAAATGCAGGCCACACTGATAGGAATATATTCTGGTGCTACTCATTTCTATTTCCAGGCAATGACCAATTTGACGTTGATGTCTTCATCTTTGCAATACCTGTAGTGGGATAAATGGGTAAAATAAAGGAATGGGAGGGTATGGGTTTTAGGCTAACAGTAGGTAGAAACTGGGAGAGGGTAAGGAGGAAATTGAGAGAGAGAGAGAGAATGAGAGAGAGGGAGAGAGAGAGAGAGAGAGAGTGAGAGAGTGAGAGAGTGAGAGAGAGAGAGAGAGAGAGAGAGAGAGAGAGAGAGAGAGTTTTATTTCTTCGGTAGCTGATGCTTTTAGCAGCAACGCATGTTTGGTTATCTCTTGTACATGCACTTATATAGTCATCATTAAGCTACATGAGGTGACGTAGACTTGTTGCATTATTCTTGGTTGGCTGGTTTGGAATTGGGTGGGGCCCAGCGAATGTCTGAGAGGTGTATCCAATAACGGAGCCCTTTTACTTTTACTGCGAGAGGGGTGGAAAACACAACCTCGTAGGACCAATGGAACCTGGGATTGTTCAATTTTCTCTTTAAACATTTGACATATACCAATTTCCCCAAATACAATGGTTGGGTGGGTGCTGGGTCAGTTGTTGCATCTATCACGTTTTGTGTGTCCTCTGGATGTGGCAGTGCCATTTGTCATGACACACTTCTCATCGCACGTGATAGGTGTGCAAGTACTGCTTGAATTCTTCTCCCAGAACTGCTGATGTCCTGTGGGCATCTGATGCCCTCATCACAGGGGAGATGGGCATTTGCATGCGTCTGCCGGTTACTATTTCATGGGGGAAGAGGTGGTGGTCCTTGCTGGGCTGAGTGTGTAAATGAGACCAGGGGTAGGCAGAATGATCAATTATTTTTCATTTGCTTGTGGGTGGTAAACAAACAAATATGGTGCTTATTATGCCCAATAGTGCTGTGATCTCTTTGAAGAGTTTGTTGAAATAATTGGTGCTGTTATCGGACCGCAAAACATCAGATACCCACCACCAAGGGAATGTACAAGGAATTGTGCAGCACATTTGGCATCTGGGTGGGTGCATGGGCCAGCCTCAACCCACCTCGAGAATGGACATACCACCACAATGAGGTATAAAGCTCCATTGCATCTTTCCCCCATGTCTGCATAGTCAATATGCAGCTCAAGAAAGGGTCCAATGGGGCAGGGCAGGGTGCCTCACAATGTTCTAAGTGTCATCCGTGTACTGAGCACTTGGCAATTGGTGCACTGAATGACCGTCATTGAGAGGTGTTCTTGGAGATTAAGTATAAACCGGTCCTCCTGGATGTCTGCTACAATGTGTGGCTTGGAGCTGTGAGAAGGGTAGTGCAACTGCTCAGCTGCCACGCGTAGCAGTCCTACAGGCATTACTACTTTCCCAGTGCATCGTCTCCATAAGAGGTCAGTTGGAGACTGTGTGCATCCATGTTTAAGCCATATTTCTTGCTCTTCCTGGGGTGCCCTATGTTGAAGCTCTATCATTTGGGTTATGAGCATGATTGTGTACGGATCAGCCTCTGGTCTTGCGGCCACTGCTGCGGTTACATATTCAGCAGGTGTGGGCACCAGGAGATATGCTGCAACTTTAGCTGCTGCGTTGGCGGGTGTGTTCTTCAACAAGATTTTGTCAGTGTTGTTAGTGTGTGCTGCGTATTTAATGACCACCGCTGCAGAGGGATCTGCGATGGCGGAAATCAGTGTATTGAGCAGGGCGGCATGCTGCACTGGTCAGCTGTCTGCCCGCCTTAAGCCCATCCTTCTCCAGTGTAAAAGACCTGCATGCACCGTGGTGGTGACGTATGCAGAGTGTGAGTAGATGGTGGTATGACACCCCTTGGATGCCAAAAGGGCCTCAATAAGTGCCACAATCTTTGCTGCCTAGGCTGAGTAGTGCATGGAAACCTTTTCATTACCAGTGTTTCATAGTCATCAACCTCTAATCGCATCACTGCTGCCCCAACATGTCTGTGCCCTGTGTCTTAGTCAATTGTTGCTGACCTATCAATAAAAAGTACTTCTCCTTCTTCTAAAGAACTGTCTTTGGCTTTAGGGATATTGTCTTCCGCACCCTCATAAGTTGCACAGTCATGCAGTTGTAAATCCCCATCAGTGCATGGCTCTATTGGGAATGTGACAGGGCTCACTGTTTTACACCTTACAACATGAATGTGTATGCTTGAGAGAATATTTTTGTATGCTGATGCCCTCTGGGTGATAAGGGTGGATTTTGAGTGATCTAGGATGGCAAATACTGAGTGCTCCACATACAGAGTTACTGAGCACCCCATCACAATCATGGAGCTTTTTTCAATTGCAAAGGCTGCAGCAGCAAGAGCATGGGCGCGTGCAAACTGCCCCAGTATCACTGAATATAGCGTGCCACTGTAATAGGCCAATGCTCTGTATGAGGACTGCTGTCATGAGTGTGCTATTTGAGTGCGAGAAGATGTAGAACTCCTGCGTGTAATCTGGGGTGGCAAGGACGGGGCCTGTTGAAATCACTTCCTTTAAGTCATTAAAACTCTTGATCATATCTGGGTTCCAATCTATCTTGCTGTTCTCTTTTTGTGCTTCCTTGAGGCCCTGTAAGAGTGGCTTTGTGGATGCTACATAGTCAAGAATCCATGTCCTGCAGTAATTTCACAATCCTAACAAATGATGCATGTCTTTCACTGTTAGGGGCTTGGGAGTGGCACTCAATGTTGCTGCCCCATCAGGGATGATTATTTTTCCACCTGCAGAGATGAGCTGCCATATTGACAGTACTGGAGCTTTGCTTTTTTGTCTACCTTGTACCCCTTCTGCGCTAACAGTTGCAATAGGGCAATGGTGTCTCTTAGTCAATTCTGCTCACTGTCACTGCGTATCAGTAAATCATCTACGTATTGAATTATTATGCTGGGTACCTGGATGTTACCTAAAAATCTTCGTGCAGGATCCTGTTTAATATGCTGGGGCTTTCACAGTACACTTTGGGCAACTAAGTGTGTTTGTTGTGCTTTCCGGCCAGGCTCAAATCTGTGAGGTACTGTGGGCCTGAGTGCAGGGGTACTGAAAAAAGGCATTTTTTAAATATACAACTTTGAAATGGGTAGCTTCTTTGCGGATGCTGCACAAAATGGATGCGGGGTTGGGAACAAGTGGAAACTCTTTTCGCACTATGTCATTGAGGGGGCATACTGCCCCCTGCTGTCTTTTTGATAGGGTATATCATTGTGTTTCATAGCGAGGTGGAGGGTACTATGATCCCTTGGTATAGCAAGGACTGTATTGTTTATCTGATCCCCTCCTCTGCTTCTCTAGACAATGGATATTACTTCACTTGGGTGAGTACTGCCCACGCCTTAAGTGTGATTCTTACTGGGGTTAGTTCTTATAACATCCCTATATCATGTGGGTTGGTTGTCCATAAGTATGTGGGAATATGTTGTAAGTCTGTCTGGCTAAATGGGGGTGGTATGACCACAGCCATGCGGGGGCTCTGGACTCTTCGTTATTGCACCATTATCTCACAGGGTATGCACATTTCGAGGATGATCTCACTGTCATTGTTGCCGTCCTCAAAAAGCTCTGCATTGGTTAATTCGTAAAGGGGCACAGTAGGATCTATGCATAACACGGTGCGCCACTGGCATCCATGGGGGCCAGTGCCTAAAACTACAATACTTTTTGCTGATACTAGTAGGCCCTCTAGGTCCAGGGAGAGGATAGTTCATTCAACTAACTCTGGGGATCCCACGGGAAGTGGTGATAAGTGAAAGTTATCAGCACACTACTCTGCTCTACTCTGCTGTTCATTTTGGATGCGTGCCTGTGCTTTACTGGATTGACCACGGAACACGGCTTTTAGAAGTGAAAGAAGGATTCCTTCACTTTAAATCTGCCGGGGATGCTGTGCAGCCGGAAGTGCTCCACCCCCCTCCTTCAAACAGTTAATACCACCATAATCCGTGAAGCGGAGCAAAGTGGTGATAAGTGGCAATTGGCAGAACACTACTCTGCTCTACTTTGCTTTTCGTTTTGGTTGTGTGCCTGTGCTTTACTGGATTGACCACGGAATATGGGTTTTGGAAGTGAAAGAAGGATTCTTTCCCTTTAAGTCCAACGGGTATGCTGTGCTGGTGGAAGTGCTCCACCCCCCCTCCTTCAAACAGTTAAAACCACTATCACCTGTGAAGCGGAGCAAAGTGGTGATAAGTGGCAGTTGGCAACACAGTACTCTGCTCTACTCTGCTGTTCGTTTTTGTTGGCACCTACGCTTTACTGGATTGACCACAGAATAAGCCTTTTGGAAGTGAAAGAAGGATTTGTTTTCCTTCAAATCTGTGGGGGATGCTGTGCGGGCAGAAGTGCTCCACCCCCTCCTTCAAACAGTTAAAACCACTATCACCTGTGAAGTGGAGCGAAGTAGTGATAAGTGGCAGTTGGTAGTTAGCGGGGAGCTGCTGTGGCAACGGCATGCATCGTCCATCACCTTTTTGCAGCGAACACTGTGATGACCGAGAAAAGTACTGGGGGCTATCCTCTTCTGGAAACAACCATAAGTACTGTGCGGTGTGGAGTGAGTCCAGCGCAGCCATCCAGCTTGGCTGCCCTAGGTTGCCTCAGTCATAAAACACACGCCTCCTAGTGTTGTGTTAAGACAGCAAGCATCTGGGAGATTGCAGGCTTTGCCCTTGGACCCCTGTGGCGAGGCAGCCTTTGAAATATCACAGCACACTTTTGATCGAGAACGGAATTGCCTTTAGCTGATCCGAGCCCCCACTACCCCCAGTGAATTAAGAGATCTCTAGCCCCAACTGAGAAACATCCTCTAATACAGTGAAATATGGCTGGACTCTTCCTGAGTGATCCCTCTTGTTATTCACAGTGATTATATTCCAAGATAAAACTCAAACCCACTCTGGGATATACACAGGGTGTAAAAAACTTGCCAGCTGCCCAGAGCTGTTGGTCCCTCCGGAGAGATTGTGAGTGAAATGAATAGTGTGGACGTGACCGGCTATAACAGGGGATTGCTTTGCATTCAGGGCAATTCGACCTGAGGGTCTCTAATGCCCAGACCCAAATTGGACGAAAGGGACGTGGGAAATGTTATCCACCACCATGGAAAGTTGGTAATTAAAACTAGAAAGTTACCTTCTGAGGGATTAACATCACCCGATGAGGTGTGCTCTGATGCCCCCCCACCCCCGAGTTTGGGACCAAAAAATCATATAAGCCCCAACAGGAGATTGGATTAGAAGCACAGCCGGTAGAGGCAAGTGACTCGGACGGTGAAGGGGAAGGTGGCGCTGTCCCCACCGAGCCACTGGAGAGTGGCTCGACTCTGGAACCTGTAAACAATAGGAACCTGTAAACAATAGGATAGCTATTAAAAATGTCCTGGGGAGTTCACAAGGTGCCCATTTAGGGCTGATTACCCCTTGTAAGCAGGCAGAAGAGCCGGAAAAGGTGACTAGGAAGATGGCAGACAAAACCCACATAAGAACGCAGAAATCACCGCCCACTGGAGAGAGATCTCACAGAATGAACAGAAAAAATCTTGCCTCCATTCAAAATAGACTCTCCAAAATTGAGGCTAATATATCATCAGAGGATTTGATAACCCCCCTCTGCACTCGGAAGTGAGTGAGCCCCAAAATGCCCAGAACAAGGAAATCGATGCAGGTCAGATCAGTGTGAAAACAACGACCTGGTCTTCCCTACAATTCCACTGGCTCAGTTGAGTGTTGATTGTGTTGATAATATGACACCCAGTAACCTGGCTGAAAATAACCCCTTAAATTCTTCGGACTATAGTGGGGGGCGACACATGTCCCAGTGATCTAGTTGAACTCATTGAGCAAGATAGAGAGGATGCAAATTAGAATGATCTTTCCTATTCAGAATTGGTCGAAATTGAGAGATTGGCCGCTCAGGTTACGGATGGGCCCGGTTTGGAGGTGGAGAAGAGAGCGGTCGCTCCAAACCCAAGAAAAATCCTGGCGGAGGAAGCCTACCTTACCATGGAACAAAAAAGAAAGAAGCTGAACCAGTTGAAACCTACCGTACAGGCAACTATTTGGTCACCATTGGAAAGACCCAACCCTAATCTAGAAAAACAAAAGAGGGAAGTTCTGAAAATCCACTTGGAATGAGCAGTGAGTGGTCGCAATGCTCCCATTTTAAACAGGAGTAATGTCATGAAACTGTTCCAACACATCCCAGGCTTGTGACTCGTTTCATCTGATGGTATCAGAGTAGTGGAATTTGTCTCAGAACAAACAACTGATTTGGTGGTTTTCCACTTACCTCGCTGGAGATAAATGCTGCAATCCTAGAACAGAGCGGGAAAATGTTGCACCTCGGCTACGACATAAGAGATTATCAGGGGTCGGATCACTTTTTAGGCTCTCCTGCCAAATGCAATAACCAAAGGGATCATCAAGGAGGATAGTCTTCTGATAAAGTTTCCTCTGGAACAAGAATTGAGAGGCCTGCCACTAAGACACCCCCTTCTCAACTGGGAACTCAGGAAAAAATAGAAGTCAATAAATCAAGGCTGTCAATGGTCACTGAAGGGAAATCTGTTAATTCCTACCCCTGTCAATAAAACGGGGGAATCCGCTAGCTTTGAAAAATATTGACCTGAGTAAAGTCCGATTCACAGTGAACAATTGCCAGAAAGATGGTAAAACATGCCAGTTAGATGGGTGTGAGAATTGGGACTGGTTGGTGGAAGCTCTAGCCCCGATGAATAAGAAAGAGATGACCCAAAAAGAGAATACACAGGTGACTTGGTTGGCATCTTGGAATACAAGGCACATCAAGTCCCTGTTTACTGATGAAATGAAGGCCTTAAATAAGTATGAGATTATTTGCCTCCAAGAGACCTTGCTCAGGAAGGCCTCGTTCTGTGATGGCTATGAAGCTTTTGTGAACCCTGCTGGTATGGGAGTAATGGGAAGACCCTTTTCTGGGTTGTTAACTCTGGTAAAGGTGGATTTGGAATACAAAGTGACTGCTCATTCAACTCCAAACCCACATGTTCACGTTTTAAAGTTAGTTAGGAAGGCCGTAGGTAAACAGGAAAAACTGCTTCTACTAAATTCATACTGGCGGGTATATTCAGATAAAAAAATTGATTTTGTTCAATCAGTGTGCAAAGTGGTAGACTTGGTCCTGACAGACTGGGAGGAAGCCCTGATGATCATCTCTGGAGATCTTAATATACATATGTTGGATGAATAAGGGCTCTCAAAAAATGAGAGAGTTAGAAGGAAGGGCCCGGAAATGGCTTCAGGAAATATGTTTGAGAGACTTTATATGTTGAATGGACAGATGGTGGGAGACACCCTTGGGGAGATGTACTTGGGGAAAAGGCTTTAAAAGATTCTGCTTGGACTACTATTTTGTTTCTGGTAACCTGAAGGACAAAATCAGGAGATTTGAAGTAATATACATGATAATGTAATATACATAAATGATCATGATTTAGCCTCTTTGGCACTGGAGACCATGAGGAAATGGGATGTTCGAGGTATATGGGTCCAGTGGAACTATCCTGGACAAAAAACAAGTTAAAGTAGGACAAATTGAGATTTTGATGATTAGTGGACAATTCAAGGAGGCAGTGGATTGTTAATACCTGGGTGGATTATAATTGGATCCTTAAAGACTTTTCTAAAACAGGGAAAGAAGGCATAAAGGCAGGCACAACTCCTAGGCATGCTTATGACCTCCTGTACAGTAGGGCTAAAAAAGAACTGTGTGTAGACCTGAGGGTCATTAAAGCTAAAAACCAGCTGGATTCGGGCAGAGTTGACTCGGAAACAGCAACAGAAGTACAGGAACTGCCTCTTCTCCTCCAAATGCCAGTGATTGCAATCTGAGGCAGAACAAATGCTGAAAGTTGTATGTCAGAAAAACACGAGGGACCTCTGGGAATTACTAAATAATGGGGGGTCTTTCAGAGCAGATGTTACGTTGGATCAAGTAAGTGAGACAAGTTGGCTGGCACATTATTATGGGCTTTTTTCTGACCCGTGGGATATATTCCCTACAGTGATTCTCAACACTCGCTCCAGGTGGGATATTGTTACAGAAAGGGAGGATTTGGCAGCAAGGATTAAGGGACTGTTAGGGAGAATTCTCCATAATGGCTAATTTCCATTACCCGTTGAGTCCCTCAGCAGCTTTACTGGATTTCTAGGGTTTAATTTCTTTGCCTGGTAAGAGTGTGAGCCTTTTTTCCCACTCTTACCTGTATTTTGCTGTGTGTTGTACATTTTGTGATTGTGGACTATGGAGTCTCACCCACTCCATAGGCATCATCTTTTTACTGTGTGTCTTTTTAGACTTCCCACTTTAAACTCCATTTTCTCGGACTGACTACAGTCTCCCAGAACATGTAAAGTTGCCATTGACTTTACTAGTCTTTTTAAATCTACAGACCCAGTACACCGTATTTTCCAAAAGAGTACTGGAAGGGTTAATAGTTATCCCTTTTTGTCTAATTCTCATGGGATATTTTTATGTTCCCCTTTCTCTAACATTTGGCTGGTGGCAGTGGTATCTACCATTTATATTCTACCGTGAGCTATGAAAATAGCCTTGGTACTATTAGAGGCTATGGTGGTAGCCTCAAACTTTAACCCGCTGGACCCCTTTTATTTTATTTTGCTTCCAGTTGGGATTATTCACCATTTATTTTTATAAAGGTTTTTCTTGTGTTTTACTCTGCGCACCAAACCAGGTTTGCTTCCTTGGTTCCTTTGTTCGCACAGAAGCCCTCCTTAGGCCCCTGAGTGTCTGAATGGGCAGGATGTGAGGGAGGGGTTTGAGGCCCCCTGAACAGGGTCTCCTTGGAGACCCAAGTCAAACTCTAGTTTGATTGGCTAGGCTGTGTGAATGGGGGATTTGGTGCATAAAAAGCCAGTATCTGGGACTGGAAGGCAGAGTCGCCACTGGAACAAGAGAACCAGCGAGGAGCTGAAGGAAGACGACTTCTGCAACTACTGGACATCCCGGTGAAGCCCTGCTGCAGGTCTGAATCACCCAAATTCCAACAGAGAAGATCTGCAAGGAATCTTCTTCTCCTGAGCTTGGTGGGACCAACCAGCTTGCCAAAGGCCAAACGCCGGCCTCCCTCTCTTGGTCGAATTTGCTGTCCATCGCTGCAGTGAACCGGATAGCCAGGAGGAACAGAACCTGTTTGGGTTTTAAGGAGCACACCTCTTATTTGTCATTTTACTACGCTGATGGTTTCCTCCTTGGGCAGTGCAGGACCCTCCAGCCATCCTCCTTCTTGTCACCATCACTGAAGCTTCAGGAACCGTGAGCCTGCAGGAACTGCCAGGAACAAATGCCTCAGCTACAGCATTCTTCTCCATTTAAGGTACTGTGCAAATCTGGTCGTTCTTTCCATCCGACAGTGCTTGAAATATTTCACCTCTCCGAAGGCTTGTCCTTCTCTTCTCCTTTAAATAACTTTTCCTCCAACCAACTTCCTTTTGAACTCTTGGCAAAGACTTAACCGCAAACTTCTCCGAACTGTGTGATCCTCTGCAAAGACTATGAACCATTAACATTGGCCCAGGCCTATTGACTTGAATCCTAGTTCTAGTAGCCTTTTCTAGATTGCCCTGCCTATAACTCGTTGGTGTTGTTGATTTTAAATAACCTTGTCTTTTCTCCCTTTTAAATTACTGGTGTGCCATTTTGCTCACACTTCATTTTGAACTTAACTTCTCTACAACTGATTGGGGGATTATTGTATTATATTAAGACTGTGATTTTCTGCTGCTTATGATAGTGAACTGTTTTATAACTGATGGTGTACATGATATTCTTTTACTCAGGAACCTTGAATCAGTGTTTGTTTGAACCATAGTAATTGCTGTGCTTTGTGTAACTTCTTGTACTGCTCACTTTACTCTTGAGATGAGTCTGCCTCTCAGCCATCGCTACCACTTTACTGTGAAGTACAGGCTTGTACCAAAGGTGAAATTGTAATTACACTTGTAGTCTTAATTGTGTGTAGTGGTCCCAAAGGGTACTGCACATGATTCTGCCTAACAGGGGAGCGGCAGGAACTGACAGGATCTCAAACCATCTCCTCAAAGAAATTCTGGAGGAATGGAGTTTGCTCCTGATGCAGATCTTTGAGCAGGTCCTTCGTACAAGGCAGATTCCGGGCACATGGTGTGAAGCGATAGTTGTTGCCATTTACAAGAAGGGCAATAGAGCGGATCGCCCTTCTGGATTCCATGGGAAAGCTGTTCACCTCAATCCTACTGCGAGACCTGACAGAATGGGTTACCAAGTCAGGAAGGATGGATACCCATCAACCGGAATTCGTAAAAGGGGTGGGAACATCCTTAAACCTCTTCACAATTGGGAATCTAAAACTGAGAGCACTTAAGTCAGGGGCCTGCATCCATGGGGCCTTTTTAGATTTGGAGCAGGCATTTGACTGCGTGAACAGGGCAAAGCTGTGGGCTAAATTAAAAAAATGTAACTGCACAGCAGATATTTTGGCTGTGATTCGCATTCTTTACACTAACACCTCGGTTCAAGTGAGATTGGCAGGTACAGGGGGGCTTTCAAGAAAGGTTTTGACGTACAGGGGACAGTGGCAGAGCTGTGCCCTCGCCTTGCTCTTGTTCAGATTGTATTTCTCTGATTTAGGGGAATCTTAGGAAGGGGTGAGTGTGTTTCCACCAAAAATAAATGCAACATCTTTACCCCGGGTCTTGTATGTGGACTATATCATATTTATGGTTTTAAAGACAATTGGTTTGCAGAGGAGAATTAAATGCTTCCTTCAGTTCTTAGAAGCCAACGATATGAAAATTAACATCTGCAAATCAAAAGTCCTAAGTATGACGTCGACCCATAGGTACCAGCAAAGAGATCAAGTTTGGTGGATAGGTTAAGAGAAGGTAGAAGTGGTGACTACTACGATTTATTTGGGGGTCATCATTAAAAAGAATAGTGATGACAGCGCCCATTACCACTCCCTTTGATCAAAGACCAAACGACTAGCAGACCAGGGCTTGAGAATCCTCCATAAGTACCATCAATGTTCCCTTATACCTCTTCTGGCCTTCTGTCACCAGAAGGTGGTGCCCATCTTAATCTATGGGTCGGAGGGAATGCTGAGTATGCCCTGGAAGAAGTGTGTGTTACTTGAGGGTCTGTACTGGAGGAGGTATTTAAGGGTGCCCAACGCCTTCATAATGCCGGTGATAAGACAAGAACTCAGACTCCAATATTTGGAGGGAATTGCATTATGGAAAACCTTAGTCTTATACCGGAAATGTAGATTGGTGGAAGGTGGGTCGTCCTTCGAAATCTTTGCCCTGATAGAGAACACCACGGCTCCATCTTTAAAGAAATGGCGAGAAAAGATTGAGGGAATAATAATAGAATGAGATTTGGGTGAGAAAGACATGCTCACTAATCCTATGAAGATTTTTTTTAAAACTGCAAGAACAGGATTGGATCGAAACCGTGCGTCTAAGAAATCTAGGTCCCATGAGATCCTGCTGAGAAATGGAAATAAAGGGCCTGAACCAACCTCTGCATCTGCAGAAATTCCCTTCGGCACATTACCGTGACCTGTTGCTGAGGGTGAGATTAAACATTCTCGATACAAGAAAGGTGGAACTAGAAAGGAAATTAATCCTATAGGAGGGGTCATACTGCCAATACTATTGTTCGGCTGGAATAGTGCAATCACTCAATCACTGGGTAACCTCCTGTACAGTCCTGTCCAGTTTACGATCCAAACACCTTAAAAAACATCAAGCGAACAGCTACATCGAACTAAATCTGCAATGGTGGGAGTGGACGTTGATGGGGGAGAGAACAATCCTCTCTCTGGAAGTGCTGCAATACATGAAAGCTGTAGTAATCCTTTCAAAAGAGCAACAGGATATGCCAACACTGCCTTAAAGTGCTTTTTTCCCTCAGGTGGGGGTGTTTCTGCTGGTTAACTATGAGAGCCCTTAGGACACACCGTGAATTCTAGACCTGTAAACTCTGGAAGCAAGATTTAAGATACATTTTAAGTTTTTTTGTTTTTTTTGCATGTTTTGTTTCTTTTAGATCGTTTGATAGTGTATGTTTTAAGTGAAGATGGGATGAGGGATTATAAATGGAAACCTAACAACCTTCTATTATGATGTAATTTTAAAGTTGATGTTTTTGATTGGACGGGATTAATGTAAATGGTTAAAATGGCTTGTTTGTACTTTTTTTGTGCAAATAATTTGAACCATTAAACATAACATAAAGGACATCAGTGGGACTATCCAGCAAGTTCTGGTAATCTGGGGTATGGCTCGTGCAAGCACTGTGATGCCGTCAGGGTTGACAGGGATGCCTCGTACCGGTACATCATGCGCCATAGCATGTATCATGAGCATTGCTCTTAGTAAACACATGGCAGGCGTGGCACAGACGATACCGCTGTCTGAATGAGATTGTCATGTTCAGCTTACTTAGCAGATCCCTACTGAGCAAGTTGACAGGAGAACTCTCAGAGTATAAGAGGGGGGCCCTTACAACCTTCCCTCTTACCTATACATCTAAGTCTTTTGTATATGGAACCATCAAAACTGCCTCAGAGACTCCCTGCATGTCGAGAGTTTTTCCTGATAGCGGGAAGTCACCTTCACTGATGCACAACTTCTCTGCTCCGGAGTCCAACATAAAGATGAATTGTTTCCTCTTCTGGATTTAGGGTCATCGACAGGACTTGACATGCAAGTGTTCTCTGTCGGCTGTCCTAGGCGGGATATGTACTGACATAGGTAGGGGAGCCCCAATTGTGGTGCAGCTATGGTGGGGGTCAAAGAAAGCAAATACACAAAATTCCAAAAACTGCAATTATGTGATTTTAACTGAATATGGGATTTAATGCCAGTTATCTTAATGGGGTATCCAAAACACAGATATCCTCACAATATTTTTCCTTCTTAAAACTGAATGTAAACAAAAAAGTAATGAAAACTTCTTTCTCAGTGCTCTGAAATCTATTTTTCAAAACAGTTCTTGAACATAGCAACCAACAATAATTTTGAATTTTTGACAATATAAAGAAAAAAACTAAAATTAATGTATCATAAAACAAACACACAATTTCTATGTTGTTTTCCAGTTGTAAAAGGACGAGAACTCAATCAGTGAGAGAAATGCTTACAAAAAGCTTCTAAACAATTTCTATATTAGTTTCCAATTGCAAAGAACGAAAACTCAATAAATGCGAGAAATGTTTACAAAAGGCTTCTAATTACAGGTCTGGCAGACCTTTTTGTTGGTTGCTATGTTCAACAACTGTTTTGAAAATATATTTCAGTAATGAATCAGTAATGTTCAGGCGAGAAAAGACTGAAGATTATTTCGAAAAAAAGAATCTTCAGTCTTTTCTCCCTTGCACATTTCTAATTAGGTCTTTCAACCCAATCACTTTTATGGCTAGTTGGTTTATGATTTGGGTTGGAGTCATTCACTATCATAGAATGCAGAGGGCGTGGGGGCGGGACGGTGGTGTGGGCCATGACTCTGTTTAGGTTGGATGGGGGTTAGAGGTCTGCTAGCATTTCGGCAGTGATGAATGGGTATCCAAAAGGAGTTTGGTGTTGTCTCACAGCCTTGCAGGGCACCATTCCTCCCAGTGATACTGAGTAATTGCAACAATGAAGGGACAAAGGGAAGTTTCCATGAGAACTGCCTGTGCGGGCTCATCTCGTAAGAATGATCTGGGCCTAGTTGAGTTTTCCATGGAGCTTAAGTTATGCAGCACGGCCATGCAAGACTGCATCTACCATAACTACAAAATGGTGTTTCCCTCTATGCATGCACCCTGGGTTTATGTATCTATCATTTGCACTATATTATATCTGTGCTGAGTTTCATAGCCTGGTACTCATCCTCTCCCCCTTGTAGACTACACAGTTTCATATGGGATTCACCTCACCTTAAAGCGCTAGTCTAAATGTGTCCCATACTGCCAGCTATCATTAAATCTAATGACATGAGTGCGATTGTCCAGTCTGAAGTGCCAGGTAGGGTACTCTGGGGCAAAGACCTGAAGGCCCTGGGTGTAGTTTCCAGCACCCCAAAGCCTCTGTATAAAAAGAGAAGGGTGCTGACAAGTAAATCAAAGGAGGCAAGCTTAAGAGACCTTCCAACTGAGACCAAGGGGAACCCCAGACTCTCCAAAGGAAAGAAGGGCCGAATGCCCAAAACTTCCTCAAGGAAGAAAGTTCTTGTAGAAGAGAAACAAGCGGTTACACCTGTGACCCCAACACCAGCTGAGGCTGAGTTGGTGCCAGAGCAATCCCCAGAAGAAACATCTTATGATGAGTAAGAATCGGAGGAGGTTCAACCCTGTCTGGAAGATCTGGATTCAAGAGACCATCCTGGGCTGCAGACTTTGCTTGCAGAAGGTGGACCCTCAATGACGGATTTCAGTAAGGGACAGAGAGAGGATGCCTCTCTAGAAAGTCTGCATCAGCAGGGAGCTTACCAGGGTGAAGGGCAAGAGCCTGGGAAGCATAGGCTGTACTGAAAGGATGAACTCCTGTACAGTGAGCCTATGGAATCTATTGAAGGGGACCTTAGGAGACTGGTGGTACCCCAAGAATTGAGATCCAAATTCCTCCAGTTATCACATGAAATCTCCTGGCTGGTCATTTGAGTTTGAAAAAGGACCAAGGAGAGGATATCATTGCACTTTTACTGGCCCAAGATTGGTGCAGAGGTTGAGAAACATTGTAGGAGTTGCCACACTTTCCAGTTATCTTGTAAAAGGGGAGCCTGTTTCGCCTTGCTTATGTTTTGTGTTGTATGCCTATGTAGCACTGAGATTTTTTTTCAATGAGTTTTTATACTGTTCTATGTTTTATGTTTTTATGTGCTTTTCTATTGTTGTAAAAGGTCATGTTAACCAAATACAATAACAAAAAGTAAAAGGGGTGCCAAGAATGTGGAACCTTTAGTGCCTCTCATAGTTGTGGGAGTTCATTTTGAGAGGGTGGTGATTGACATTGTTGGTCCCCTAGACCCTCCAACTTCTTCAGGCACCCGATTTATATTGGTTGGAGTGGAACATGCCAGTAGGTACCCTGAAGCTATTCCAAGGAGAACTGTTACTGCTCAGGTAGTGGCTAAAACCCTACTTGGTATTTCTACCGGAGCAGGATTTCCTAGGGAGGTTGTATCTGACAGGGATTACATTTTATGTCCCACTACATGCAGGCCATGTGGAAACTCTATAAGGTCACCTACACGTTCTCACATGCCTACCACCCTCAGAGAAATGGGTTGGTAGAGAGGTTTAATAGAACTATGAAGAACATAATTGTAGCTTTAGAAGAACCACTTGAAAGTAAGTGGGAATTTCTTCTGCCATGCCTTTTTTTTGTCTATAGAGAAGTTCCTCAAGCTGGAGTGGGATTTGATCCCTTTGGGTTACTTTATGGTCATCCTTTCAGAGGTATGTTGGCCTTGATTAAGGAGGGTTTGGAGAATGCTCCTTCTCTCAAGCCAGAAAGGATTACTGACTTTATTGCAAGGCCTCAGGCAGATGATGGGACAGATGATGGCACAGATGATGATAGAGGCTACTGAGAATTTGAAAGTTGGTCAAGCTCTCATGAAATAATGGCATGACCAGAAGGCTAATAACAAGGTGGGTCCTGGGAGAGTCCCTGCTAGACATTAGTCCTGGTTGCGAGAGCCTTACCCAGAGTCTTTTGCTCACTATCTTTCACAGAGGAGAAATATCTTAAACATATCAGTCTTTGTCCTGCCCTGGGGCAGTCTAGCACCGAAATGCTAGGCAATTCTCCTCTGAACAAGAGTACCAACAGCAACCCCATACACATGTTTTGGTCTGGTTGGAACTCATCAGTAGGGTGGAGCTGTGGCTCTCTACGGATTGTGAGCAAGTGGTCCACGTCTGGATTCCCATAGTAACCTAGGTGGTGTTTTCTCCAGACCAACAGGTTCTCATCATGGTCCCAGTACGACAGAGAGTATTACAGGACCAATGGACAGGACCCTTCAAAGCTGTACCTTGGAGAGGTAAACTATTTGGTACACTTGGGCAACTCCAAGAAGGTCCCTAGGGTCTTTCATACCAATAGTCTGAAGGCTTATGTTTTCAGACCAGATATAGGAGCTTTGCTCTTAGCCCTTGATGAAGAAGAAGAGGAGAGTGAGCCTCTCCCAGATCTTCTAAGAGGACACTATTCAGCTGGATCAGTAGAAGGGGTAAACTCTCTACTAATCTGACAATGCCGCAACATGAGGAGTGCAAAACCGTGTTAACTCAGTTTGCCTCTCTGTTCTCACTTGCACCAGACTTGGCCCCTTGGGGCCAACATGACTTTGACACTGGTGATAATGTACTTGTTAAAATCAGCTGCAACAGAAGGTCAGATAATGTGAGGAATCACATTAAGGAGGAGGTTAACACGATGCTTGACCTTGGAATGATTGAACATTACACAAGTCCATGGGCTAGACCAGTTTTTTTAGTGCCAGAGACAGGAACTAAGGAACCTAGATTATGTGTGGATTATAGGGCATTAAATGCAGTTACCAAGAATGATGCCCATCCCTTGCCAAGGACAGATGAACTGGTGGATAAACTGGGCTCAGAAAAATTCCTCAGTACCTTTGACCTGAGAAGTGATTATTGGCAGATTGCCCTGGCTGACCATGCCAAAGAGCATTCTCCAGCATTCTCCACCCCAGAAGGCTTGCAGTAGTTTATGGTCCTACCCTTTGGCTTACAGAATGCACCTGCCACATTACAGAGGATGGTGGACTATGTTCTGAATGGGTTAGAGAACTTCAGCATGGCATTGAATAACATTGCAATGTTCAGCGCTACTTGGGAAGAAAATCCCAAACACCTAGGATGTATGTTGCAGGCCCATCAACAGACCAATCTCACCATCAAAGAAAGTATATGCCAAGTTGGACAGAGTAAAGTGGTCTACCATGGTCATGAGGTAGGAGGAGGATATTAATCCTTCACCCAGTAAAGTACAAGCTGTACAAGTCTGGGCCACTCCAACTACTCAAACACAAGTAAGAACATTTCTAGACTTACTGGTTACTACCTGAACCTCATTGAGAACTATGGGACCAAAGATTCTCCTCTGAATACTGCATCCCCTCCCACCCAAGTACCCAAAAAAGGTCAAGTGGAATGGTGACTGTAATAAAGCCTTCCAGTGACTGAAAGATGCCCTCTGTAAAGCTCCAGTGCCGAGAGCTCCAGATTATACTCAGGCCTTTTTAGTCCAGACTGATGGTTCCTACACAGGGATAGGATCAGTCTTGAGTCTATTTGATAGCAAAGGTCGGGAGCACACCATCTGCTTTATTAGAAAACTAAAAGATAGGAAAACCTGGTGGACCACAATTGAACGTGAATGTTTTTCTATTTTAAGGGCCTTGAGGAAGTTCAGGCCATACCTCTGTGGGTTTGCTTTCATGATTAAAAACGACCACTAACTCTTAAGGTGGGTGATGCAGAAGAAAGGAGAAAACCCCAAATTGCTCAGTTGGTCCATAAGCCTACAGGGCTTTGACTTCACTATCGAGCACAGGTCAGGTACCCAACATAAGAATGCTGATAGTCTCTCCTGAAAGTATGACCGACTGGATCAAGAGATTCATCTAGGAGTGGATTAGATCCTCCTGTCCCTAGTCTGGGGGGACGAGTGTTAGGGAGATGTATCATTGTTAAGCTTCATACACTCTCCTAGTGAGACCCACAGTCTTTTTGTTGGACGTCTGTACCGTTTTCTTGAACCCTGAATGAGTGGAGCCTTTTTTTCACTCATTCACTCTAATGGGCTCTGTCTTTTAAAACTCTGTTCTATGTATTTTACCTGTCCTATCTACTCTACTTTCCTCCATATCTCTTCAAGGCACCTTTATATTACTATTGCAGCACACAGCTTCTTTTGGGCAGTGTTGATGGGAACCCTTTGGGTTATCCTTTGAGATCATTTTCCATATGGTAGAGTAACTACAGTTCTTAAGGATAGAGAGATACTTTGTATCTCTCCTAAAAACGTTGTATTCTGAGATATTGGCACACACCACTTTATGTGGAGTGCCAAGGGGAACTTAGTGGCCCACTCCTCTCTGCTCCAGTAGCTTTTTATTCACATAGTCAACCATGTAGTTATGGCTGGTGGCAGTGAATGTGTTCTACCAACTATTGTGTCATTTTCTACTGCAGGCTAAGTTCATTGCTCCGGTTGTGCGCAATAGGGTCAACTAAGTACTAAATTGGTGGATCCTTTCTTTTTTTGGCCATTTCTAGCATGGTTGTTCTTTGTTAGCACTTTGTCTACCATTCAGGGAGCGGGAGGTCGGTGTGCGTGTGTGTTTTGCCTTTGGCAGGCACCCCTGGTTCCAGTGTGCCTGGGCAGGCAGGAAGTGGGGAATACATTTTTCACTCCCCTGCTCTTTGTCTGCCTGAGTGCCTGAATTAAACCAGCTCCCACAGCCAGCCACCCATTTCTTTAACTACTGAAAGAGATTGCAGAGGAGTGTGTGCTGAAACTGAATAAAAGGTGAAGTTCCTGAGGTGAAAGGCAAGTTGACCACTGGAAACTGAAGTAACCAAAGAAGGCGACGATCAGAGATGCCTGCAAACCCTTTGAAAAACCGTAAAGTTACCACTGCTGTCTTGACCCCATTTCCTGAGCGACAGAGGAACTCCCAAGAGGATGAATCCTTCCCTTTGAATGGTGGGAATAGCCAGTCCCAAGGCGTACTTTAGTCAGAGACATCTCCCGAGTTCCTGTGACTTTCCAGAGATGCGGAATCCCAAAACCAGGAGAACTCTGACCCGATTGAAGTGCATCATCTTGGAAAGGCCACATCCATCCAAGTCTTTGCTGAACTCCAAGTGTACTTCCAGATACACAATCCGACCCATCCAAGTCCCCTCACCAGAATGTAGGGCTTCAGGAACTGAAGGAAATTGACCAGGCAAATCCCATCCTTTGTTGATGCTGCAGAAAAGGCCCCAAAACCCCAGAGTGACCAGAAAAGTAGCTGAAATCCATGCCAGAGGTCCTCCCTCAAGTCTGCTGCTGAGAGATCCGACTCATTGTCCTGCCTCTCATCAGCAGACCAAGGAATCCAGAGGTCATGTCCAGTTCTGCCACATGGAAGAAAATCCAGCCACAAACATTTCTGCAAACTAAAGGTACTGTGTGGAAAAGGCATTGCTTACCTTAATCGAAAAGTCACTCCAGTGCATTGGAGTGCATGTAGAGGTGTCAGGGCAAACCCTCCTACCTCTGAACCAAGCTGCTGGTTGAATGTTGGTTGAATCTTCTTGCATCTTAGAGACTGGAGACTAGAAATTATCCCCAGGAGCTTTCGTTGTTCTGCTGATTGTCAAGACTTTGAGACGTCTCCGAACTGTCTTTAGCTCAGGTTGCACTTTGGACTTAAAAAGCCTTGCTGTGTGAAGAAACTGACCTTATAACCTTAAGCCTTGCTAGTGTTACACTAACCAACTGTTGTTCCTCCCAAAAAGCATTATCTTATGTGGTTTTGCTAACTACATACAATTCCCGTAATACTTTCTGTGTTTGTCAGTGCGTGTTATTACCGATAATACAGTAGAACTGTCATTAGTGTGAAATGCTGCAACAATTGTAACCGCAAGCAACTACAAGTAGTGGCCTTTGAAAAGTATTGTAAAGTATTCTGAAGTGTTTTGATTCAATGTATTAAGTATTTAAAAGTGATTCTTGTGTATATATAATACATCCATGTTTTAATATACATTTGAGAGTTTCTTTGAACTGCAGTACTAGCTAGGTTCAGTGTATTTACCTACAGCTCACATCTTCCTCTTATGATAAGCCTGACTGCTTTGTCACTCTACCAAAGTTCCATGAGTAGTACAGACTGATACTAAGAGTTGGGGATCTACAAACCATTGAGGATTGTTTGTGAAGCTTACCTACAAAGTGGACTTTAGGCAAACTCCCCTAACAGAGGTCCCAAGCGGCAAACCTGGAAATAAGGGTTCATTTCCCCGTGCAACATTTTAGCAGTGTCTCAGTTTAAGGCTGGCTGTGTGCATTCTCTTTTCCCAATGCACAAGACTGCAAGGTTTGATCAAACTCCAGTAAATGCCACATCCTATGTTTTTATATTTAGCAATAATAATTCCACAAGTTGGATTTCCATCCTAATCTGAACACTGAACTGCAATTGCACATTGCTTGGGTGATAAACCTATCTGGTGTGAAGCTCATTATGGGTGTAGCAAGATTCTAATAAAAAAACAATAAAAAAACAGAACTATAGTAGGCACTGGAGCATAATGTCTCAGAAGACAAGGATTTAATGTGGTCTACTGAGGTAATCCAACATTGTTCCTATTGACAAGAAGCTTGCATGGTCCAGCATCTCTGAAAGCTACACCAATCCCATTAAGAAATCAGAACAAATATTTGACTTCTAAAACAACCCAAGCACAGGAGATTCAAAGATGTGTTCCCCATCGAAATGACTACCCACCCAAATGAACCAGAAATAAATCAAGCTATTACCCAAGCAGCAACACCCACAAAACCAACAAAGTGAATTTTGTTTTACTATCTTCCAATAACTGCTCATCTTTCAGAGAGAAAATGAGTCAATCCAGAACAGTTGGGTAGGCTCTCCTCCCAGGAACATGTTATGAGAACAAATACATAGAAATGCAACATGATTACCAATCTTTCCCAAAAGAGATGCATTCAGGGTGAAATAGGGAGGACAACCAAGGTCTCTATTTTACATAGATGAGCACGCTCACAGTCAGGCATCTTGCACAATTTCTATAAAAAGACAACAAGCGTTAGTGTGAATGCTCTTGATACTCATTCAATAGAGGGAATCTCATAGTACTTTGCTAAAATCAGCCATTAAATCATAATTCAAAAGTGTATCAGTCAGTATTGATATTCCCTTCATGTCAAGTTCTCCAACACAGGGCATAGTGCTGAATTTGGAGATTGATCATAAAGTGGAGTATTTACTTCCAGTACAATGCCAGAGGTAAATCCTCTACTTTAAGGCCACAAATCTGCAAGAATCCCCACAGGGACCTATGGACACCAGCAATTAGGATTTACACTGCCCTACCACTACACGGAATTCTGATTCTGTGGTAATGCAGATTTTGTGGTAAATCGGCAGATATGAGCCTCATTTACCACGAAACATGTAATGAGGTCCATAGTGTTCTCTCAACCACGTTGGCTTAAGAAGCCCTTAGGTATCAGACATTTTCCAAGTACTGAACACGGAAAATCCCTGCAATCCTTTTTGACAAAATATAATGGAATATTGTACCTTTATTGGGAAGTGTTTGCCAGGAACAAATTGCCTGCAAATAGCCCTTATGCCAAAACATTTATCAAATCAATGTATAAACAATCTCGCTGCTTGTATGATAAGACATGTAGAAAGCAGGTTTTGCTCCAGTATGTCTTATCTAGGAATGCTTTGGGTATGGCAAACATGAAGAGGGCGGATTTTTGTTTTACTGTGTTTGCTATGTAACATTCATAGTAATGTAGTAAACCAATTTATTTAATGTTATGTAGCAAAAATAGTACAAATAGTACAAAACATTTCGATTACTTTTTGCCCTAGTCAGTGTTTTGTTTAGATAATACTTGTTGGGACATGCCCTGTTTTCTCCATTCTCTACTCTGTAAACTGGCTTTAAGTGCATTTTATCAATTGTTTGCACTAGTGCAAATGCTAGTTAATCTGACCCCTCGTGTGCTTTTCTAAATATTCCCTATGAAGGGGTGATCCCTACTAAATCACTGTCCATCTTCCAATATGAATAGACTATTAGTATATGAGGGCCCTTACTGTACTCATCTCAGACAGAATTACATAGAAACAGTGGAAAGCATTATTTGCATTCAGGAAACAGCATTGCAAGTCCACATCACTATTTATTTCAACACGCCCTCCCTCACTGTTAGAATCCTGTTTTTACTGCTCTTTAAGTGTGACATGCAGTACTGCTTTATAGAAAAAAATCACTTTTACTTTACAACTTGGTCATTTTCTTTCGAACACTGTACCAGATCAACCAGCTTAACAAAATTAAATGCAGTTAAATTGATTACCTTTTAAAGACAAACATGTTCTTTATGTAATACCAACTTCATTTTATTTGCCAGCAAATTGTTTGAATTCACTTTACTCGCTATTAAACTAATGTTCTTTACTTCATCCCACCAACTCTATAATCTATATTGCTTGACCACTATGTGCTAGTTCCAGTGTAGACAGTTGGAAAGGCATTATCATTTGGGATAATTAACCTTTCTCAAGCTATGGCCCTGAGCACAACTTGGGTGTGGGCATTATCTTGCAATAATGGCCACTCCCTCAGTCCATAATGCTGTATTTTAATAAAGAAAAAAGTACTGCAACAAAGTGCATTATCTTCTCGCAATAGCCTTTATCCTAAAAACGGGATGATGAGGAAAATGGCGCCCACTCAGTGTCAACAGTGCCATGTTTGTATTGTTGCATTTTTATGTTGAAGGAGCAGATGCATTTCATTTATATATTGCAACAAAAGTAGGTGAGCATTAGAATTCATGAACACTTCAAAACCAGATGCCGAGGGGATAGAAAATCAATGTTTTAAAGGACATCCGATTAACAGCATTTTCTAGCCACTGAAATAGTCATTTCTAACTAAGCATATTGCAAATATGGCCATTGGGGTGAGGAGTTAAGGTCTTCGTTTAGTAAGTCTTTTATAAATAGAATATTATTAACACTTCTATGAATCAATGTTGTATTTCTAAGAAATATAGATTTTCCTTGTTTAGTAAGCTTCATAAGCCCTCTCTGCATTTCATTCTGTAAGATTTCCAATCACAGCTGCCTTTTCATTGGAACTGTATTCAGCCTGCTTCTGCACATTTTAATTATGTGCACGTTTTCTGCTTCTTACAGCTCTGACTGTATGTCCCAGAACACCATGGGCGGTTTCCGTGGTGCCAGATACAAAGATAGGATTTATATACTACAAAATAATAATACTAACAAATGCATTGTGTTCTCAATGTACAGCAAAGGCAGCATGCTCGGTCGAATATCACATAGTTATTGACATTTTATCAACATACTTTTCTCTCTTCTCGTCACTGCAGAGAGATTCACAAAACTGGAATTTCGTGAACAAACTCTTAATCTGGTACTCACCACAATACATTTGTGATACGTCACTTTAAAGTGCAAACATTTCAACACAACAAGACTACATACACATCTGTACTGGGAAAGAAAAATGAAAACAAAATAACAGGGGCCGATTCACCAAGAAGTTACTCTGACTTACCCTTGCCTCAAGGGACAGAACTAGTAAATCGCCAAAGACATGGCAATGAGTTACTCTTCTTTACTCCTAATTAACTGCCAATGGATCAAATGCTGAAAGAAGGCTGATTCTACAGGAATTTTTTGTAAATGCTGTCTGACATGCAATCATGGCAGGACGCATTTACACTTTTTTTTGTACAACGGAGTATAAAAACAAGGTATAAATACAAGTTCAACTGATTTTAATATGCTTTTCTATGCTGTTTTACAAATGACGAGAAATTAATTAAAGGGTCGCAACATCAAATACGTGTTAATATTTGCAGTTCTCACCAAGCAAATTACACTTCTTACAAAAAGACACCCATAACCATTTCTTTGCTACTCAGCTTCAAATGGAGCGTCATTGTATGAGCCACAAACGTATACAGATGGGGAATTAAAGTGAGGCATAAACAGGTCACTCCTCGTTTTTACTCTCTGACTCATACTCAATGCGGTGTGAAACACTGCACTTTACACCTGAAAAGCAAAGCGTAAACATATGGTGATTCGACCACCTTATGACTACAATTTAAATTGACGTTTTCAAATAGCTGTTTTCAAAAATGCCTTGACCTACAATGGAAGGTGAAGGCAAGTCCCTCTATATGCAATTTCCAAAATAAAGACAACCTGCTAGGGAAATAGGCCAGGAGATATCTTTGCAATGATAACAAGGTTTAATTGTACAGAATACAAATACCAGCAAAGGACTGCTTGAGAGTGCTCTAACTCTAAAAGTTACAAACAAGGGCTTAAGAAGCCAACATACATCACACATAGGGTACATAATGGGTGTCACTCATTGGAGGCCCTTCGCACATGAGCCTGCACCATAGGGGCAGGCAGTAATTGGTTGGTTCTCTTTCGTCGAACAGGATCCACGTGGGTCAGCAGGCCTCATCCGCACAGTGAAAGACGGGTCACATATTAAGACAATGGCCCTCATTACGAGCATGGCGCTCTGGGAAGTACGGTACCAGTAAGCATGCCGGTACTGTACTTCCTGGACCGCCATACTGCAGGCTCTGCTCGCGGGAACCATTTCACCCACCAGGTTTTTCCTGGGGGGTGTAACGGCACCCGCACGCAGAGCAAGTCGGAGGTACCGGCACGACTCTGAATGTGCCGGTGCATCCGACGTCCCCATCCCAATTCAACCCTATTGGGCTGAATGGTGATGGGGAGGCCCTTGATTCTAGCACCCGAAAATGGGCAATTACCAGGTCCGCCAAACTCGGCATGACCCGGTTCTTGCCCATTCATGGGTGCCGGAAAAGATGCAACTCCGGGGCAGCCGTGCCGTTTTTAACAGCATGGCTACCGCCAGAGTTGTAATGAGGGCCATTGTTTCTATCTAAGCTAAACATGCTAAATCTGAAGAGGATGAAATACAGTCATGCTGACCAACACATTCAGGGGTTCATTGATACCGCAGTTCCCACAATCAAGGTCTCCAACCTGGGGCTTGATTTTTTATATATCCCCCCTGGTACCTCGTGTTACAAGGGGAATGTGTTGTTGCTTGTGTGAAATACAGCCGTGCATGCTTAGGTCTCCTGCGGACACTTGATGTGGGTTGGGACTTGGGGGGGTCACATGCATGTCAAGTAATGCAACGGTGTGGGGATTGAGTCAGTGGTGTGAGGCTGGATTCGGCCTGGCTGGGTGGGGGTGAGAGGCTTACTGGCAGTTTACTAGAGATGAATGGAAGCAGTGCAGGGCCTGGTGTTGTCTCACTCTCTTGCAGGTTGCATTCTGGTGAAAGATACTTATGGCCTGATTCATGGAACATTTTCCTGTGGGATTGCGCAATTATGAAACACTTCCATGAATCACGCCCTAAATAGTTGAAACATTGAAGGGACGAGGGGGAAGAGGGCTTCCCTGGGAATGGAGCTTTCATGGAGCCGATGTATTACACAGAAATTGGGTCTTGTGAGCCAGGAACATGTACAGCCCAAGCCTGCAGCTTATCCCTTCTGGGCCTAATACAAAATGGTGATGTAGGCTATGGGTTTTTTCTAGTGCCATACATCTACTTCTAAGTGCTTCAGGGCCATTATATGTTGCCCGATGATGCAGATTGATCCCCCCCCCTTGTATGTCATATCACCTCATATGGTGTTTGCCATATTTGGAGGTGCCTAGGGATTGGCCCATTTCCATCCCAACATTCCCCTCTTTAGTTACTTCTACAGTTACAATTTCTCCCCCATACTTCCGCTCATTTGCGCGCCTCTCTGCTTTGTCACATGCACAGGTTCCCTTTATGGGCATCCATGCCCTGCATACACTTCTTAAACTTTCTCCATGCTGTCATGTATATGCATCCCCCAAACCCCAGCTAAATTCACCCATACTTCTTTGTAATTCTCAGGGTCCAGGGAGGTACAACCGTTGTGTGGTACTATTTAGGGCCATCATTCTGTTCAGTTTGGGGTTCCATTTCTCGTGTATCACGAGGTACTTCATTATTATTATTCCCAATTGTCATCATCATCATTGCAGTATTAGGTACAGCATTGGACAACAATGGGGACCCAATTGGCACATGCAAAAGATCACCAAGAAACCACAAGGATAGGAACCAACATATTTACCAATGTTCTTAGCCATGGTGGGACAAAGCTGAAGGCCATTGTGAACTTATCTTCTTCCTGGATACCAGCTTCCTTCTTAATTTTCACTCTGAGTTCATGTACTGCGGCAATGACATGTGATAGTGTCCCATTTTCAGCGTCTTCGGGAGGTACGAATGTGCAACATGAACTTCCGATCTTTTTGCAAAACCGACCATCCATAGTCGTTAGGAGGTACGGCACGTATCTATTTTGCATTGTCATTAATCACAGGGCCCTTAATTCCACCTTTATGATGTTGAACCCCTCTTCTGTATCGTTTGCCAGCTGAATCAGCTCCCATCAATCTATCTGGAGACATTTGGCATTGGTCCTTGTTTGGATACTGTGTGTACTAGGGATGCTGAGTTGTAGGGCTTACATTCTCCCAGTATTTGTGCAAGCAGTTCAGACTAATCTTTGTATATGTCATTTGATGATCTTCTTTGTCTGTCAACAGGACATGGTGTTTCGATTTGGGGGCATATGGAAAGTTGGTGGTTGTGTGGTGCATTGAGGTTCATCAGTGGGGGGTGCAGTTGGGGCTTTGAGCAGGACACCCCCCCTTTAGGTGCGCTTCTGGAACAACCAGTAGGGCAGAGTGCAATGTTGCTAGCAAACAATGACCCCTCCAAGAAGGTGGGAGGTCTAAGTAAGATCGATTTCCGTGGATCCTGCAATAGTCCATTAGTGCAATGTGCCATTTTTGAGGTCAGTAATCATGACAGTTCTATTGCATTATGTGTTTAACTCAACTGCAGCTGTCCCTTCATTGAAAAAGCAGTTTGTGTGATCTTGGTGGGCGTATCTTAATGGGCCTCTCGAGGGCTGTGACCCACGTCAGTGCTGTGATATGTTCTGCCCATTATGTTTACAGGCCTGCGCTATCACAGCTGCAATTTCTTCAGCCCCCCCGCCCCCTGGAGTCCTTCAGCCCTGCACAAATACGTTGCTGCCTGCCTTTCGTTGTTGACATATCTTTTTCCTTCGTTGTTGACATATCTTTTTCCTTCAATGTGGAGGTGTAGTTCTTTGAGACACTTTGGGTCACTCAAACTTGTTCTGCATTTTCAAGGACATGGATCGATAAATTCTAGGTGGACGTTGCGTGCCTGAAAAGTGCCCTTGATCCTACATAGCGCAAGATTAATTAGACATTGTGTTTTTGCCATGGGTACTTCTTGTGGAGCTAAAACCTTGGGTGCCCCAGATGCGTGCGGTATTAAGAAACAAATGTAGCAACTCCTGTTAGTCATTAGATTTCCCATTGCACTCATATCAGAGTACCAACCATTCAAGTGTTTGGGATGACGAAGGTCTTCTACTGCATCTAATCCTAACCCAAGATATGCATCATATTTATGTTGATGTGTTTGTTATTTCCTTCTATCACTGCACAACATGAACCTTTTTCTCATACTAATAATCTCTTTAGTGCTGTTATACATTATATTGTAACCTATTTTGAGTCGGCAGCTGCTACTGTTGAAAACACTCACATTCGTTAGGTTTACAAAAGCCTCAGCTGTTGGTGTTGGCATACCCGCATTCAGTGTTTTATTCATATTGGGGATGGCGGTGTGGTCAAGCTTATCGTGCCTAGAATCGAGGAGAGTGGAACTTGGGACACTGGGTGGTTTTGCAGTTACATTAACATTTGAAAACGTATACAGGCTTGTAAGGTTCAAGGGTGTACTCCCATTCCAGGTCCATTTGTGTCCATCCCAAGTCCATTTACCCCATTCACCCCGACCACCCCCCTTCTTTTAGATGGCCAGCCCAGATAAAAGATGTTTCCCAATAATAGTATGAATATGCAAATTGTAAATTAAATGGCTGTGAATTGGGGACCGCAGTCATCGCCGGAGGCTCTCGTTAAACTATTTCTACTCCTACTGCTATCTACATTTGACGAATCTCTCAAGGGTGCCATTTCCTTCATCATTGCACCTTTCGAAATAGGAAAAGAATGGAAATGGGTGAGAGATGGGGAGAGGAAAAGGGAGAGAGGGAAAGGCGAGAGGGAGATAGAGGGGGAGAGAGGGAGAGAGAGAGATCTTTAGTTTTCGTAGCTCATGCAATGCATGTGCTTTTTTCATTTCCACATGCACAGATATGGTCGGAATAGAGCTACTGGTTTGATGTAGTGATGTTGTTTTCAGTTTGTGTGTCTGGTGTGGTGCCCTGTGTTGCCCTCTGAACATCAGAGAGGTGTATCCAATATCTCAGCCCCTTTACTATTACGACAAGATAACTGGGAAATACCACTTTGAGGGTCCAAGGAACCTGGTTATATTTTTGGACAAAACTTCTGACATATATCCATTCCGCAGGAACAATGGCTGGGCTGGGGCAGGGTCAGCCAGTGGGGTAGTCATAGTCTCTCTGCTCTCTGTGTGGGGAGTTGTGATTTGTTTTGAGATACATTGTATTGCACATATGAGTTGTGTTAGGTACTGTTTAAATTATTCCCCCAGAATTGTGGCTGCTCTATGAGCATCAGATGCTTTTCTCACTGGCGACAGGGGCGTTTGTATGCATCGACCAGTCAGTATTTCATGGGGGGACAGGTGGTGGTCCTTACTTGGTTGTGTGCACAAATAAAATAGTGCCAAGGGTAGGCAGTACACCCAATTCTTTTGTAGGGTGTTGCAGAGTTTGGAAAGTCTACTTTTAAGGCAGCCAGTTTATTTTCTTGACCATTTTCTTGTTTGCTGGAGGGTGGTAGATGGAGCACATTTTGTCATTTATCCCCAACAGGGTAGTTGCCTCTTTCAATAGCTCATTGAAAAAATGTGTCCCATTGTCTGATCGCAGAACATTGCACACTCCCCATCTGTGAGAGACCTCTCTCACTAGGATTTTTTCAGCACACTTGGCGTCAGGGTGGGCACATGGGCCAGCCTCAACCCACCCTAAAAATGGACACACCACAACAATTAGATATTTTGCTCCATTGCATCTTTCTCCCATGTCTGCGTAGTCAATGTGCAGCTCATGGAAGGGACTGACAGGGCGGGGTAATATCCCCCTAATGGTCCTCAATGTAATTCCTGTACTGCACACTTGGCACCTTGTATATTGGACCACCATCTATATTGATTCCACTTTATCTTTTTCAAGACAAACTAACGCTGTGATTTCAGCATCGGCATACAACTGCAAACTCATCACTGCATGCCGCCCCTCTATCACCTCAGCTAACTGCATTACGCTTTCTAGAACTCGAATCATGTCTAAGTTAGACTACTGCAATGCCCTTTATCTTGGGACCAGCCAAGGCAACATCAGCAAGATTCCGGTCATCCAAAATAACGCCATTAGAGCTGCCTTTAACATCCCCGGCAACCAACACATATCGGACACCCGATAAAACCTGCATTGGCTCTCTGTTGCTCAAAGAGTTTCCCTTAAATGTTTGGCCCTCACACATAAATGTTTGGCTGATAAGGCACCCCCATACTTGGCCACCCAGTTCTCTTTGCAAATGTCAAACCGACCACAAAGAGCAGCCCAAACCAACTGCTTAGCCATACCCAGATACAAACTATAAAAATCTGGTGGGGCCAGTTTCCCTGTCCTTGCTTCCAAATTATGGAACTCTATGCCCACCTCACTTAAATGAGAACCCTTGTTCCTTGTCTTCAAGAATACAACCAAATCATGGCTCATGGCCCAAGACTCACACAATCCTCTACCTTAACCTCTAATACTAGGACCTAGCGCATTCACTGCAATTGCCTTAGCCTGATCGTATTACCTCAATTACTTGTAATTTTTGTGTATATCTCACCATGTACAGTATGTTTTATAATTGTATACATATGCTGTTAATGTAACCTTTGACATGTTTATGTATATCGATGCTGTGATTGTAACCTATAATATATGCCCAGATGCCTTCGGGCCGGGTGCACTATATAAATAAAGAAATACAAATACAAATACCATTTTTGTCAGGTGTTCTTGTAAATTCGGAATGAAACAATCTTCCTGAAGGTCTGTGGCAATGTGCTGTTTAGAGCTGTGGGATGGGAAATGTAATTGTTGAAATGCTGTGTCAAGTAATTCAATGGGCATCACTACTTTCCCCGTTGCTTGCTGTTTCCACAAGAGATCTATGGGTGATTGGGTGCACCCACTCCTAAGCCATAAAGCATGTTCTTCTGTGGGTGCCTGGCACTGCAGTTCAATAATTTGTGCTATAGGAAGGGCTGTGCATGCATCTGTGGTTTAGGCTGTACTGGATGAGGCAAGGGCACATTCTGTTAATTCAGGTATTGCAAGGTATGCGGCCTCTTTTGCTGCTGCGTCAGCGGCTGAATTCCCCAATGATATTTTGTCTGTGTTTTGGGCATGGGCTATACATTTAACGACTGTCACTACAGAAGGCTCTGCGAGGGACGAAATCAATGCTTTCAGTAAATCAGCGTGTTGCACTGAGGGGCCATCCACTCTGCTGAACCCCCTCCTTCTCCATCTTGACAGATCCGCATGCACCAGAGTCTGAATAAATGGTCACACAGCACCCTTTTGAAGCCCACAGGGCCTCTATTACGGAGATAATTTCTGCCGCCTGTGCGGAATAATGCCTGGATATTAATTTCATTATGAATGGTTCATACCCACCCCCCTCTTGTAGTGGCACCACTGCTGCCCCAACATGTTTTTCAACTATGAGCCATGTACTGCTGAGGATATGCAACAGCACCAGTGAGGAATCTGGCAGGATTTACTGTTCTACACCACACCATATGGATATGGGGACTGGACAATATTATTTTGTATGCAGATGCAATCTGTGTGGTGAGGTTGGATTTTGATTTATATAATATTGCAAACAGTGAGTGCTCCACATACAATGTTACTGAGCACCCCATAACAATAGTGTAACTCTTTTCAATGGTGAAAGCTGCAGCAGCAAGAGCTTGTTTGCAAGCAAACTGCCCCTGCATGACAGAGTCCAGTGTGCTGCTGTCGTAAACCAGAGGCTTGTGAATCATAGAACTCTTGTGTGTGAGTACTGCTTTCATGAGGGTGCCATTTCATTTGGAGAATAGGTACAATACCTGTGTGCAGTCAGGTGTAGCTAGGACAGGTGCTGTTGAAATCACATCTTTCAGATCATTGAAACGTGTTGTCATTTCTGTTGTTCACTGAATTGGGCTGCCCTCTTTCTGTGCTTCTTTACGTTCTTGCAAGAGTGGTCTGGTGTATGGTGCGTAATCTAAGATCTATGCCCTACAATAGTTGCAGAGCCCTAAGACCTTTTGCATGTCTTTCACTGTTATTGGTTTGGGAGTGGCACGCACCTCAACTGCTCTGTCTGGAATTATTATCTTGACATGTTTGTGGATGAGTTGCCCCAAGTAGAGCATTTCCAACAAACAGTACTGAAGCTTTTTCTTGTCAACCTTGTACCCTTTTTTTGCTAGCAACTGTAGCAGTGCAATGGAATCCCTTTGACAGCTCTGCTCGTTGTCGCTGCAGTCTAGTAGGTCATCTACAGATTCAATGATCGTGCTGGGAACCTGAATGTTGCCTTGATCTTCATGTAGTATTCTATTGAAAATGCTGGGGCTTTCACAGTACTCGGGGCAAGCAACAATGTTCATAGCACTTTCCTCCCTGGGTGAATGTAGTGAAATACTGTGACTCTAGATCAAGGGGCACTGAGAAGAATGCATTCTTCAAATCTGTTACAGTGAAATGCGGGGCTTATTTGAGAATGCTGCACAAAATGGAGGCTGGGTTAGTGACAAGTAGAAACGCTTTCTGCACGATATCATTAAGGGGTCTCAAGTCTTGGATCATCCTCCAACTGCCCCCTGTTGCCTTATTGATTGGATAGATAGCCGTGTTTCATGGTGAGGTGGAAGGCACTATGATCCCTTGCTGCAGCAAGGCCTGAAATATGTCTGAATTCTTACCTCTGCTTGTCTATACAGGGGGTATTGTTTGACCATCGGGAGTATTGCTCCTGGTTTAAGTGTTATCCTTACCGGTGTTACTTCCTTTAACATTCCTACATCATCAGGGTTTGTAGTGCACAGGCGTGGTGGGATCACTTTCACAGAAAGAGGGTGGTTCGCTAACAATAGCCAGGAAGGACCTCTGCTCTTTTCTGTATTACACCATTATGTCACAAGGTATGCACATTTCGAGGATTAACTCCTGATTAATATTGTCATCCTCAAACAGGTCCTCGTCTGTCAGTACTCGCAGAGGTACATTGGGGTCAATGCACAACACTGTGTGCCATTGGCAACCATGGGGCCAGTTCTCAGTACTACAATCCTTCTTGCATACACCAGCAAACCCTCTAGGTCTAATGACAAGATTATACCTGCAACCATTTGGGGGAGTACTACAGGTCGAAAAATGAAATCTGCAGGTACCCTCCATTCAACCCATGGAATATGGGGACCGCTCGGGCAAGTACTCTAATGCCATAAACAATCATGTCTGGGTTCACAGGTATTCCCCTCACTACCATCTCACTGGCAAAAGCATGTATCACTAGCATTGCTTGGAGGGAGCTGTCATGGCCACAGGCCCCATAACACAAATACCACACCATCTAGTGATGGGGGTAATGGTTCACTTGACTCACTTCTGCCCCTTTGGGACTGATAAACACAGGGGACCTGGCTGGACTCAGTCCTGGCACCTTTGGCGCCAGGCTCATATAGAGATGTGAGCAGGACACTTTATTTCAGTGCAGGTGTGCTTTTACTTTATTTCAGTGCAGGAGTGCTTTTATTTTACAAAAGTGTTCCAGGAGCTGATACATCCTCACGTGCTGACTCATCGGGTGCGGCTCCGTAGGCCTGGTCTTCATGTGCTGACTCATTGGGTGTGGCTCCCTAGGCCTGGTCTTCATGTGCTGACACATCGGGTGTGGCAGGCAGGCTAAACATGGTGTGCATGGCTTCAGAAGCTCATCTATATAAGCTGCTCCATCCTTAAGGCCGCTGATTCGCGTTACTGTGCACTCGCGTGCAACGTGACATTCACTGCTGCTTGGACCAGTTTACTAACCTTTACCAGGCATTCTCCTGCATACTCACCTCCAGGAAACAGGTGCTTCATTGCTTCATCTGCAGACTCATCTCCTGACATCAAGTGATCTTGATCCCGACGCTGCAGCACCACACTCCGCATCCACGAACTCGGACCCTGTGAAGAAGAAGAATTATAAGGTTAGAACATCCGTCCTAGGGCCGCGCCGCATTTGAACCGTGCTTGCCCCCTAGTTAACAACTTACCAGCTACTGTAACATTGCAGCTTCGTTCCTCGTTTCCTCGGGCTGCTGCCTTGAGCTCCCCAGCTTCTGCTGGGCCGGTAACGTCACCTGCAGGGGAAGAAAGCAAACAAGCAAACATCAAAAGTGGAACGGACAGCAACAAACAAACAACAAAGGCAAACAGGAACACTTACATGAAGTATAGTGGCTTAGTCGCAGCATGACTGGACTACCACATGCAAGGGACAAGTGAAGGAACTCGGACCAGATCATACAAGCACCCCTGCCAGAAGCACCAGGATGGAGTGCTCGCCAAAACTAATCAACAGGTGAGCTTTCCAAGGACAGCGCATCCCACAGGTACCATGGTTTGGAAGAAGGGGTCTGGAAGGGGATCAGGCGCACAAGCTGGCATACTCACGCCCCCTATTCTCCATGCAGGAACAGTCCCGAGCAGCATCATCTATTACCACCATTCACCACATAAGCACAGAGGGTGAAGTTGGACCCGAGCAACCTCACCTCCGGGAGGGCTGCAACCGTGCCCCAATGCCTCCGCAGAGACCAGGTGAGCGTAACAGAATGTGAAGCCTCTTCGAATCTCTACCTGGGCGTTATGGAAACTTCTGAAATGGACCAGTTGGCCAGATTACTGGGAGAGTTATGTGCTGAAGTTAATACCTCAAGACAGGAAACCAATGCCCTAAGGAGGGATATAATTGTGAACCGGGAGCTGACAGATGAACTAGCGAGGCAAATGCTCCAGACACAGGCAGGCCAGGTCCCACTGCCGGGGTATGCCCCTCCTGCCGCGCCTCCACAGCCCACGCCAGTACAGGTGGTTCTTCCAGGGAGGGTTCCCTTGGCCCTGCTGGAATGCTTCACAGGCGAGCCAAATAAGTATACCATCTTCATGAATCAATGTTGCCTACTTTTCTTGTGCAGACCTGGGGCATTCCTCAATGATTAAGCAAGAGTGGCATGTGTACTCTCATATTTCGGAGTTAGTGCAGTGGACTGGTCAATATCCTTGGTAAACCGGGAGGATCCTTTGCTTCGAGACTTCAGAGGTTTCCAGCGTGAAATAGAGAAACTATTTGCATGGCATACTCAAGGGCGGGGAGGCCCCCCATGTCCTTTTTTTCCTTATTCCTCAATATAACGTAGAAACTAAAATGAATAAAAAATAGCCAAGATAAAATACTTTCACAATCACTACACCAAACTGTGCTCTCACTTTCATTCACTGCATATTCCCCCCCTTTCACACTGCTCTACATCCCCACCCGAACATTGTTATTCATTGCAGGCTATACTCAAGTGTTTGTGTTCTTCCGAAAACCTCCATTCACTGGGAATCCACAACAGGCCTGGGCGTTTCCCTGGGACTGTACCCCGCTTCAACAAGCAGGTGGGAATTCTGTAAAGACGGCACCCGCAAGGGCCACTGCTGCGTATGCATTTAGGGCACTCATCACCATAGGCGGGCATGGCCCTTCCTGCAAGTACGGGAGCGATGGAATGACGTCATAGAGCTCACCAAATTAAGGCAAGTCCCTCTATACACACACTCCAGAATTAAGTCAACCCGCTAGGGAAATAGGCCAGGAGATAGCTTTTCAAGGATAACAAGTTTTAATTGTACAAAATACAAATACCAGCAAAAGACTATGCTGCTTGAGAGCGCTCTAGCTCTAACAGTTACAAAAATATGTCACACATAGGGTACACAATGGGTCTCACTAATTGGAGGCCCTTGGCACATGACCCTGCTCCATAGGGGATGCCAGGCGGTAATTGGTTGGTTCTCTTCCATTGATCAGGATCCACATGGGTCAGCTGGGCTCATCCTCGCTGTGAAGGTCGGGTCACATATTAAGACGATATTTCTATCTAAGCTTAACATGCTCAGCCTGAATATTAACTTATTGCGGCAGGCACCTCGGTTGCACAGGAAGTTGTGCCAAGGAAAGGTGAGGATACAATACAGTCATACTGACCTACACATTCAGGGGTTCATTGATGCCGAAGTTCCCACACTCCACATCTCCACCCTGGGCTTGATCTTTAATTTATCCCCCCTGCTACCTCGTGTTACGGGGTGGGGGGTTTGTTGCTTGTGTAAAATACAGCCTTGCATGTCATGTTGGTTGGAACCTGGGGGTCACGTGCATGTCAAGTAATGCAAAGATGTGGGGGTAGTGTCAGTGGTGTGAGGCTGGCTCTGGCTTTGCTGGGTGGGGGTGAGAGGCCTACTGACAGTTTAGTGGAGATGATTGGATGCAGCGCAGGCCTGGTGTTATCTCCCGCTCTTGTCTTGCAATGCGCATTCTGACGAAAGATACTAAATATTTGCAAAACTGAAGGGACAAGGGGGAGTGCAGAGCCGATGTATTACAGAGAAATTGTGACTTGTGAGCCATGAACATTTACAGCGCAAACCTGCAGCTTATCCCTTCTGGGTCTAATACAAAATGGAATCAGGGGCTATGGGTTTTTCTAGTGCCATACATCTACTTTTAAGCACTGCAGGCCCATTATACATTGCCCGATAATGCAGATTGTTCCCCCCTTGTATGTTATATCACCACATACGGTGTTCGCCATATTTGGAAGTGCATAGGGGGGTGTTATAGGATAATTTCCATCCCAAAAAAGGCTCTTATGTTCCAGTTAGTACCCACTTTTCACCTTCAAAATCACCTGCTCCAGAGATAGTACTATTTCAAAGTGAAAATTGACAGTTGGCCCTCGTCTCCTCAATAATCCCTCCCAGCAGCTACTACAAACTATGCATGGAAAATCACATATTAATTGTCGGAGAAGCCCATAAAAGGAAAAGAAAAACACATTTTCGACATACATGGACCTGGACCTTTGTCCATACACCTGAGTATGCTAGAAAAATTCCTATTATAGGCATAGATGGGATCGAAGCACTAACAGCAGGTAGCTCAGCCACTTTATTCAAGTGCCCTCTCAATTACATCTTTAGCCTCACACATTGCAAGGGAAATATAGAAATTAATTTCCATTATTCAAAAAATGTTACAGGATAAAACTGAGACATTTAATCCAGTTTGACCCCATGGCATTCCTCACAATGTCCTGAACCACCACACAGTCAAGGGCCTTCACATGAATCTATCACAAATTACATACAAAAGCATGAGTCTAGAGATCCTCCTTGAACTGATGCACGCAATTGTCAGGAGCTTGTTGCATGCTAAAAACCACACAAATGAAGGCTTGGCAGTCTGAGATTCGTACTGGTGTTATTGGCATGATAATGTGTTCATATAGGGTCTTCACATGAAACAGGGAACTTGCTCGGGGAGGACATGTAAGCGCTAAACTGCAAAACACCTACTCTTAGCAAATATTATCATTTCCAAATTGAGAAATGGGACGTGTTATACCAGGGTAATGTGCCTGACGTTTACAGGTGCTAAAGTCAGGCCGATGTCATAGGAATCCTTCGGATGACCATCATTATGAAAAACCCAAACAGGCAGATTTTTTACACAGTTCAGGAAGCAGGGCAAACATGTAACATCTGCCTCGCTCATAAATGCCACACGAAAATAGAAAACATATTGTAAGATTTGGGGAAAGTGGTGGTGATCTTTACAAACACTGTTGGTGCCATTTTGTACCAAACCCGGGTGTTGTAAAATGAACCCCACCATTGCATTGACCATCAGTGCCATATTGACTGTTACATAGTTGGTGCCAGATAATCTATGCATCTGTGTCTGATAACACCTCTACAGTATCCTGTGAACCCCACACAGCACCACTATAATGCTGACTAAGCCCACACCCCCAACCCCATTAAGTGGGCAATTGGGGTTCTGAAAGACCTCGTCAATTGCCTGCACAGCACAGGTGATACTTTCATGTACCATCTGGAGAACGTCTGCCTCATTGTGGCTATGTGTTGCATGTTGCACAGCATAGCCATCCACTTTACTGTGCCCATGCCCAAAGAAAAAGAGGATGACCCTGACTGGGACATTAGCAGCCATTGTCATGATGAGGAGGCACCAGGGACTCTACATGAGGAAAGTGTTTGTTGGAGTAGTTTTGGACTACATCTTTAATAACTTCTTTTGATAGAGGTTAGTGAGTCTTGTAGTGGGTGAGGTACATAAAATCATGTAAGAACTCTATATTATTTGGAGAAGTATTTATTAATATTATAATTGTAGATATAAAGGAGCGAGTAAGTAGAGATGTGAGTCCCACCGGTCATCAGCTCAGAAACCTGTTGCTTTTCAAACATCAACAGGATTCCATGAGCTCGCACTATGACACAGATAACTCTCGGGCATGGAATTATCATGAGCCATGTTAAGTGGAAAACTAGGCAGGATACTGCACATCTCCCTTCCTTTGCTATTTACAAAACTAAAGAAAAGTCTCTACACAAAGTATTTCATGTGGTGAGGTCTACGACTAACTCTTCCCCATCTTGACAGGTGTGGATTGTCTGTAGTAACTTTTGGCAAGGAAAAATTCGACATACCTTTATTCTTTGCCACCCTCCTCACACCACTTGACCTACTGTCAAACTCTGCACTCTTACTTTCCACTGCAATTGTGTCACCCTTTACAACTCGTTCATTCTGTGTATTCACCACACACACCCTTTCCATATTCCAAACTCTTCCGTCTTATACTTTCACTGCATGTCTGAATACTTCAATCACACTTACAGGCTTTGACCATTTGCACGGCCCATCTCTCAGGACAGGAGGAAGTTTGATTCTTACCAAACCCCCTACTGTTGGAGACATCACCTTCTCACCCTTCGGTAGACATTTGTCATGAGCTGATTTGTTCCTAAATTGGGTGTTCCTAATGTTCTCACACACAGATCCAAAATCTTTCTTTACATTGATTTCTCTCTGCATCCAATATGGTATTAATTTGGTACTCGCCTTCCGTCCTATACTCAATTCAAATGGAGATAACCCCGTAGTACAGTGTGGAGTGAAACGATAAGCACCAATTTTCTCTTTCACTGCTTCCTCCCATTTTAGCCCATTCGACCAGGCACATAGAATGGCATCTTTGAGTACCTTATTGAAGCGCTCAAGCACTCCATTCCCCTGAGGGTGATAAATGGCACTCCTTTTGTGTTCAATAGAATTTCTTATACAAATATTTTCCATTTCCTTTGAGCAAAACTGAGCACCACTGTCAGTCATAATACTTTTTGGGAAACCTTCTCTCCCACAAATCTCAGATAGGAAATCAGTAACTGGTTTTGCGTTAATGGATGGCTTAATCAATACCTCCACCCATCTGGTTAGTAAATCAATGACCACTAAACAAAACTGCTGTTTCCCATCACTTTATATTGGGCCTAGAACATCCATGACCAAATCATCCCATAGTTTCCGAAGAATTTCTGCCATAACCATCAGATATTTCACACTCATGCACGCTGTATCACTCTCATTACAAAGGATACAGTTGCAAATATATCTTTCAATTTGCAGGTCACATCCTGGCCACCAAAAGTCGTTCTGTATCCTTTGCTTGGTTTTCACTATGCCTTGATGAACTTTGTGACCTAATTCGATAAGTCTCTGATGTACTCTTGCCGGTGGAATGATTCTGTCACCTCTCATGATCATGTCCTTCTTTATATTAAGTTCCTCAGCAATTCTCCAATGATCTATAAGACACATATCTTCAAACTTCTTCTTCCTCAAAAGACATTGGGCCTCATTACACGATAGGCGGTAAGGGTTTACCGGTACCAGTAAGGGCACCAGTACCGGTAAACCCTTACCGCCTTACTACGAGTTCCCTTTGCAGGACCCGACCTTAATGGCTGGTTTTACCAGCCGTTAAAGTAGGGTGCCGCAAAGGGACCTTGGTGCTAATTATGGTACCGCAATTGGCGGTACCGTAATTAGCGCCGTCCCCATTCCCATTATGCCCTATGGGGGCAGAAATGGGAATGGGGAAGTGCCTTGGTGAATGGGGAATTACCGCCCCTGCTCACCTTGGAGTAGGGCGGTAATTCCGCCATCCACCAAGGCGGACACGGTAAAATACCGGCCGATTGACTTTCGATAAGTTGCCTCAACCGCATCATTGATATATCTTGTATATCTGCTTCTTTCCATTCCTTTTGTTGTATAGATACTGTCTCTATGCTTAGGACTACTTCTGAGGCATTTTCATTTCCATCATCTACTTCAGAAACACTGGTGAGGCGAGATAGCAATCAGCAGCAGAATTCTTCACTCCCAGTACATACCGTACTGTACAATTGAATTCTTGTAAAAGTATCACCCATCTTCTTATTTGATTTGAGACTATATTCAAACCCTTATTCATGATAACATGAATTTATGGCTTGTGGTCAGTGTGGAATTCCACCTCCACACCCCAAATAAAACTCCTAAATTTTTCTGCTGCCCATTTTATAGCCAAGGTCTCTTTTTCTATGGCAGCATACGATATTTCAGCACCTTTCAGAAGCCTTCACGCAAAAGCAATCAGAAGCTCCTTCCCATCAACTTCTTGGGTAACAACCGCTCCTAAACCCAGATTACTGGTGTCAGTGGTAATCACTGTTTTTCTGTCACTCCTGAAATTTTTTAATGCTGGTGCTCTGGCTAAGGCTGATTTGATTAACTCAAATTCTACTTCACACTCTGTGTTCCATTCAACATTTCTCTTTGTGAGAAGTTCACGTAACGAAATAGTATGAATTGCAAAATCCTGTATACATTTTGAGTAGTATTATGCCATTGCAAAAAAAGGATGTACTTCTTCTTTGGATTTTGGCTTGGACATATTATTTATAGCATCAGCTAATTGTTTCTTCGGTCTATTACTTTCCGCTGAAATTATATGTCCAAGATATTCAATCTCAGAACTGTTTATGCTTCATTTCTCTCTGCTCAGAGTCATTCCTGCTTTATACAGCTTTTTACAAACATATTCTAATCTCTCATTATGCAATTTCTGGTTATCTGTATATACTTAAATATCATCCTGAAAGCATATGATTCCGTGGTCACCTTCAAAAAGCTTGTGCATATTTTTTTGAAAAACAGATGCGGTAGACACCAATCCAAAAGGCATTGGGCCTCATTCTGAGTACGGCGCTAACCAATGGCGCTATTAACGCCTTGGTTGACGCCGTACCCGGACCGGCAGCGCCTTGGTGGATGGCGGAATCACCGCCCCATTCCAAGGTTGGCGGGGCGGTAATTCCCCATTCACCAAGGCTCTTCCCCATTCCCGAATGAGCCCCTATAGGGCTCAATGGGAATGGGGAAGATGCAAATAACGGTGACCGTTCATTACGGTCACCGTTATTGGCTTGGAGGCCCCTTTGCGGCCTCGACTTTAACACCTGCTCAAAGCAGGCGTTAAGGGCGAGGGCGCAGAGGGAACTCGGAGTATGGCGGTAAGGGATTACCGCCACCGGTCTCGTTACCGGTGGCCGCTATCCCTTACCGCCATACTCGGAATGAGGCCCATTCTCTTATATTGGTATAATCCATCCGGTGTGATAAATGGCGTCATTTTCCGGGAATCCTTATGTACCTTTACTTGGTGGTACACTGATGTTAAGTCTAACGTAGAAAAGACTTTAGATGGATCTATTGTAGACACAATTTCTTGAATGTTAGGAAATGGATGCCTGTCCGGAACCACATATTTATTTAGTTCATGCATGTCCACACATATTCTATGTTTTCCAGATTTTTTTCTGAGGACAACCAGCGGTGAAACCCATTTACTGGCATCAATACTCTCTATAATACCTTGGTCTTCCAAAGCTTGAATTTCTTTTCTTACTTCATCTCTCATAGATAATGGAATTGCATGCAGTTTTTGTGCAACAGGGACATGACCAGATTTCATTTTGATCTCGTGAACAAAACCGCAAAGACATCCTATTTCTTCTCTAAATACTTCCTTCATTATTTCACTCATTTCATTATGCTTCGTTGTAACATTTTGCACTGATAACACCGATTCATTTGCACCAGCATCCAACTTCACCTTGAGTTTACTCTGGTGGGTCCAACTTAATAAGGGTGTTCTTCCCACTTTTGTGATGTATACTTTTCCATTTGCTTTCCTGTCCTTGAATTTGATTGTGCCCCAGAACCATCCAATTACGTCAATCTTTACTCCTCCATAAACTCTGGGGTTGATATCAGGTTCATGCAAGTATTCATGTTTGTTTTTGTCCCATAAATTCTTGGGTACAAGAGTGTATGTAGTGGCTGAATCTATCATCATGCGCATATCAGTTCCGTCTACGCATACAGTTGCTTTTGGACTCTTTCTTCTTCATTATCATCATCCATTATCACGAACAAACATTCTTCACCTTCTTCTTCAATATAGTTACTATCTCCTATCCAATCTGTCTATACATTCCG
The DNA here is from genome assembly GCF_040938575.1 of Ambystoma mexicanum. Taxonomy (NCBI): domain Eukaryota; kingdom Metazoa; phylum Chordata; class Amphibia; order Caudata; family Ambystomatidae; genus Ambystoma; species Ambystoma mexicanum. The sequence goes on from NC_090941.1 coordinate 431,886,086, forward strand.
AATTCTTGGGTTAGCAACTTGTTCTCTGAAAGATGTTCTATTTCTCTTATCATCACTCCATGATGACTTGCGTGTTCTCCTGGGTATGCTCCGCTTACTGGCTGCATCATTTACTTGAGCTATTGAGTCATTACTGGTATTTGCGCTTAAAGGTGTGACAGTAGGCTTGATAGTTTCATGCTTAATTTCAATTGTTTTGACTCTACTTTCCAACTCTTTCACACACTTTTCCGTTTGCTTAACTTCCTTTGCTACATGTAAAACAGTATCCAGTGGTGGATCATCCTCCGACCACAATTTCTGCCTAACTTTGCTACACCTGCCCTCTAACATGAGCTGGTCTCTCAGTCTTTCATCCAATTGCTCGTTGAAGTTGCATGTTCACGCTAATTTCCTCAAACCTTTTATAGACTTCTCAATACTTTCTCCTTCTTCTTACACTCTCTTACCAAATTTGTATCGCTCTAAGATGGTACTTAACTTCTTCTCATAGTGTTTACTTATTTTCTTGACCGTGCATTCATATTAATTTAGATTCATATCTTCATTGGCAGGGAGATCCAGTAAATCCTCAAACTTTTCTTGCCCGGCCAGCCCAAACAATGTAATAATAATGGCTTTCTTTTTTCCACGCTGCAATTTTGGCCACACACAACACCTACATAGCAGTCACAAGATTTCATCCACCTCCTCCATGGGATTGTCTGTTCACTAACTTCTGGCAAGAAGAACATGGGTGGGGGCACACTGTTGAAAGACATACTTCACTTGGAAATAGCTAGATTTTCCAATAACAAATATGAGATTATTGCAACAGTGTTCTGAAAGTAATGGTGCAATGTTTTCTGATTTGCACTGATTTTTGTAAGTGACAACTGACTTGCTTGTAGTAAATTCCCTTTATGCAGATGAGAGGAGAGATTTGCTTCAGACATAAAAATACCTGCTGATAGCGGGAGATCGTTGCAGGCACAGAGAGACAGAGCGGAGTGGCAATGGGTCCCATGGGAGTCGTAGGAGCCGCTAAGATGCTCAGGAGGCAGAACAGAGCATAGGTGAGTCGGCTCACTCATTATGGGCAGTGGGGCTCAGAGTGAATCCTCGTCGCCACTTGTAGTGGGTGAGGTACATATAATCATGTAAGAACGCTATATGATTTGGAGAAGTATTTATTAATATTATAATTGTAGATGTAAAGGAGCGAGTAAGTAGAGATGTGAGCCCCACCGGTCATCAGCTCAGAAACCTGTTTCTCTTCAAACATCAACAGGATTCCATGCACTCGCACTTTGAAATAGATAATTCTTGAGCATGGAATCATCACAACCAATGTTAAGTGGGAAACTAGGCAGGATAGTGCAAGTCTTTACACAGTAGAACATCAGCCACATCCCCTCTCTCTCCTTCCTCAGTTCAAAAGCCTCAAAAGAAGAAATCCAACCACTATGCTGGTTAACCAACATGTATTTCAAAGGACAGAATCGGAAGGTTGCTCTCGCCCCCATAGGTGAAAGTAAAGTGTTGCAAAGTAAAAATGACAAGGGCATTGGTCATCAAAGGAAGGGTACAAAGAGAGTCAGTTTCAAAACGATAAAAAACAATTCCTACACCATGTTGATAAGGAGGAGGCACAGGGGGTGTACACACAAACTACAGCCCACGGTGCAGAGGACACAATGCAGGATATATGAAAATAGAAGAAGAAATCATGTGGTAAACTTGCTGGGGCAGGAAGAGGGGAACAGGGGGAGAGGGGATATTGTGACTTCTTTGCCTGATATGGCTGCTTGAGCAGATGCCTCTGTCTGGTAGGGGTCAGTGTTTGACCCATCAACAGATGGCAGGGGTGGTGGCAGCAGCTGCGACAGGTGTGGGACTTCTGTGAAGATGAAGGAGCAGAGGAACCGAATGTTTAAGTCGAGGTGTGTGGTGATTTTCTCCCTTCGTGCTTGTGCATATGCACAAGGGACTGCAGCAGAAATGTCATCAGTCAAGGCTGTTTAGACTTTAGACTTAGGGTGAGCTGCAGACCGTCCTCCATCATCCAGAAGGAGAGTGTGGCATTGCTATAGGCAATTTGGTTGGCAGCTGTGGATGATCTACATGCAATATGGCAAGTGTCAGAGCTATATCTGGCTCCATGGATTCGGTCCTGGTGAGCATTCTCCCTCGCCTGAGCAAAGTCCTCAACAGCAGCAGCAGTAGAAGACTGCTCTTGACCAAGTCACACATTTCACCTGGCCCAAGCACATGCCAGAACCTTCCGTATCAATTCCACCCTTAGCTTGTTAGCTCCCTTATATCCTCATAACACCTTCTCTAGGGACTGGTTGACATTAGCCATAATTGGCCCCAACAAGAAATCTGCATCCACCACTTCAATCCCATTCCCATCCATCTCTGCCTGGAAAGATTCCCTAGTTGAAACTCTTACAACTACTTCAGCAAAAAACACGTCAGCCACAGGGACTGGATTTACAGGTGAAAGAGTAGGGAAGGAGAATTGTGTGCATCCTCCTGCTTAGAAACTTGTCTCAGTTTCCCTAGGGGAGGTGTTGCAGCTGTATACTATTCTGTGGAATAGATGAAATGATGGCTGTGTCCTTCATCATTACCAGAATGTCCAGAGCCCTCAGCATCTGTGTCCCAGGCTTAGCAACACTGATGTTTTCTCTCCTGGCCACTGCGGCTGTGCAGCTGTTGTTTCTTGCTTGAGAAGGGTTGGTGCTTGACCTGGATGGTGGGTGAAAGGTTTGTGTCCCATGTAGCGTTGGATTCTTTAGTAAAGGATGGCACAGGACCTCTTTCCTACTCCCTGGGTAAATCATCACCATACTCATCTTCCTCCTCATTATCTCCATCCTCCAGAGCCTCTTTGCGGTCCGCTGTAGGTGAAATCACACATTTAGTGGTACAGGATACAGTGTGAGCTTTCAACATGCCTTGCCTATAAGCAACTTCAATATTCTGAACTTTACTTTATACTTTATATCATGCACAGGAAGAAAAATTGCTGGAGCGACAAGCCGGACAACGTTCGTGGCTACTTGGTGAGTAGCAGGGCAAGCACATGGCAGTGTGATTGGGGGGGGGGAGATAGATACTCCAACTGGGTGTGATTGGGGGGGGAGATATATACTCCAACTGGGTGTGATTGGGGGGGGATACATACTCTGGGTGTTGACTGTCGTCCGTAGGACAAATGGACATACAGATGTACGCCAATGTCCATCAGGGAAGGCCACAATGTACTTGAGAAGAACCCACATGCAATTTGAAGCTGCACAACATTGAGAACAATCCAGGTTTCCAAATATTACACATCCATCCACATCCACATTGCACATCATGCCACACCACATAATACACAAATCAGCAACATGGCGTCATGATAGTTATACAGAATTAGCGCAGCACAACATCAATACAGCAATGTGCCCTTGAATGCATGCAAAGGGATCACCCCTAGCCATAGCATTGAACCACACACCTATAGCACCACTGAAGTGATGCTTCACATCATGGCAACATCGATGTCGGAATGTCAGTACACTAGCAGTGTGGTACCAAATTTGCCTGGGCCCAGGGACACCTAAAACCTGGCCTCGCCCAGGACATGTCAATTACTGTCGGAGGCATGAATCGGGCATGTCCACTTGCAGGATCGAGCTCACCTTTGCACATTGCAGTCACACAGATCGTCTGCATGCATGCTGGTAATCGTGGATTTCAATCACAATGCAAAGTCGATTTGTGTGATATCTACAGGCCGCTCTTGAGGTGAACAGTAACAGGTCCCCATTCTTCCCCCATACAGGTGATGCCGGCTATCCCCTGAAGAGGTGGCTCCTTACCCCTGTACGGAACCCACAGAACAGGTACGAAGAGGACTACAATCGTGCACATACCCGTACCCGCGTCGTGATTGAGCAGACATTTAGCCTTTTGAAGACACGGTTCAGGTGCATAAGCAGGTCGGGTGGTGCCCTCCTGTACGGCCATGAGAAGGTGGCCAAGATCACCATGACATGTGTCATGCTGCACAATATGTGTATCAGACGGAATGTGCCACTGCCCCCTGACGTTGAAATGCAACCACCTGATGAGGATGATGATGGTGATGAGGACGGAGGTGACGGGGATGCTGGTCATGCAAGAGGCGATGCCCAGGAGGGACGCGAAGTGCAACAGCATCTGATCAACCAAATATTCTGAGACACATGGTTTAACTCTGTAGGATGGATATGGGTATTAGTGCACTGGTGTCTGTGGTGAAGCGCACAATGGACCCTGTCACCAATAAAGTACACATACACAATGACAAAGTCCAAGCCTGCGTATTAAGGTATAGATGAAAAAGTGCATGTCCCCAACTATCCCACCACCCTTTCACCCACCCCCCACAACACTCCCGAAACACCCTTTCCCCCTCCCCCCACAACACTCCCGAAACACCCTTTCCCCCCTGCCCCCACAACACTCCCGAAACACCCTTTCCCCCTTCCCCCCACAACACTCCCGAAACACCCTTTCTCCCCTCCCCCCACAACACTCCCAAAACACCCTTTCCCCCCTCCCCCTACAACAACCCCATGTGTGGCTTGCACAATGTTGGTGTCCTTCTGCACACGTGCCAGCTAGACCCTGCTGTTCCTATTTCCCATTGCCACCACCACCATTAGGAGGTTGGGATGATGTGCGCCTCGTGGTGCGCATGGAGCAGCAGAGGGGGCTTGTCTGCCTTGAACTCGCAGATGATGAGGTGGCTGTCTGTCCCTGTGGTGGTGGTGGGAACTGGCGGTCCATCGCATCCGCTATGCGTGTGATGACCTGCCTCAGTTGGCCAATCTCCATGCACAGTCTGTTGGTACAGGCTTCAATCGCCTCCCTTGCGTGCCTAGCAGTCTCCGTGATCTCCCCCCTGAGACGGGCAGCCTCTTCCACTGCCCAACCAGCACTGTAATGTCCTCTTGGCGCTGCCTGATGGTGGCCAGGTTATGGCCACTGTGGCCAGCTCGTGGTGTGGCTGCTGCGCCTTCCTCTACGTCCCGGACATCAGGTGAGGCCAACGGTGGGCTCCAGCACCCTCCCGGGTTCTCCTCGCCAGACTGGCCATGGACACTGGATCCTGGTGTTGGCCGTGGAATTGCTTCTGGGCTTCCTGAGGGGGTGGGGGGTGCATTTGCATGGTGAACTCTATAGGGTCCTCCACATCTGACAGCGGCGCTGTGGCTGCTGCCTCACCAGTGGAACTTGTGACAGCGGAGGGTGGGCCCTCTGTGGGTATAACCTGTGGTGGGGGTTCACATCAGTGGGTGTGGCAATTGTTGCTGTGCCCCTAGATGTGGTGGCGGTGTCCCCTGTCTCCTGTGCCCTGGGTTTTTTCTTGGCAGGGGGAGCCTGAGTCGCAGTGGCAGGTTCTTCGCTGTCTCTATGTGAGCCTGTGGGGGACAAAGAGGGGGATGGCATTGGTGATGGTTCAACGTGCTTCATGCAGATTCAGTTCATCATGCTGTTTTGTGCATTGGGACTTCATTGGTGGGGATTCAGGTGATGGGGCTGTTGAGTGGGTCATCCATGCATGGGTCTGTGTGGCACTTGTCTGTGGTGATGCGTGCATGTGTGTGTGTTGGGGTGTGACACTCACATGGGCAGGGTTGTGTGCATGTATGATTGTGGCCGCATCCATGAGGTGAATCTGGGATCACATTTGGGGGGTGCCTCAACACTCACAGTGCATTGTTTCATGTGTACACTCACCTCCATCGGATGTAGTGGCCACACCATGCTCCATGCTCCCGACTCCCTCGATTGATTCGACGCCAATCGTGCTGGCGCAGGTCTCCTCCCACTCCTTCAATTTAATTGGTGAATCAGAGCCACCTCCTGTGGCCATGGCCAGCTGGCGGTTCGCAGACAGTATGCTGCGGACCCGGAGGCGGAGATCGTCCCACCGCTTCCTGCACTCCCTGACGGTGCGGGTGGTGGTGCCCACCGCACTCACTTTCAGCGCGACGTCTGCCAAGATGGCCTTTTTCTGGATCAGGGTCTCCCGCCGCATGTCATTGGCAAATACCACATCAGAGTTTGCTGCTAGGGTCTCTGTCAGCATTATGAGTTCCTCATTCGTAAACCTCTCTTTACGCTGGCGGTCGGTGTTTTTTTTTTATGGCCTTTGGCATGGTGAGGGGATCCTTGTGGCTTTGGGATTGCACAGTTGTCGAAACAGGTCAGAGGGGGCAGAGGATGGCAATGGATTGTGTTTTTAAAGATGGGCGCCGTGCTCTTTCCCGTTCCTGTGCGATGACGCTATTTCCGGTTCCGCTATTTAACGGTGACCGCTATTAGCGGTGACCGCTATTTGTGTGGTGCAGGATGTCGGAAGTGCTATCTGCGCTTTTGCCGGTGCCGCTAATGGTTTTCTGGGGGTTATTAACGGCATGGTGGTAGGGTCATTACCGGCATGGCGCTATGCTCGTGTCCGCGTACTCGTAATGGTACGCAATAAGCATCCTCTTGCCAAGGCAGACACGTTAATAGCGCCATGCCGGTAAAGGCCATTTTTTACCGCGTACCGTGTAATGAGGCCCTTAGTTTAACAAGTATTTTATAAATAGAATATTTTTAACGCTTCTATGAATCAATGTTGTATTTCTAAGAAATATAGATTTTCCTTGTTTAGTAAGCTTCATAAGCCCTCTATGAATTTCATTCTGTAAGATTTCCAATCACAGCTGCCTTTTCATTGGAACTGTATTCAGCCTGCTTCTGCACAATTTAATTATGTGCACGTTTTCTGCTTCTTACAGCTCTGACTGTATGTCCCAGAACACCATGGGCGGTTTCCGTGGTGCCAGATACAAAGATAGGATTAATATACTACAAAATAATAATACTAACAAATGCATTGTGTTCTCAATGTACAGCAAAGGCAGCATGCGTGGTCGAATATCACACATGCATAGTTATTGACATTTGGTCATACTTTTCTCTCTTCTCGTCACTGTAGAGAGATTCACAAAACTGGAATTTCATGAACGAACTCGTAATCTAGTACTCACAGCGATGAATTGCTTTTATGTCACTTTAAAGTGCCGACATTTCATCACAATAAGACTACAAAAGCATCCGTACTGGGATTTTTTATTTTTTTTAAAAGCAGGGGCCGATTCACATAGAATTACTCCGATTTACCATTGACCTACGGGAGAAAACTAGTAAATGCCCAAAGAAACTGCCATGAGTTACTCTGGTTTACTCCTAATTAACTGCCACTGGCCCAGGAGTAAGAGTTACTCATAAGGGGCCATGTTTGAAGCCTCGAATTGCAAATGCAGACTTAGAAGCAAGGTTAAAGCCTTGCACGCCTTGCTTTTAAACACCAGGGTATTTTGATAGCATTTGGGGGCGGAGAAGGGTCTCAAAATAGATATGGGCTTTCCACCATGAATTCCTCCTCCGACTTCAAATGCCTCCTGGTTTTTATGCCAGCATGACATTTCTATGGCGTTTGCCTGGTTGTATCACCTGGTGAAAGAACGACGGTTCTATAGGAGTGTATTGCAAATGCTGTCTGACATGCAGTAATGGCAGGAAGCATGTACACTTCCTTGCACAACGCAGACTAAAAACAAGGTGTAAAGGCAATTTCGCATGGTTGTAAACTCAGTTTCTACTTTGTTTTGCAAATGTCGAGAAATGCATTAAAGGAACGCAACATCAAGAAAATATTAGAATTTGCAATTCTCTCCCTGCAAATACCACTTCTTACAAAAAGATACCCATAATAATTTCTTTGCTAATCAGCTCTAAGGGGAGGGTCATTTTATGAGTCTCAAAAGTAAAAAAGTGGGGCATTAAACTGAGCATAAATAGTTCACTCCTCGCTTTTCCCCTCCGACTCATACCCCTCAATGCGGTGTGAAACATTGCACTTTAAACCTGAAAAGCGAAGCGTAAACACCTGGTAGGTCGACCGCCTTATGATTATGGCTTGTATTACATGTTAAATTGACGCTTTGATATAGCTGTTTTCTAAAATGTCTTCACCTACAATGGAAGGCTCTTACATTCCAGTTAGTACCCCCTTTTCACTTTTAAATAATACCCGATCCTGAGCAAGTCTTATTTCTACCACAATCTATGCATGGGAAAATACACACATTAAGTAGTCGGAGAAGCCCACAAAAGGAAAAGAAAAACAAACGTTCCACATCCATGGAGAGAGTTGGACCTTTCTCCATACACCTAACTATGCTAGAAAGGTTGCCATTGTAGGGATAGATGAGACAGAAGCACCAAAAACAGGTAGCTCAGCCGCCTTAACTCAAGGCTCCTCTCAATTACATCTTCAGTCTGGGCACAAGCCCCTAGATAGCCCATCAGTCTGTGCCCAATGCCCATCCATGCTGCTCATCAGTCTGAACCCCAGCTGCCTGGCAGCCCCCAGCAATCAACAACCCTTAAGGACACACATTAGCGTATGTCACAGCCTCACCTCTAGAAGCAGATCAACCGAGGATGCAGGTTCCCATCAGGCAACTCAGCCTGAGTATTGGCAGCTAAGGAGTTCACCAGACTATAAGCCTCATCACGAGTTTGGCGGTAAGCCTTAAATGCGGCGGTAGCGCTATTACCGCTGCATTTAAGGGTCCGCCAAATCACGGCTTCGGCTGATTTCCCCCCAGCTGTAAGCTGGGGGGAAATACGTGGAATTTTCACACTCTTACCGCTGGCGGCAAATCCGACGGCGGTAAGAACACAAAGTTTCCCCATTGAGCTCAATGGGGAATGGGGCATTCCCGAATGGGCTCAATGGGGAATGGGGATTCCCTGTTCCGCCAAACCTGTAATCAGGCGCTAATAGCGCCTGTGGGTTTGGTGGTAGGGCAGATAACACCAGTGCTATTAGCGCCGGCGTTACCGCCCAACTCGTGATGAGGCCCAATGTCAGAGGGCCCCAAACAGCTCTTCAGCATGTACACTTATTTTCCCTGCAGCATCATTGCAGCATAAGTGAAACACTTGTGTAGGAGCATGGTATAAATTAAATATCATATCATATCATCACCAAGCCAAGAGGAGGGGTAGGAGCACCCAAGGTCTCCACACACTGATGGCGTACAGGCACAGGCCGTCCCACCCAAACCACACAGACCAGCAGATCCTTACTACCTACAATCTACACCCTCCTGGCAGAAATTGAGCACAACATACAACCTGACCGGCAGGCTGCAAAGTCTACCCTGCCCACTGTTGAAGCTCCTTACAGTGCTCTATTTATATGCACCAGACACAATTAATCACACTGTGATCCTGGCACTTGGCCATACCCAGTCATGCTTCTCCTGCATCCTCTCAGAGGTGTTGAAATTCATGATGAGAGGGCTCTACCAAAATATGTCCTCCCCCACATCCACAGTTTCCCTAAACCACATGAAGTCCAGTTGTATGCCATACTGGATTTCCCCATCATCGTAGGGGCCCTGAAGAACACATTACGCTCTTGTACCACCCAGGGTAAGAGAACAGTTCTTCCAAAACAGACGCCTTCAACACTACATCAATGTTCCCCTGATCTGTGACACTGACCTCAATGCATGTGTGTGTGTCAGATTTTCTGGCTCCACCCATGACTGCATGATCTTGTCTCACAGCAACATGTCACAATTTGGGGTGCACATAAGAGACACATTTCCTTGTTAGAGTCAGTGGAGAACATGTGGAATTATGGAATGGACTTTAGGCACAGACAAGACATGTTTAGCAAATGTAAATGTGTTATGGTCGATTTGGTAGGTGCAAAGGATCGATGGCTATTGACAGTCTGGAAAAGTCACCTGTGGGTATGATGTGTTTTGGAGAGAACTGACTCATCTATGGGTGTGATAGGGCTATTTGTATTAATTGAGTATTGAATGATGTCAACATCAGTGAAAGAAGGAGAATGAGAGGGTCTGGGAGACATTTCAGGACAATGTGAAAAGTGATGGACAGGAGCATGTGTGTACCAGAGATTTGATATTCAACTACCAGAAAATTAAACGGTCTGAGGCATAGGAATGGGCCTTTTTGTTCTTCATTCCAACCACACCCCAACTTCCTGAAGAGCTGGTGAAGTAAGAAAACCGCCAGAGTAAATGTGTAAGGCAGAAGGGCTACTGAGGTCATGAGGTGAGACAGAACTGGCTGTGAAGGACACGTCTGTATTAGGTGGTAAGTCAGAATTCAGCTCATCATGGAGAAAGGATGATCCTGGGGGAAAATCAGAAAAAGTCTTTAAGTAACAGGTCATCAATAGAATAGCATTCTGCATTCCGAGGTTTGAGCGGGTGAGGTGGGAGGGAAAGGTGTCTGAAGAAGGTGAGATGGATAGTAAAAACGATGACAGATAAAGCCAGCCTACAGGCATTATGGAGGTGGGCAGAGTCGCCGTAGGAAGTGGGCATGATAGGGAGGAAGATCTGGAAGGGAGAGGCAAGACAGAGGCACAAAGGCGCTATTACATATCACACATTTCAAGGGAAATATAGGAATCAATTCCCATTATACCAAGAATGTCACAGGAGAGACCTGAGGCATGTAATCTACTTGGACCCCATTGGATTCCTCATCGTGTCTTGAGCAACCAGACAGTCAATGGCCTTCACAAGGAAATCTATCAAAATTTAACGTACACAAACCTAAGTCAAGTACTCCTTCTTATCTGCTACATTCAATTGCCAGGAGCTTGTTGCAGGCTAAAAACCAAATAAATGTAGGCTTACCAGACTGAGATCCAAAGTGGTGTTATTGGCATGATAATATGTTCATATAGGGCCCGCGCATTCGGGAGCGTGAATTGGCAAGTGCATCCACTTCACTCCCTGACTGCCCAGACTGACTTCTACTGGGTGTTTAATTCGCTTCTCACAGTTGGATACAGTTTAGAAAGTTTAAAGACTTTTTTGATCCTTCTATACGCCTCTATATTAAAGTCCTGGAAATTAATACTAATTTGTTCGTATTTGCAGTGCCTAGACCCCGCCCCCTCTTCCCAGCGTGCTTATCTCCAAGAGGGCGTGCGCGCAATTTGGGAGAGTGCATCTGGTGAGTGCTGTTCCTCTGTTCATTGGTTCAGTGTGCCCAGTGCAGTATCCCCAGTGGGATTACATCTTAATTGTGCTAGGTATCAGCCTTTGGTTCGCATCCCTTGCCTGTAACTGGTATGCCATTGAAAATAAGCAGCATGCTGACATCTACAGACGTGGTCACCCCTCTGGCACAAGGTACTGCAAAACTGAATCCTGCAAAGCAATCGGGCACACTTTTGAAAAGCCCCAAATCATTGGGTCCGGGCATCCGACAATTTTGTCGATTAACCACAAGTAACCCTGCCCCCTTACCAAACAATATTTCTCAAAACACGGCCTCCCTGACAGCGTGTACCCTAATGCCTTCAGATGCACCGAATCCAACCTCACCGATTCATTTTGTGCCCTTATCGGACTCTGCTATGTTAAGTTGTGGCACACCCCTTGTTTCTGATTATGACTTCTGCATTCCAGTCATTCACACAATTGACTCTTTGGCCATTCCATTCCTTTAGTCACAAGCTCTTTGTACAACATTACCCACGTGACCTGGCTCTCCTATGTCCTCTCTCAGTCCCCTGCCATCTGATTCAACAAAGACAATTAGACAGTTGCAAGTTTCACTGCAATCCCCAATATTGCTGTCTAACACCATTACTGAGAAACAGCTTAGTGAAGCCATCAAGAAATCTCCCTTAAATGTGTCTAATTCACCCATTTTGTATCCGGAAACAGCTAATTAAAATCAATTCATGGTGAATTCATCCTTCTCACCCACATCATTGGAAGCATCCTTTGCAAAACCAACACCATGCCCATCTTTTGTGATTTATTACTCCCCTATGTGTTACATGGATCTATTTTGTCTGCAATCGATAAAACCATGTATAGTTTGGTCAAACTTCACGAAACTGTGGATAAAAAATAGACCACCTTCACACAGTGCTTCCGCTCCTGCATGTCAGTGTTGATTGGATTTCCCCGGAAATAACTCCTCGATCTGCTTTGCAACCTGAGCAAGGGGTGGTATCACTGACTCCAACAAAAGGGCTCAAGCTCATAATGCACCCAAATCATTAACTGAGGCTGAGAAGGTCGCATCTGGGAGGCATGGGGAGCCAGTAGTTCAAATATTCTCCCCTATCTTAATTGATGAAACTGCTCCCACTTTAATAACCTCCCCCATTGTGGAACAGCAGCACTCTGAAATTGATGTGGAAAAGATAGAAGATCTGGCCCCTCCTCAAGAATTTGATCTCTTGCATGCTATTCCTCGTAAAAAGAAGACCAAGAAACGGAATCTTATTTCCCAACAAAATAAAATCCTACCTACTGCAAAGAAGAATCTTAAACCCAGATCCAAAAGCTTCATTAATGGGTGGACAACTCCCCCGAGATCCCCATTGCCTGTGATGGCAGGGAAAAAGAGGAGTAAAACTTGTAATGTGCCCTCTTGTCCCGATTCATCAAAATCCTCTGCATGCTTACCTCCTCAGCCAAAACTGTTGACCATTAACAAGCCCCCTCATCTAGTGTCTGACGTGACGCCTGAGGTAGGCGTCCCCCAAGTGACGATGCATTACGAAACAGAACACGCCGAAAATGAAATCATGAATTTCTTGACCTATTCTGTCTCATATCTACAAGAATTGGACCCTGTTGTAGAGAGTTTGCGTTATCCCCAACATCCATCTCTCGTCAATAGGTCCGTTACCTCATGCAAAGTTGAAGATGAGTTCCCTTTTTTTCGAACTCTTGATTAAAAAACGAGCAGCTATACAGCAAAAGACTCTATCAATTAATAAAGACACAAAGAATGACGTCACTCGTGAAGTCCCTGCCCAAGCACTGAAACTAAAGAGCCTGGGTGCAAGTCACTCAAGTGGTCCCACTTTAAGGCCAAAAGTTAGGTGTACTGCAAATTTGGATGAATTCTCCTTAACGATGATCAATAGACATGGAGCCGATACCTTTCCAAATCTCAGTACCATACTTAATGCCTTTCAAACAATCCCAAACCTGGAATATATACAATCATGTAACATAGAGGCAATCAGATAGACAGATAGCCATAGGTACGATTCAGTTGAACTAATTATACCTTAAAATATCCTAGCAGACCTGCTTTGGCATTCAAGAACTAACTTAAAGCAGGTTGGTTTTAAGCTCACCAAGCAAAAAATCAGGAGATCCTCAAAATTTGACTCAGTGATAGAAAGACATAATAAATCGCCTTTGAATGAAAGTTCTAAACATGCTCCATTGAACCATGACACACACATTTGAGAGGTCGACAGGAAATAACCCTTAATGGTTTGCCACACTAACAAACAACAAGTCTCGGGACGACGTGTACAATGTAAATCTAGTACCAGGCCCCATTCCAAATGCTCTTGGGTTACCTATGCCATTTCTGAAGCTATTTCTAACTCTGTGCAGTAATGCCAAACAGCTCAAAACAGGTCCTTATCCATGGCAATATGGAACACACGTGGATTTTCTCATTTAATACACTTGAAGAAAAGCAACTGAGCCTCTTATGCCATATTAGTAGTACTGGGGACATGGATAACGTATCAGCCGTCATGGCTGGATTATCAAGTAGCCTGAATTCCAGCAGTCAAGGGAAATAAAGGCTGTCCTTTGGCTGGTCTCTTGACTGCCACTAAATTAGAATTGGTATTTGCCTAAAACCTTAGGCCCCTCCATATTCAAGTCACCTGTTAAGGATTTTAAAGATGCGGCACACTCCAGACCAGGATTCTTTCTACTGGCCAGGGATGCGGCGCACAATAAAACGCTTTTAAGTTTATTACATTCAGATTCCATTTTTTGAGAAGGCAGCCAACCCGTCTCACATCCCCTTGAGCCTACACCCCGTGTCGCAATGGACCATGAACCACGCCAGTGTGTTATCAATAAAATATTTCTTTATTTTGAATTTTGAATAAAAATCAAACACGTTCAATATAGGGCAGCAATCACCAGTCTGGTGATAATTACACAGAAAAATGATAGTATGCATTTAGTTTAACCTTCTAACATCAGATACACAATGCACAAATGAATAAAAGCCAGATTACTTTTTCGGTTAGTACTTTCAAATAGCACCACAGTTAGGCATTTCCACTGCAACACTCCCTCAAACCCCTGTGAACAAAGTTTGGTGTGGGTGGAGAGGCGTAGCAAGGAATCAGGTATACTAGGCAAAAATCTATAATGAAAATCCGACCTACCACCCCTGAATATGAGGCCAAAATCGGATTGAGCTCCCTTGAAAAAAGATCAAAATGGCATCTCAGAATTACTGAATGGTAATTTTACATGTGCGTTTGAATGGATAAAGCTCGAAAACTCACAAGCTACAAAGCAAGGTAGTAAACAACGGGCATACAGTTTAGAAAATCGACTTTGGGAGGAAAAAGTGCAGCAGGTATCACACGTGGCAAAATTGCAATTGCTTGGTTTTCACAGGTTTAAAAATAGCAAACAACTTAGGAACTGGGCTAAACAACCAAAATCGGAACTCGGTTTTAATGCTAAGGTAAAAAGGCATATAACAGGTATTATACTAAAGTGGAAAGATGACTCTGGATGGGTGACAGTATGGGATTCTTTAAGGAAAGAAAAAATCAGATTTTTACACTGGAAACACTTTCACAGACAACTTGGATTTGTTCAAATTGATTTATTCTACTGTACTATATTTTAGTGGCTAGGTATTTAAAGAAAGACATGGTACACATGGAGGTTACTTGCAAGGTTTACCTATCCATACTACGTTCATCTCTATGGGAAATGAGTTAATGTATTCAAAATAGTACTAAGGACTTACATAAGGACTGAAATGACTAGAAAGCATTGTGCTAACACATGAAGACTAACTCAGATTTATATAAGGACAGGATACCCAGAGGATTCTAACAATTTAAGAAGTTACTAGGATACTTATAAGATTTCTTATAGGGTTTCTTATAGCGTTTACAAATGCAAGGTAACAGAGCAAAGGATGCAGCTTTTTGATATCGGGGAGGGGTAATACTTGCAAGAAGCACTGGAATTTGGTAGTTTGGACAGCTAGCCAGGTCTCTGAACCGCAGGACCAGGGTCTGGTCATTGCGCAGCGGCAGGGCCCTCCTCTAGGGACACAGAGAGGCAACTGGGGTAAGGTCACAGTGAACAGTGGGGTGCATCAGCTGGGCAAGGTCTAGTCACTGGATTTTCCCTCTGGGTCAGCAGCCTTTCCCCTTTTCTCCCTGAATTATTGGGATTTGTGTAGGGTTTTATTCTGGATCAGTGATTCTGCCTGGATAGGAGCTTCTGGATTTGGATCAGCTTCCCCTGGCCTGGCACTGGAGTCTTGCAGGGTGAATGTGGAATGTCTGGATCTCTGGATATTGATTTGTGAATGACTGATTCTTGAATGTCTGATTCTTGAAGTCCTGACTCTCCCTAAGCTTCCTCCTTTTATAAACTGGATGACATCAGAGGATTTTTACTATGTGGGCAGAACTAAGCTGGAAATACCTCTAAGATAGGATAGGTCAGGCTGAGGATTTGGCTGCCTCACTGTAAGCAAATTGGACCCATGGAAGTGAACAACTTTTTAGTGTGGGTGTTTTTATGAGGTGCTTTATTTAAACACAGTCACTTTTGACAAAATCAGTTATGAAACATAACCCTTATATTTACAATTGTTAGCCTCCTGAAAATCAGATGGACAGACCCAATATTTTACAAGGAATATGCCATTTCACCTCCCAAATTTGTGTGATGCAGTTTTGTGCTTCTGGCAATTGTTTGCCATTTCTATGGACACCATTTCACCTAAAATTCTACAAATGGACACACATGAACGTTACAATGTCGGGCATATTCCTATCAAGTTTCATAACTGTACCATCTACGCTTTCTTCAGAAATGCCTCTTTCATGCCTTTGGTGCCCACCACATGTCAGGAATCCCCTCATCGTCTTATCTTGCGACTAACAAAATCACATTTAACCCATCATAATTTCACATTACTAGTTATTCATATCACTGAAATACATGTTTTAATGCAAAAAGTCTTTTGATTCAAATAGGCCGGCTGTGTTCCCAAAATGGGCAGTCTTTCCAACCCCCCAGCCAAATGTCTTGCTCTGGTCAGCTTTTCCCAGAGGTTGCTATGAATCCCCTTTCATCCTAGGCAGTTGAAGCTCAGGAGAGGTGTCAAAGGAATTCACACTTCAGTGACAGGGCTGTCCATTGTCCCATGTTGCAGCAATGCCGGACAGTCGGATGAAGTCAGCACTTCCCACACCTCTGGGTCTTTCATGTTGTAAAGGGACTTCCTTTCCCAAGGGGCTGGATATCTTTGAAGCGCCTGCGCAGGCAACTAGTTCTGCTGCTTTGAAACAGCTTTCAAACATTTTTATTTTCTTTCTTGCACAAAAGGCAGTCTTTTTGTAAATAAATATATTATACATTTAAACCAGACCCCAGCCCTACAAAAATAATGCTCTTTCTGTGTGAATATTGGGATGATCTCACATTGTAGCTTTTAAAAGAGTAGTTTTTTTTCTTTTGCAAAAGCAGGTTTTTACACGTGTGTTTATTTCAGTTCATTTTAATATTCCCAATACGGTTACTGTAGCACACATTTTCTTTGGCACTAGTGGTTCTGAAAGCTTTTTATAGCTCTGGTCAGTTTCTGTATACACGGATATGCTTGGCAAATGGGTTCTTTGAAACTGACACATAGCAAGTGGGAGAGAGAGCTTCTTTTGAAGCATTTTGCATGAGTTAATTTGTTTCCAAAAGTAAATTCCAGCTGTTTTTCAGTAGAAATCTGAATTATTGGCCTTTCCAGTGGTTTCCCAGCACATCAGCTGCTCTGGGAATGCGTTTGCCTCATCCCTTGCTACTCAGCAGAAATGAAACATACCAGGAGGGGTTTCCTTGAAAGGCACAATCTTTGTGGAAATGTATCAAGAGCACATTTCAAAGCCGTCTTGGGAGTCATGTGCGCAGTTTTAGTATTTCAACAGGACAGAACAAAAAAAGATTATGCCATTCTGCGCAGAAGTCATTTTCAGCTTGACTTTAGTTAACAGAAACAAAACCAGCCATTCTTTGTGGTGGCGGTGTTGAAAGCTTGCCACTCCTGCGCCAAGGAAAGAAAGAGCTGCCGCTTTTGGGTTAAATAGGAAATGCGTTTTTTGCTGTAGGGGGTATCTGTGGGGGCTGGCAAATGTACCCCACACTCCGATCTAACAAATTAATTACAAATTACAATGCTCATCCGCTATTTCCTCAAGCAGCCTTATTACATGGCCACGGTAGTTATGGTTATGGTTAAGTTGCTGTTTCCATAGGAAGAGCACTTGTTGGGCGGCTTATAACTTCGCTCCCCCTGGACGAATCCTCACAAAACTTTGGAAAAAAAGTATATGGCCCACTCTGAATTGTTTTGTGAGGTTTGGTCCAGGGGGGGCAAAGTTATAGGGGGGTCCCAAAACTTTTTTTTTTCCCATAGACATAATGGGAAAAAACTTTGCTCACGCCTACAGCCCAAACCGCTGGACGGATTTACACCAAATTTGCGGCAGGAGTGGAGGCTTGGTCCTGAAAGCGTACTTTTTTTATTTGGTGTAAATCTGTCCAGTAGTTTTTAAAAAAATGACAAAAATGTAAGTGAAAAAAATTAGTGATATCTGTGTCCGCTTTGCGGACACACTTCCCTGTTTGCTCCGCGTACAGGACAGGGATTGGGCAAGCGGCTTGCGTGATGTCCGCGGACATGTTATGTGCTTTCCCATTGGCTGCGGTCAAGCGTGCAGTGCTCCGTATTTTCAGAGATGCCCGCCATCTTTGTTTATTTTTTGCATCGAGAGGCTTCGTCAAGAGAGAGCCTGCATACTACCCGTCCACAGTGGCCTGCGGAGGGCCGAGGAGCGGGATCTGCTGCTTGCACAGTCAGATACCATCACCCTTGCATGTCTTCCTCCCGTTTCTCCCACCCCCCACTCATGCCCCGTGTCTCCCTCCCATTCCCAACACCCCCCGCTGATGGCCTGTGTCTCTCACCCATTCCCCCCCGCCCCCTGCTCATGGCCCGTGTCTCTCTCCCGTTCCGCCCACCCCCCGCTCATGCCCTGTGTCTCTCTCCTGTTCCCCTCCACCCCCCGCTCATGCCCCGTGTCTCCCTCCTGTACCCCCAACCCCCTGCTCATGCCCCGTGTCTCCCTCCTATTCCCCCACCCCCGCTCATGCACCGTGTCTCTCTCCCGTTCCCCCACACCACGCTCATGCCCTGTGTCTCTCTCCCATTCCCCCCCATCCCCCGCTCATGGCCCGTGTCTCTCTCCCGTTCCCCCCTGCTCATGCCCCGTGTCTCTCTCCTGTTTCCCCCACCCCGCTCATGCCCGTGTCTCTCTCCCGTTCACCCCCACCCCCTGCTCATGGCCCGTGTCTCTCTCCCATTCCCCCACCCCCGCTCATGCACCGTGTCTCTCTCCCGTTCCCCCACACCCCGCTCATGCCCTGTGTCTCTCTCCCATTCCCCCCCATCCCCCGCTCATGGCCCGTGTCTCTCTCCCGTTCCCCCCTGCTCATGCCCCGTGTCTCTCTCCTGTTTCCCCCACCCCACTCATGCCCGTGTCTCTCTCCTGTTGCCCCCCACCCCCCTGCTCATGCCCCGTGTCTCCCTCTTGTTCCCCCCACCTCCCGCTCATGCCCCATATCTTTCTCCTGTACCCCCCACCCCTGCTCATGGCCAGTGTCTCCCTCATGTACCCTCCACCCCCCACTCATGGCCAGTGTCTCCCTCCTGTTGCCCACCACCCCCCGCTCATGGCCAGTGTCTCTCTCCTGTTCCTGCCACCCCCCGCTCATGCCCCGTGTCTCTCTCCTGTACCCCTCACTCCCCGCTCATGTCCCGTGTCTCTCTCCTGTTGCCCCCCACCCCCTGCTCATGCCCCGTGTCTCTCTCTTGTTGCCCCCACCCCCTGCTCATGCCCCGTGTCTCTCTCCTGTTGCCCCCACCCCCCGCTCATGCCCCGTGTCTCTCTCTTGTTGCCCCCCAGCCCCCGCGCATGCCCCCGTGTCTCTCTCCTGTTCTCCCCACCCCTCAAACATGGCCCGTGTCTCTCTCCCGTTCCCCCACCCTGCTCATGCCCCGTGTCTCCCTCCTGTTCCCCCCACCCCCCGCTCATGCCCCGTGTCTCTCTCCTGTTGCCTCCCACCCCCGCTCATGCCCATGTCTCTCTCCTGTTGCCCCCCCAACCCCGCTCATGGCCAGTGTCTCCCTCCTATAACCCCCATCCCCCGCTCATACCCCGTGTCTCCTTCCTGTACCCCCCACCCCCCTGCTCATGCCCCGTGTCTCTCTCCTGTTGCCCCCACCCCCCGCTCATGCCCCGTGTCTCTCACCTGTTGCCCCCACCCCCCACTCATGCCCCGTGTGTCTCTCCTGTTGACCGCCACCCCCCGCTCGTGTCTCCCTCCTGTTGCCCCCCACCCCCTGCTCATGGCCATTGTCTCTCTCCTGTTCCCCCCACCCCCTGGTCATGCCCTGTGTCTCTCTCCTGTACCCTCACCCCCCGCTCATACCCCGTGTCTCTCTCCTGTTGCCGCCCAACCCCCACTCATGTCCCGTGTCTCTCTCCTGTTGCCCCCCACCCCCTGCTCATGCCCCGTGTCTCCCTCCTGTACCCCCACCCCCCGCTAATGCCCCATGTCTCCCTCCTGTTCCCCCACCCCCGCTCATGCCCCGTGTCTCTCTCCTGTTGCCTCCCACCCCCGCTCATGCCCCGTGTCTCTCTCCTGTTGCCCCCCCGCTCATGGTCAGTGTCTCCCTCCTGTACTTCCCACCCCCTGCTCATGCCCTGTGTGTCCCTCCTGTACCACCCACCCCGCTGCTCATGCCCTGTGTCTCTCTCCTGTTGCCCCCACCGCCTGCTCATGCCCTGTGTGTCTCTCCTAATGCCCCCCACCCCCTCCTCATGCCCCGTGTCTCGCTCCTGTTGCCCCCCACCCCCTGCTCATGGCCAGTGTCTCCCTCCTGTTGCCTCCCCCGCTCATGGCCAGTGTCTCTCTCTCCTGTTCCCCCCACCCCCCGCTCATGCCCCGTGTCTCTCTCCTGTACCCCTCACACCCCGCTCATGCCCCGTGTCTCTCACCTGTTGCCCCCCACTCCCCGCTCATGCCCCGTGTCTCCCTCCTGTACCCCCCACCCCCTGCTAATGCTCCGTGTCTCCCTCCTGTTCCCCCCACCCCCTGCTCATGCCCGTGTCTCTCTCCTGTTGCCCCCACCCCCCCTCATGCCCAGTGTCTCTCTCCTGTTCCCCCCAACCGCGCTCATGTTCTGTGTCTCTCTCCCGTTCCCCCCAACCCCTGCTCATGCCCCGTGTCTTCCTCCTGTACCCCCCTTCCCCCGCTCATGCCCCGTGTCTCCCTCCTGTACCCCCCAGTCCCCCTCTTGCCCCGTGTCTCTCTCCTGTTGTCCCCCACCCCGCTCATGCCCTGTGTCTCTCTCCTGTTGCCCCCCACCCCCCACTCATGCCCCGTGTCTCCCTCCTGTTCCCTCCCACCCCCCGCTCATGCCCCGGTTCTCTCTCCCGTTCCCCCCACCCCTCGCTCATGCCCCGTGTCTCCCTCCTGTACCCCCCGCTCATGCCCTGTGTCTCTCTCCTGTTCCCCCACCCCTGCTCATGGCCCGTATCTCTCTCCTGTTACCCCCACCTCCCCGCTCATGCCCCGTGTCTCCCTCCTGTTCCCCCCACCCCCTGCTCATGCCCTGTGTCTCTCTCTTGTTGCCCCCCACCCCCTGCTCATGCAAAATTTCTCTCTCCAGTTTTCCCCCACCCCCCGCTCATGCCCGTGTCTCTCCCCCATTCCCCCCATCCCCCGCTCATGCCCCGTGTCTCCCTCCTGTTCCACCATCCCCGCTCATGCCCCGTGTCTCTCTCCTGTTGCCTCCCACCCCCCGCTCATGCCCCGTATCTTCCTCCTGTACCCCCCAACCCCCGTTCATACCCTGTGTCTCTCTCCTGTTGCCCCCTCCCCCTGCTCATGCTCCGTGTCTCCCTCCTGTTCCCCCCACCCCCCACTCATGCCCCGTGTCTCCCTCCTGTTCCCCCCACCCCCCGTGTCTCTCTCCTGTACCCCTCACCCCCCGCTCATGCCCCGTGTCTCTCACCTGTTGCCCCCCACTCCCCGCTCATGCCCCGTGTCTCCCTCCTGTACCCCCCACCCCCTGCTAATGCTCCGTGTCTCCCTCCTGTTCCCCCCAGCCCCCCTCTTGCCCCGTGTCTCTCTCCTGTTGTCCCCCACCCCGCTCATGCCCTGTGTCTCTCTCCTGTTGCCCCCCACCCCCCACTTATGCCCCGTGTCTCCCTCCTGTTCCCTCCCACCCCCCGCTCATGCCCCGGTTCTCTCTCCCGTTCCCCCCACCCCTCGCTCATGCCCCGTGTCTCCCTCCTGTACCCCCCGCTCATGCCCTGTGTCTCTCTCCTGTTCCCCCACCCCTGCTCATGGCCCGTATCTCTCTCCTGTTACCCCCACCTCCCCGCTCATGCCCCGTGTCTCCCTCCTGTTCCCCCCACCCCCTGCTCATGCCCTGTGTCTCTCTCTTGTTGCCCCCCACCCCCTGCTCATGCAAAATTTCTCTCTCCAGTTTTCCCCCACCCCCCGCTCATGCCCGTGTCTCTCCCCCATTCCCCCCATCCCCCGCTCATGCCCCGTGTCTCCCTCCTGTTCCACCATCCCCGCTCATGCCCCGTGTCTCTCTCCTGTTGCCTCCCACCCCCCGCTCATGCCCCGTATCTTCCTCCTGTACCCCCCAACCCCCGTTCACACCCTGTGTCTCTCTCCTGTTGCCCCCTCCCCCTGCTCATGCTCCGTGTCTCCCTCCTGTTCCCCCCACCCCCCACTCATGCCCCGTGTCTCCCTCCTGTTCCCCCCACCCCCCGTGTCTCTCTCCTGTACCCCTCACCCCCCGCTCATGCCCCGTGTCTCTCACCTGTTGCCCCCCACTCCCCGCTCATGCCCCGTGTCTCCCTCCTGTACCCCCCACCCCCTGCTAATGCTCCGTGTCTCCCTCCTGTTCCCCCCACCCCCTGCTCATGCCCGTGTCTCTCTCCTGTTGCCCCCACCCCCCCTCATGCCCTGTGTCTCTCTCCTGTTCCCCCCAACCGCGCTCATGTTCCGTGTCTCTCTCCCGTTCCCCCCAACCCCTGCTCATGCCCCGTGTCTTCCTCCTGTACCCCCCCTTCCCCCGCTCATGCCCCGTGTCTCCCTCCTGTACCCCCCAGCCCCCCTCTTGCCCCGTGACTTTCTCCTGTTGTCCCCCACCCCGCTCATGCCCCGTGTCTCCCTCCTGTTCCCTCCCACCCCCCGCTCATGCCCTGTGTCTCTCTCCCGTTCCCCCCACCGCCTGCTCATGCCCCGTGTGTCTCTCCTCATGCCCCCCACGCCCTCCTCATGCCCGTGTCTTGCTCCTGTTGCCCCCCCACCCCCTGCTCATGGCCAGTGTCTCCCTCCTGTTGCCTCCCCCGCTCATGCCCCGTGTCTCTCTCCTGTACCCCTCACCCCCCGCTCATGCCCCGTGTCTCTCACCTGTTGCCCCCCACTCCCCGCTCATGCCCCGTGTCTCCCTCATGTACCCCCCACCCCCTGCTAATGCTCCGTGTCTCCCTCCTGTTCCCCCCACTCCCTGCTCATGCCCGTGTCTCTCTCCTGTTGCCCCCACCCCCCCTCATGCCCCGTGTCTCTCTCCTGTTCCCCCCAACCGTGCTCATGTTCCGTGTCTCTCTCCCGTTCCCCCCAACCCCTGCTCATGCCCCGTGTCTCTCTCCCGTTCCCCCCACCTCTCGCTCATGCCCCGTGTCTCCCTCCTGTTCCCCCACCCCCGCTCATGGCCCGTATCTCTCTCCTGTTACCCCCACCTCCCCGCTCATGCCCCGTGTCTCCCTCCTGTTCCCCCCACCCCCTGCTCATGCCCCGTGTCTCTCTCCTGTTGCCCCCACCCCCCGCTCATGCCCTGCATCTCTCTCTTGTTGCCCCCCACCCCCTGCTCATGCCCCATGTCTCTCCCGTTTTCCCCCACCCCCCGCTCATGCCTGGGTCTCTCCCCCGTTCCCCCCACCCCCCGCTCATGCCCCGTGTCTCCCTCCTGTTTCACCATCCCCCGCTCATGCCCCGTGTCTCTCTCCTGTTGCCTCCCACCCCCCGCTCATGCCCCGTGTCTTCGTCCTGTACCCCCCAACCCCCGTTCATACCCTGTGTCTCTCTCCTGTTGCCCCCCTCCCCCTGCTCATGCTCCGTGTCTCCCTCCTGTTCCCTCTACCCCCCACTCATGCCCCGTGTCTCCCTCCTGTTCTCCCCACCCCCCACTCATGCCCCGTGTCTCTCTCCTGTTGCCCCAAGAAACAATTAACACATATGCACTCCTATTGTTGTCCTGGAGAAACCTATTTGTTGGTTTTAAGATTGGTAGTGAGGTGCTGAGGAGTGTAACACAACCTTGACACGAGGTTGTTGGTTTGGAAAAACTGAAGAGGGAGGATAACCACAAGGTGTGGGCCCATCGCGTCCCCGGCACACTCTAGGTACTGTCACTGACAGTCAATATGTATAGTTCTCTAGATATAAATGTTAATCATCATCTAGACATACCGTTATGTCAAAAAGCTTTGTAAATGATTCAATTATCAGTATTACCAAAGACATTTATTCACATAAACTTTAGTGGACTTCTCTTATTAACATACATATATTTTGCAAACAATAAAGTTGCGTGAAATTTTTAGAAGTCTATAAAATTTCTTCACACGTGATAAGTCATCAAAATTCAAACATTAAAACTCTAAGCGTTTCGGGAAAACTCCCTTCTTCTGGAGTGGATGTTAAAGATTGTCAAGAAAAATTTCTGTCTAATGATTAATCTTCAATATTCTAAACTTCCGAGATGTTGTGTCTGGATATCTACAAGAGAAGACATTTTTCTTAGTTGTAATTTTTACTCAGAAAAATAAGACTTTCTTACTAATTGTTATAAGCAGACTACCATAGTGCTTCCTACCTCACATCGGTGCCACGAGGTTGAAACCCTGGGTCTAAGTGGATGAGATTAACATCTATCAGTCTTCGTATGTCAATACTGGTAAATAAGTACCCTGCAAGATAACAGTAGGTCTGATAAGTAAAGTATCAAAAAACCAAGACACATATTCATAACAGGAGAATCCAAGAGAATGACAGAGAGATGTACCTTGGATATGAAACTGCATGGAGCTTCGGATTATTACGCTATATTCTTTCAGTTGCCTGTAGTTCAAAAATCTCTAGTCCAAGTCATGCCTTGGCAGGAGTAGCTGGAGTTTCAAAGTAAGAGGGGGTAGTGTGTTAGGTCCTCCCTTTGTATGCCCCAATGGGGGTCCAAGATCCTAATTTGGAAAGAAAGAATTAAGGCTGAAATTAAATCAAAGTCAGGGCTTTGGTTTGACCTCAAAAATAACATATTTAGGCATAAGGTGGGAAACAGAGAGTGGGTAACTCCCAACAATCTGTAATATCGTTCAGATAGCTTACCTATTGTTGATGTCTAGCGTGCTGATAGTAAGGATCCTGCTCGTGTGCCTAATGAGAACTGGCTGCTATTCACGGTGCATTAGGTAGCGGGACTGGCTCATATATTCAGTTTAGTAGGAATTGACTTCCTGCAACATTTGCGTCTTGTGCGTCAGCGCGTTACGTGCGCGATGACGTTCCGCAAGAACGTGTGACGACATCACGCATCGCGATGAGAGCACGAATCATATTGGGGATGTCTAAATCTGGGGAGTAGTTAGAATATGTTGGGAATGATATGTGGTAAGAGACAGAGGTCAACCACGGGGCACCTCTGTTCACAATCTAAAGACATCAAATTAATGCAGTAATCATTTTCACCTCGGTCTTTATGATGACAATAACTCATGTTGATTTGCTACTGATATCATATATATTTTATATTCTCATCAAATTGTACTCAA
This sequence comes from Ambystoma mexicanum, assembly GCF_040938575.1. Taxonomy (NCBI): domain Eukaryota; kingdom Metazoa; phylum Chordata; class Amphibia; order Caudata; family Ambystomatidae; genus Ambystoma; species Ambystoma mexicanum. Next base: position 431,911,173 of record NC_090941.1, read on the forward strand.
CAATGCTTGATCAATAGTGTGATGTCATCTAAGATCTTTAAATTAAATCACCAATCACCTGATGGCTCAACCGTTATGTGTGTATGTTGTGTTCATGTAGCTGGTTTATAAAAAAAGCACCTAAATGAAACTCTTCATTCATTCCAGAGGGAGTCATACTGTCCAATTTATCAATCCAGTATAATTGAGGTTGATTAAGTTTTTTGGAATGGTTACCTCCTCTTGCTGCCTTTGAGACTACTTCTACTATCTGGTAATGCAATTGGGCTATCGTATGCCTTTTTTCCAAAAATGTTGTGCCACTGGTGACCGTTCATTCTTTGTCCTGATGTTACTTTTGTACTCATTGCACCTTTCTTTCATTTTCGTTCTTGTTTGTCCCACATAATAGATCCCACAGGGACACCTCAATGCGTAAATGACTGACTTGGTATCACAGGTGGCATAATTTCTTAGTTTGATTTTTGCACCTGTCCTTGGATGTCTAATGTAGTTTCCGTTGGTGATGTTATTACAGTTCCCGCAATGTAGGCATGCGAAAGTACTGTATTTTGAGTATGTAATGTTTGTTGTCGCTGTTCCTGGGTATGTTCTGCTTTTACCAATTGGTCCCGGAAATTCTTACCTCTCTTGTAGGCAATAAGGGGGGGTTCAGGGAAGAGTTTTTGTAATTGGGTGTCCATCTGTATAATCCTCCAATTCTTTCTTATCAAACGAGTGATATGATGACTTTGGCTTGAGTATTTGAGTGTGTACAGAAAGGGTATCTCCCTGTGTTCTGGTGTTTTCTCCAATAGAACTTCTCTTGATTTTAAGGTGGATCTTTCTTTAGCTGCTGTAATAATGTTCTCTGGATAACCTCTCTCGAGGTATTTGTGAGTCATCTTATCCATTTCCGCTGTGAGTGTGGATTCCATAGAGGTAATCCTTTTGGCTCGGAGGAACTGACTGTAGGGTAAGTTGTTTTTCAGATGTCTTGGGTGGTGACTTAAGTAATGTAGGCTGTCGTTCACATCAGTAGGTTTAGTGAAGAGGTTTGTGATGATTTCACCATCCTTCAATTCCAATTCTACATCTAGGTAATGGATTTTCGGGTTCCCTATTTCCATGGTAAATTTAATTCTGTCGTTCACTGTGTTGATATATGTTAAGAATTCATTAAGTGACTCTCTGTTTCCTCTCCAAATGATAAACATGTCATCAATATATCTCATCCAGCATACCAATTTTGGTCCCCAGTCTGGGTGCGAAGTTATATTCTCTGATTCCAAATGATGCATAAACAAGTTGGCGTAAGCTGGTGCCGTGGCTGACCCCATTGAGGTACCGGATGCTTGTAAATAGAATTGTTGGTTAAACCGGAAAATGTTGTTACTAGTTCGAGTATAAAGGTTTTATCTGCTTTGCAGTCTTGTTCTTGTAGAAGTGCCCATTCCAATGCTTCTAAATCTTTATCATGGGGGATGGATGTGTAAAGACTTTGTACATCCAATGTAACCAATAAGTCATCTTGTTGTAGGTCTTGTAGGTTATGTATGATGTTCAAAAAATGAGTTGTGTCTCTCAAGTAAGTGGTGGTTTTATGTACAATGGGTTGTAATATCTGATCAACATAAATTGCCAGAGGATGAAATAGGCTGTCCGTTCCTGCTACAATGGGTCTTAAAGGTGGTTGACGTAGATGTTTATGAATTTTAGGCAATCCGTAAAATACTGGTATTATCGGATCGGATTTGTATAGAAAACGTCTTGTTTTCTCAGTTATCCAACCAATGTCCGTTGCTTTTTCCAAGATTTCTTCAATCATAGATGCAATTCTGGCTGTGGGATTCTCATCAATGGGGATATAGGTGTCTCTGTCTGTCAGTAATGCCAAACACTGGGAGTTGTAGAAAGTGGTGTCCATAATTACTATGGCTCCACCTTTATCTGCAGGTTTCAGTGTTATGGTGTTGTCATCAGCTAGATCTTTAATTATTTTGCTCTGGTGTTTGCGGATGTTATATTTTCTCACTTTGTTGTATTCAAGTTTTTTGAGTTGGTTTAACATCTGGGTCTCAAAGATTTTCAGAGTGGTGTTCTGTATTGGGGGATCAAAAGTACTTTTGGGTTTCATTTCCAAGAATTCTGTCCGTGGGGGGATGTCAGATGGTGGTTGTGTGTCAAAGAAGACTTTGAGTCTCATTTGTCTCATGAGTCTATACAAGTTTATACGTTCTTCCAGATGTGTGGTACTTTGTGTTGGAGTAAATGATAAGCCCAAATTCAATACTTCTAGTTGGTTGTTGGATAATGGTTTGGATGATAAGTTCACAACTAAGTGTTGTTGTTTTTTTTCACTGAATTTCATAGGTTTTTAGTAGCGCAACTTAACCATAATGTCCCTTTAACAAAGTTTATTTACTGAATTAAATATATATTGGAATCCGGTTGCCATAGACAACAACACATTCTTCATGCATATAGAACAACTTCTCGACCAAATTATATTAGAGGCTCACTCATCTGTAATTCTCATAGTAGGTGATCTTAGCATCAAATCCATATCAAATAATTTGAAATCTCTTTCACCACGGGCTGCCAGGTGGACTACCTCAATGAAAGTGCAAAATGTTACTATCTTAAATGTGATGTACCACCTGCTCCTACTTGGTCCAGAGGACCAGCTACAGCAATCATAGACTAGGCACCTCATTACAACCCTGGCGCTGACGGAATGAAGGGGGCCGGTACGGGACCGGCCCCCTTCATTCCATCAGGGCTGATTACGAGGTTCCCTTTGCGGGACCCGGATCAGACGTCTGGTAAAACCAGACGTCATTTTCGGGTCCCGCGAGGGGAAGAGGGAGGTAACAACGGGACACTTGCAATGTGCCCTTTGTTACCTCCCTCCCCATTCCCATTGAGCCCTATCAGGGCTCAATGGGAATGGGGAATGTTTCCTGCAAGGAGGACTTACCGGGTCCTCCTATGTCGGAATGACCCGGTAAATCCCCATTGCAGGAACCCGGTAATGGAGCCCGATTTGGAGGCAGCCATGGTGCTAATAGCACCATGGCTACTTCCAAACTCATAATGAGGCCGTATGTCTACATCTCTGTACATGAGATACATAGGATTCAGACTTTCAGAATCATTCCCTCTCTTGCCTTTGATCATAACATCCTAGAAATTAAATGGTCTCTGCATCCCACACCAATTTCTGCAGTACTGAATAGCAATTTTAACGTGAATTCTGACAGGAACAGAAAAAGGTGATCACCAGCCAAATTAAGCCACTTGAAGTCTGTACTTATTGAACGTGTGAATTAACTCACTCCTTTGGCTTCTATTGCTTACACAGACGCACTTATGCTAATCTCTGAAAATTCCAAAGCCATTAATCGTCCAATGTTTAATTACCGACACCCATTTAACTCAACTGTCCATGCTCTGAAAATTTCTTTGACACTCTCAGAAAATGTTCCAATGATGAGGGTCAGAAGGCTAAGGCAATTTTTTGCGCACACATTGTAAAAACACCATTTGTCAAATTCGTAACAATCAAACCCAAGTAGATGGGGAACATTATTCAGTGGCCATAACTAGTAAATATACTGCCCAAATATGGAATCTCCTTAAAGAAGCGCCATCATCTGCTGCAACAACTGTCTTACTAAACTCAGTGAGCAAGCATGGGTGACCCATTTCCTATTATTATTTTCTAAATCTCAGTCAAAAATGTTATCAATACCACCCATGCAGACTGATTTAATGATTGTCAAATTCGACCACAAAGGCATTATGCTGCTCATTAATATCCTAAGTAACTGGCAAGCCCCGGGTCCTGATGGATTGTCTAATGTGACTCTTAAAATACACCCTATGAATGGGTATTAATATTACAAATAATTTTTGAGAATGTTCGTAGTACTGGTCTTATTCCTAAAACATGGAAAGAGTCCATAATCATACCCATTTTCAAGAAAGGCAATCAAAACGATTGAATCAACTACCGTTCCATAGCTCTGCTCGACATCCTAGGCAAAATCTGTGCAAGTGTATCATGTAAGATTTACAAGAATGGATGCAACGTGCTGACCTCCTTGATTCCCATAAATCCGGATTAGTTAAAGGAATAGATACACCTTTAAACCTCCTCCTCTTATCCATAATCAAAAAACAAGATTGTAATACAAGTCAGCCGATCTATTTAGCCATCATAGAATTTTAAACAAGCGTCTGATTCAGTGTTCTGCAAGTTGCTATGGTTCAAGTTGTTCCAGGCAGGCTGCCTGACCTATATTTTAAACCTAATTTACCAATTTTATTCAGACATATCTATTAAAGTTAAACGAACAAGGGATGGTTTACTAACAGCAGCAATTCCTACTACCTCTGGTCTTAAACAAGGATGTATTTTAGCTTCTATTCTCTTTAACTTTAAAATTAAGGATATTAACCTTGTTTTAAACCAGACACACTCCTTTCGGCCAAAGATTGCTAATGAGCAGGTATCCTGGCTTTTATACGCAGATGATTTAATTTTATTGGAACAAGTGCCAGTGGGTCTCCAAAGAAAACTGACTGCTTTGAGCAATTCTTTGAGCCAATGAGAAGGGTTCAACTATTAATATTCAAACATCTAACACCCTAGTACTATGGACCTCAGCGAAGAAACCTAATTGGAAATTTTGCGGGGTAGGAAGCAATACACAAGTTTCAATTGTGGATGAATACAAATACTTGGGGCTGAATATTAACAACAGCATCACAGACCTTCCTTACGGAAAGGAATTGAAATGAAAATGCATACACTAACATCACAAACAAGACTAATTCAAAAGAAGTATGTAAGGTTTTCATATATTCCTGCAATTACCTTTTATGAAACAAAAAAGGTAGTGCCAGTGATCATATATTGTGCCCAAGCAAAAATCCACCCTAACTTAGAATTTATTGAAGGCGTATACTGGAAAAAATACTGTTGGTTCCAAAAAGCACACCCATCGCAATATTGTGCTATGAGCTCGGTCGAGTCTCCTTGGCCACCACAGTCGCATGGCAAGCTTTAACTCTATGTAGGAAATACATTGATAAATCCATCAAGATGAAAACTCTCTTGCCTTTGCTATCAAGGGGACTTAATGACCTGGTTTCAAGCTCACTACACGATTGGGAAACATACTGTAAACAATGCCTGATAGATTCCAACATCTCTCCTCAGACTTTGATAGAGAATCCAGATAAATCTAAATCTTAACCCTGGGCATGGGATTGGTGCACAACTTGGAACAAGTGCACAACCTACTGAATGTTCCAAAATCTCTACACACGGTGCCACCGTATCTAGCTAAATTCCCAGGCACCAGATATGCTGCAGTCATATTAAGTTGGCCAACCAAATCACAGTCTGCCTTACGATCTAAAATTTCTGAATATGGACGTTAGTTGCCGTTTCTGTAAAGACAAAGATCAGTATTTTAGTCAATGCAGGATTTTAAACGAAGAAAAATGTATGGTCAAGGATGTTTAATGCTGAATCAGTTTCACTAAATATTGCAATAGTTACGTTTCTGAAAATTCATGATGATTCATTTCGCTCCAGTTATTTGTAACATAACCTTTGTGATTAATTCTATTTTAAAACTATACAATGATTGTTATGCAACATTGTGTGGTTTATTACATCAGTTTTATTGAGCTGTTCTTAACATTTTATCACTCCTGTTAATGGCAACTGAGATTAAAAAAAAACATTTTATCGTTTGTTATGTGATTTAATATATTATTATTATAAAGTAATCTCTAACAGTGTCAACATTTGAAAAAGTTGTAATTAACAACTAAAATAAATAAATTATTAATAATAATAATAATAATAATAACAATAATAATAATAATAATAATAATAGGGTCCTCTCATGAAACAGGGTACTTGGAGGCCCTGGAGGGACGGGAATGTATGCACTAAACTGCAAAATACCTACTCTGAACAATTATTGACATTTCCAGAAAGGGGTCGAAATGTAAGCAGTTATACACATGTAATTTTGCATTCACTGTCTACATATCCATTCCTTTTTGGAATGCATGTCAATACTGCTTGGTATTCACAGCAGAAGGAGCCGTTCACAATAGATTACTATGAACATTGCCTGATGTTTCCGGGTGGTAAAATCAGGCCCATTGGATAGGAATCATTTGGATGACAAACATTGTGAAAAACCCCATACAGATGAGTAGACCAATAGATTTGTTACACAGAGAAGGAAATGGGGCAGACATGCAAAGTCTGCCCCACTCACAAATGACACATGACAATAGAAAACATATTTTAAGATTTGGTAAAAAGTGATGGTGATCTCTACAAACACTGTTGCTGACACTTCGTACCAAACCAGAGGGTAGTAAAATGAACCCCGTCATTTCATTGAACTACAGTACCATGTTGCCTGTTATATAGTTGGTGCCAGACAACCAGTGCATCTGTGTCTGATAATACCTCTACATTATCCTGTGAACCCCACACAGCACCACGATAATACTGACTACCCCCACACCCACAAATCCATTAAATAGGCATTTGGGGTTCCGAAAGACCACTTCAGTTACCTGCACAGGACAGGTCGTACTTTCATGTACCATTCGGAAAAGGTCCTCCTCATTGTGGCTATGTATTGCATGTTGCGCAACATAGCCACCCACTTTACTGTGCCCATGCCCAAAGAAAAAGAGGATGACCCTGACTGGGACAACGGCAGCCATTGTCGTGATGAGGAGGCACCAGGGACTCTACAAGAGAACAGTGTTTGTTGGACTAGTTTTGCTGTATCACATCTTGAATAACTTCTTCTGATAGTGGTTAGGGAGTCTCTACACAGTAGAACACTGTCCACATCCCCTCTCTCACATTCCTCAGTTCGAAAGCCTCAAAAGAAGAAACCCAACCACTATACTGGTTAACCGACATGTATTTAAAAAGGCAGAGTTGGAAGGTTGCTGTCGCCCCCCATAGGTCAATGTAAAGTGTATTACATTAAAATGACTGGGGCATTGGTCATCTCATCAAAGGAAGTGTACAAGGAGAGTCAATGACAAATCCTAGGCCATATTTTTAAGGAAGAAACACAGGGGGTGTCCACACAAACTGGAGCCCAAGGTGCAGAGAACAAAACGCAGGATGTATGAAAATAGAAGAAAACATCACGTGGTAAGCTTGCTGGGGCAGGAAGAGAGGAACAGGGGGAGAAGGGATATTGTGCCTTCTTTGCCTGACATTATTGCTTGAACACATGCCCCCGGGGTCAGTGGTTGACCCTTCCATAGATGGCGGGGATAGTGGTGGCAGCTAGGTGAGGTGGGGCCTTCTGTGCAGATGAAGGAGCAGAGGAACAGAGTGTTAAAGTGGATTTGGGTGGTGATTCTCTCCCCACATGCCTGTGTGCAAGGGGCTGCACCAGTAAATTCAGCAGCCAGTGCCATTTTAGAAAGAGCGTGGTGCAGGCTGTCCTCCATCATTCAGAAGAAGAGTGTGGCATTGCTAGGGGCAATTTTGTGGGAAGCTGTGGACGATCTACGTACAATATGGCAAGCTTCAGGGTTGTTTCTGGTGCCCTGGATTCGGTCCAAGCGAGCATCCTGCCTCACCTGGGCACAGGTCTCAGCAGCAGCAGACGGCTCCTGAGCAATTCCCACATTTTACCTGGCCCAAGCATATACCAGCAACTTGCACATCATTTCTACCCTCAGCTTGTTAGCTCCCTTACATCCGCAAAACAACTTCTCTAGGGAGAGGTTGCCATTAGCTATGATTGGGCCCAACAATGAATCTGCATCCATCACTTTCCTCTCATTCCCATCAATCTGTATTGAAATTCTTACAACTACTTCAGCAAAAAAGTGTCAGCTACAGGGAATGAGACCGTTTGTGCATCTCCCTGCTTAGAAAATGGTCTCAGTTTCCCTAGAGCAGGTGTTGCAGCCCTGAAAAGTTCTGTTGAATAGATGGCTCCACAGAAGTGGTTGTTTCCTCCATCATTACCAGAATGTCCCTAGCCCTCATCAGCTGTGTCTCAGGCGTAGCAACACTGATGTTTCTCTCCTCCCCACTGTGGGTGTGCAGCCACTATTTCTTGCTTGAGATGGCTTTGTGTTTGATGTGGAAGATGGGTGTAGGGTTTGCATCCCATGTAGCTTCAGATTCGTTAGTAAATGATGGCTCAGGACATCTTTCCCACTCCCTTAGTATAACATCACTGTAATCATCTTCCTCCTCAGCGTCCTTGTGGGCCCTGTGGGTGAAATCACACATTTAGTGGTACATGATATATTGTGAACTTTCAACATGCATTACTTGTATGCAACTTCAATATTCTGCACTTGGTCTTGTACTTTACAAGCAAAAGTACCCGTTCCTTGAACAGGTTCTGTAGACAGACATGATAACACTCTCATCAACTGATGAAAAAGAATGATTCTGTAGGTCGCTGTTCCGCCTCAACCTGGCATGGTGCATTTTGGTGTGGTGCATAACAGTGCAAATATCTCAGAAACCATGCATCCGAGGCCTTAAACATGGTTTTCAAGGTCCCATCCAGATGAACATGATTTAGGGCTTTGTCAGCAGGCACCATCTCAGAAAAATTATCTGGAAAAGTAATTTCACCTGATGCAGCAACCATATTGACTTTCTGGAATGATATATGCCTTCATCTTCACCTATCAGGCTTATTCGCCACTCATACATGTTTTGTTTCCCTTCCCGATGAACATGGTTTACAGCTTCGTCGCCATGCCACAAAGCCACAAAGCCACAAAGAAATGAAGGCTTTTGCTGAAATCCAGGGAAAGGGGTAGGGTGCCCAAATGTCAGGTAGCCAGTAATGCCAAGAGGGTTTTAACAGGTAACTATTTAAGATTTGGTGCAGATTGGTGAAAGAGTGTGGAATTGGATTCAGAACAATGGTTCGCACAACAAACCCACAAACCCACACACACATTTTGAATGTTATATATATAGATAACATACACAGGATGGGAAGTTGCTGGAGTTACATTTATTCGCAGGAATAACAGGAATGGTCACGTCATTGTGTGTGGTATGGGATTGATAGTCTCATTGGAATTGGACTGTGAACATGACTCATCAATTCCTACCATGCCTCCAATGTGGGCATGCCAGTTATTGGGTGAATGGAAAAGTAGTGACGGTTGAAGGCAGGTCTCTGAGTATGCAGGCTACAGAGTGAATACAACACTCTAGGGAAATAAGTCAGGAGATAGCTTGCAAGGATAACAAGGTTTAATTGTACAGAATATAAAATATCAGCAGAGGACTCTGCTGCTTGGGAACCTTCTGCTTAATCATAGCAAGATCTTAAAAGGCCGGGTGGCCTCATCGCATACAGTAAAAACTAGCGCCACTGATTGGCGTGACCATATACATGGGCCTGCTCCATAGGGGATGCCAGGCTACAATTGATTAGTTTCTTACCGTCGGTCAGGGTCTACATGGGTCAGCTGGGCTCATCTCGTTGTGTGCTGAAGGTCATGTCGCTTTTGAGATACATTGTTTAATCTAAGCTAGCATACTAAACCTACTACTACATCACTGTGGCACGCACCTGGGCGGCTTGGGGATTGGTGCCAGGCGGAAGGAAGGATGAAATACAGTCATACTGACCCACACATTCTGGGATTCATTGATACTGCTTCTCTCGCACCCAGGGTCTCCACCCTGGTTTGGATCTATAATGTATCCCTCCCCATACCTCGTGCTACAAAGGATGTATTTTATGCTGAGGGCTGAAACAGTTGCGTATGCTTAGATCTTTTATGGTCACTCGATTTGTGCTAGGACAGGAGGGTTGCTCGCTTATCATGGGAGGCAGGGATGTGAGGGTAGGGGCGGTGGTCTGGGCTCTGGCTCTGTACTGGCTGGGGGTCAGATGCCTGCTGGCAGCTTAGTTCTGATGAATGGGTACTTCACAGAGCCTGAGGTTGTCTCACGTTCTTGCAGAGTGCATTCCTTTGAAAGATACTATCTGTTTGCAACAGTGAAGGGACGTGAGGGAAGTGAACTGGTGGTGTGGATTCATTCTGCCTTAATGCTATTGGGCCTAGTTAAATCTCTCCATGGGGCTTGGTTGGTGCAGCGCGGCCATGCAAGCCTGTGCTTTTGTCATTACTACAAAATGGTGTTTCTTTCTATGTGTCTCCTAATGTTAAGCATCTGCTGTTCACGCAATATTATCTCTGCACTGAGTTTTATAGTGTGGTTCGCTCCCCCCTTATACACTACACAATTTCATAGGGGAATTACCTCACCTGAAAGCGTCTAGTGGGGTGGGATAAACTCATTTCATCCCAATATTCCCCCCTTTTGTAACTTCCACTGTAACAAATTCTCCTCCCCCATTTTATACTTGTTTTCTTGTCATACTGCTTCCTCATAAGTGAGTGTTCCGTTGATTGGCATTCATGCCCTACACACATGTCTTAAGCTCTACCCTGCTTGCATGTATTGTTCGAGTGTCATGAAAATGCATCCCCCATCGTCAGCCAAGTCAACCAAGTTAACCCACACTTCTTTGCATTTTTCAGGATCAGGGGGAAGAACAATGCTTGTGTGATATAGGTGGTCAACTATGTCTCCGACAGGCATGGGGACCATGCAGTGAAAAGGGCGATCAGATTGTACTTCGATTTCTTTTGTATCACAGGGTACTTTAGTACTGTCAATAGAAACCATTATCATTGCGCTATTAGGTAATGCTTTGGCACAACACCGGAGACCCAATTGGCACATGCAGAAAATCACCAAGACAAACACGATGATGGGCACCAGCATTTTCACCAGTGTTGCAAGCCATGATCGGGCCCAGCTGAAGGCCATTGTGAACAATTATTCTTCTTGAACGCCAGCGTCTTTTTTCATTTTCACCCCTAGTTCATGCACTGCCGCAATGACGTGTGACAATGTCCCATTTTCAGCAGCTTTGGAAGGTACGAATGTGCAACATGAACTCCCAATTTTTTTGCAAACACTTACTTCCATGGCTGTTAGTAGATCCAACACGTACCTATTTTGCATTGTCATTAGTCTAAGGGCCCTCAGCTCCACTCTTATGACGTTGAATCCTTGTTCATTGTCATTAGCCAACTGGATCAGCTCCCATCTTACAATCTGGAGCCCTTTTGCATTGGCTCACGTCTGGATGCTGGGTATTAGAGATGCAAAACATGTCTCTGCAGAATTCTAGAGTTTGTATTCATCAGTTATTTGCGCAAGCAGTTCTGATGAGTCTGTGGATATGTAATTTGAGGACCTTTTCCTTATTCACAGTTGGTCATAAGGCTCTTTCTCAGAGAGGGTGCAAAAGTCTGGTTGTGGCATTGTGCTGTGCATTGATTGTAGGGGGCACAGTGCGTTCTCCATCAGGCAGGCACCCCTCTTTCAGGTGTTCTTCTGGCACTACATGTCTCGGGAGGATAGATCAGCAGCAGTGCGCTCACCTTGGAAGACAAAGAGTAACACAGGTTTGATCCCCGAGTCCGTGCTTAGAAATCTCTGGGTATTAAGCGCGTTATAAATAACCTATCATATCATATCATACTAACAGGGCAGAGTGCAGAGGGGTGAGCGAACAATGGCCCCTCCAAGAAGGTGGGAGGTGCAAGTACGCCTGCTGGCCACAGACCCAGTAATAGTCCATCAGCGTTATAGTGCCTTTCCTGAGGTCTGGAATTAGGATGATTCTGTTACACCGCTCGTTATACCCTACAGAAACAGTTCCTTCACTGTGAAAACATAGTTCATAACTTTTTACTTAGTGCACCTTTATTGGCTTCTCGATCGTTGCAATCCAAGTCAATTTGGTGATGTGCTCTGTCCATGCCTGTGCCCAAGTTTGTTCCACAAGTGCTGGAATTTATTCGGGCAATCCTAAAAGTCCTTCAGCTTTGCATGTAAGGGTTGTTTTTTGCCACTTATTGTTAGTGTATTTCGCCCCTTTGATCACCAGGTATAGTTTGTTCAAACAGTTGGTTGAAGGAACTCGTTTTGCATTTATGTGTGTCTGGGTTAAAGAGTTGCATGCCTTGAATGTTCCTTTGATACTACATAGTGCAAGATGAATTAGGCATTGTGCCTCTATCATTGATACTTCCTGTGGTACTAAAACCTTGGGTGCCCCAGATGAGTGCGGTATTAAGGAACAGATGTAGCAACTCCCATTTGTTGTTCACCTTCCCACAGTACTCATGTCAGAGTACCAACTGTTGGAGTGCTTGGGATGATGAATATCTTCAACAGCATCTAGGCCTATGCCATGGCATACATCATATTTGTACTTTCGTGTTCGCCTTTTTATTCTCTTATGGCACAGTACGTGCCTTTTTGCTACTCTGCTTCTGCTATTTAAAATATTTACAGTGCTACTCATATTACATAAATAGTCATTGACGTTCGGAAGCATGATTCAAACATTTTACTCATACATACAGTTGTATGGTAACTGCCATCATTTGTGGGAGTCACGTTATACACAGTTTTGGCTAGGTAGCTTGATTCTGTTGTATTAAATTGTACACTCGCATTCATTCTTTCATTCTGGTCTGGGATGGTACTCAGTGTTGTTACACTCAAAGATTTAGGGGTTGGGGCAAATTCAGTTACATTGGAGGGTACAGGAGTCAATTCAGTGACATAGGAAGCAATACTCATGTTCCTGGTCCCTGCGGCCCCCTCGACCCTTCTTTTCGATGGCCAGTCCCAATAAATCCCTAATAAAACATGAATACTGTATACAAAATGGCCACAAAGTGGAGGCCACACTCCTAACTATAGATCCGGGATTCTACTAATATTGTTTCTATCTTCAGTTGAAGAGCATCTTGGCGTGGTGATTTTCATCACAGTTATACCTGTTGTTTGGAAAAATGGAGAAGGGAGGGAAAATGAGGTGGGGAGGAGAAGAGGGAAGGGAAGGAAGAGAGAGAGAGAGAGAGAGAGAGAGAGAGAGAGAGAGAGAGAGAGAGAGAGAGATTGAAATTGAATTTTACCCAGCTGGTGCTCTAGCAGCAATGCATGTATTTTGACCTTTTTCACATGCACTTATATGGTCCGCATGAAGCTATGCAAACTGAGGTAGTAGTGTTGTGAGTGTCTGAGAGGTGTATCCAATACCTGAGCCCCTTCACCTTCACTGCAAGGAGGGTGGAAAACCTGAACGCATAGGGCCCATGGAACCTGGGATTGTTCCATTTTCGCACAAATCTTCTGACATATACCAGTTCTCCCAGCAACAGTGGTTGTACGGGTATGACATCAGATTGTGGGGCAGTTGATGTGTGTGCAACGTGTGTGTCTGGTGGAGCCATTTGTTTTGCAATTGATCTGATTATGAGTGTCAGTTGGGACAGATACTGGTTAAATGTATTCCCTGGAATTGCTGCTGCTCTATGAGCATCTGACACTCTCCTCACAGGGGAGATGGGTGTTTGCATTCGTCTGCCAGTCACTATTTCGTGGAGGGACAGGTGGTGATCCTTACTGAGCTGTGTGTGCAGATGAAACAGGGCAATACACCCAGTTCTTTTTTAGGGTGTTACATAACTTGGAGAGTCTGCTCTTAAGGAGGCTGTATATTTCGTTCTGCCGCCCCATTTGCTTGTGGGTGGTAAATCGAGCAAATGCGGTATTTGATCCCTAAAAGGACTGTTATTTCTTTGAAAAGCTCATTGAAAAAATGGAAGCCATTATATGATCTCAAAACGTCACACAATCCCCAGCAAGGAAGACCTCTCTGGTGAGGAATTTTTCTGCACACTTGACATCTGGAGAACAGACTCACCACCACAATCAAATATCGTGCCCCATTGCATTGTTTCCCCATGTGTCATGATGCCTACCCCCAGGCATCCGGACCAAGCCCATCAGCCCCTGAGCAGGCATCTAGACATTTAGTAAAACCTCAGCAGCCCCGGCTAGGGGCTATCTGGGTTCAGTCCTGGCGCCTTAGGCGCCAGGCTCATAGTAGGAATCAGTCCTGGCGCCTAAGGCGCCAGGCTCATAGTCATTACTTACCTCAGGCAGACCATGCTGCAAATGACTCCAATCCAACATGAAGCCTGAAAGAGACTATTTTTCTACAGGGACTATTTTTTACTCGGTGTGGTTCTAGGGACTTCTTACCTGGGACTACTTTTGAGGCTATTTAAACCACGCCCGACCAGCAACACACGCTTTGCGTTATTCTGCATCCAGCAGCCTAACGCTCACCTTGCCTGCAGCCTGCATCCAGTCTTCTGCCATGCCCGCCTCGAATCCGTAGCTCCTAAAACAAAGAGGAAAGAAAGGGACAATGTTAGAAAACGGACTTATTTCTATTCCACACCTGATTCTGGAACCATCTCGTCTCCGGACCTGTAAAGAACATAATTTCTGCACACGCCGCACCTCCAGCTACAGCGCCGCGCCATACTCACCAGTCTTCACAGCATCCTTCGGTTCGGCGCTGCCTCCATCATTTCTTCGCCGAACTTCGGCACCTAGGAGACAAAAGAAAACCACAAGGTGAGCTGAGGGAACCAACAAATATAATTCTTACCACCATAGACTTACCTGATTTACCACTGGAGGCATCCTTTTTTGACTCTTCATATTTTCACGTGCCGCATCTGTAAAGAGAGACAAAACAACACGTTTTCCACGTGCAACATTTACCGGATAGCGCCGGGTAAAACAGACTCTTACCTGAGCGCCACCAGCTGCCACAAGAGCCTCTTTTCACGAGCCAGCTGCAAGACAAGAAAGGAAGGGGGGAACAAGAGTGAACATCGGACATATTGAACTCTATGAACTTAATACTTACTGGTCCTCACCAGGAACCTCAGAGTCAATACTCTCTGGAACTCTCCCGAGCCTTCAAACCAGTGAAGTAACTGGAATCGACGCGCCCCTGCAAATCCACGCAGGATGGAGAGCTCATCTTTCAAGAATTTAAGGTGAGATTGCTATGAGGGCATTTCGGAGGTGATTAGTTGGGGAGGACTGTGGGGGTGCCATCATTCGAATCCACAAGTGGCTAAATCCATCTCTCCACTTGCAGGAGAATATTTCTACGGGTTAAGCAGACAAGATTAGGAGGGCAGATCCAGTCAGTCATCGCTGCACTACGGATCACGTGCGTGGAGACCACAGCTGTCCGGGTCTGACCGACGCCCCAGTGGGAGCCAGGTGAGCATGATACCATGTCTGCATAGTCAATGTGCAGCTCACAGAATGGGCCGACGGGGTGGGGCGGGGCAGAGTTCCTCGCAATGTTCTGTGTGTCATTCCTGTACTAAACACTTGGCAGGTCATACATTTAATGACCATAGTAGAGAGGTGTTCTTGTAAATTGGGGATGAACCAATCTTCTTGAATGTCTGCTGCAATGTGTTACTTAGAGCTATGAGAAGGGTAATGCAATTGCTCAAAAGCCATGTGCAGTAATTCCAAGAGCTTCACTACTTTTCCTGTACTTTGTTGTCTCCATAAGAGATCAGTGGGGGATTGCACGCACCTACATTTGAGCCATATGCCCTGTTCTTCTGTGCTGCAGTTCAATTATCTGGGTGATAGGGAGACCTGTGTATATGTCTGTATCTGGTCTGGCATTTACTTTGTTTACAACGTATTCAGCAGATGCAGGCACAGGGAGATATGCTGAAACTTTTGGTGATGCGTTGGCAGCGGCGTTTCCTAATGACATTTCTTAAGTATTGTGTGTATGTGCTGCACATTTAACAATCACCACCACAGAGGGTTCTGCAAGGGCAGAAATCAGTTTGTTGAGCAGGGCGGCATGCTGTACTGGTGAGCCATCTGCTCTCCTAAATCCTCTCCTTCTCCAGCACAACAGACCTGCATGCACCGTTGTGGTAACATAGGCAGAGTCTGAGTAGATGGTAACATAGCACCACTTAGATGCTTGAAGAACTTCAATGAATGCTACCAGTTCAACTGCTTTGGCTGAATAATGTATGGGCAATCTCTTCATTATGAGTGTTTCATATTCTCCTTCCTTTAGGTGTACCATTGCTGCCCCAACATGTCTTTCACCGGTCTCTTGATCAATTAATGCTGACCCGTCAATGAAGAGGATTTCTCCCTCTTTTAGGGGGCTGTCTTTGGCTTTGGGGATATCATCCTCTTCGCCTTCATAAGATGCACAGTGATGCTGTGTCAAATCTTCGGCGGTGCATGCTTGTGTGAGGAACGTGGCTGGGCTGACTGTTTTGCATCTTACAACATGAATGTGTGGCTTGATAATATGATTTCATAAACTGATGCTCTTTGTGTGGTGAGTGCAGATGTTGAGCGATCCAAGAGCGTGAATAGGGAGTGCTCCACATGAAGTGTTACTGAGCACCCCATCACAATTGTGGATCTTTTTTCAAGTGCATAGGTTGGAGCTACAAGAGCTTGTTTGCACGCAAACTGTCCCAACATCACAGAGTCTAATGTGCCACTGTAATATGCCAGTGGCTTGTGGCCCATGGTGCTCTTTTGTGTGAGTACTGCCATCATGAGTGTACCATTTGAGTGTGAGAAAATATAAAACTCCTCTGTGTAATCTGCAGTGGCAAGGACAGGTTCTGTCGAGATCAGTTCTTTTAAGTCATTGAAACCTGTCATCATCTCTGGGGTCCACTATATTGTGTTGTTTTTCATTTGTGCTTCTTTGAGGCCCTGTAAGAGTGGCCTTCTGTATGCTGCATAATCTAGAATACATGCCCTGGAATAATTGCACAATCATAAAAATGTGTGCAGGACTTTAATTGTGAGTGGTTTCGGAGTGGCATGCACTGTTGCTGCCCTGTCAGGGATGATTATTTTTCTGTCCTTGGAAATTAGTTGCCCCAGGTAAAGTACCTCCAGTTGGCAGTACTGGAGTTTTCCCTTTTCAACTTTGTACAATTTTCTTGCTAGCTACTGCAATAGTGCAATGGAGCCCCTTTGACAGCTTTGCTCACTGTCACTGCAGAGCAGTAGGTCATTTACGTATTGAATGAACGTGCTGGGCACCTGAATGTTTCTGAGGTCTTTGTCCTGTATCCTATTAAAAATACTGGGGCTTTCACAGTACCACTGGGGTAAATGAGTGCTTTCCGCCCAGGGAAAAAGGCTGTGAGCTACTGGAAGTCTGGGTAACAAGGTACTGAGAAGAAGGCATTTTTCAAATCCACAACAGTGAAATGAGTTGCCTCTTTGGGGATGCCACACAAAATGGATGCTCGGTGTGGGACAAGTGGAATCTCCTTCTTCAATACGTCATTTACGGAGTGGACATCGTGGATCACCCTCCAACTGCCCCATTACCTTTTCAATGGGGTATATGGCCATATTGCATGGTGAAGTGGAGGGTACTATGATCCCTTGTTGTAACATGGCCTGTAGTGTTTCTCTGATCGCCTCCTTTGCTTCTCTCCACAGCGGCCATTGTTTAATCTGCAGGACTAATGCCCCTGGTTTAAGTTTTACAGTAGTTACTTCTTTCAGCATCCCTACATCGTGTGGGTTTGTTGTCCATAAATGTGTGGGGACGTACTGCAGGTCTGCCTGACTGAAAAAGTGCTAGACTGTGACTGGATACAAGCCATGTAATTGGCAGTTGTCCTCCTAGAGAATTGTCCCTAAGTAAATATATCCTTTAACTTAGCTAGGCTGCCATGCATTATTATACAAGCATCTGTCTATATAAATATTCAATCATTGCTCTGAGGGTAAAATCAAATCTGCCAAACATGTCTGCATCCCCTAAGATATTGAAGGACACTTTTATTGACTATAGGGGTAGTCTCTCTCTCATTGTACATCAACCATCTTAGATCGCTCAGCATCATCTGCCATCAAATGACAACATGGATATATATCTTGGAAGATCCCTTTCTCCCCTTCCCTCTTGGCATTTACTTTCCCTACATTCACATGTACACCTATACACACCTTTGGTTTTAGCACTTCTGTCATTTGGCTTGACATCTCCAGATTATTTAACCCGTTCTCCCTGAGGGTCATTTTAAAAATTATGTTTTGATAAAGAAGCCTGCACACTGCAAGAGCACAGCTGAGCACATCTCTGGTCCATCACACCCATTTATGACTAGTTCTACTACCACATACCATATATGTACTAGTAACTGTTCTCACTGAGCAATGTCTGACATCATGGACATGTTTTACTCCCTCTTTTCCTGATAAACATTCATTTGAGGCACTACCAATTATTGCACACACACCTAATGCTACATTCATATACTGATGCACCCTGCATTTTAATCCCTGTGCGCTGTTTTTTGTTTAATTGTTTCCATCTACATGGTGGTCCTTTTAACCGTGGGTGTGGAAACAATTCAATATGGTGAAACCTTGGTGCTTTGTGACTACTTCAATGGTGACTGCCACAGTCTAGACACTGAGGGCCTCATTACGAGTATGGAGGTAGCCATGCCGCTTTTAGCAGCATGTCTACCTCCATATTGGGTACTGGGTACCGGGTCCGGGTTCCTGGAATGGGGAAATACCAGGCCATTCTGACCTTGGAGGGCCCAGTATTTTCCCATTCAAAGAACCAGGACCCGGTACATACCCATTCCCATTTGAGCCCCCATAGGGCTCAATAGGAATGGGGAGGATGCTAAGAACGAGCCTATTAATGACGGGCTCATTGTTAGCATCCTGGTCTGCTTGCGGGTGCCGCTAAGGACGCCTGGTTTTACCAGACGGCCTTAGCTGGTCCCACGAGCAGACCTCGTAATAAGGCGGTAGAGGGTTAATGCTGCTGGCAGCTCTACCGGCGCCGTTAACCCTCTACCGCCTTCCTCATAATGATGCCCTGAGCGACATAACATAAGATATAGGGCCTCATTACTACTATGGAGGTAGCCATGCCACTTTTAGTGGCATGGCTACCCCCATACCGGGTACCGGGTACCGAGTACCGGGTCCGGGTTCCCTGAATGGGGAAATACTGGGCCATTCCGACCATGGAGGGCCCGGTATTTCCCCATTTAAGGAACCCGGACTTGGTACATCCCCATTCCCATTTGAGCCCCCATAGGTCTCAATGGGAATGGGGAGGATGCTAACAACGGGCCCGTTGGTGACTAACCCATTGTTAGCATCCTGGTCTGCTCGCAGGACCCGCTAAGGACGCCTGGTTTTACCAGGCGTCCTTAGCGGGACCCACGAGCAGACCTCGTAATGAGGAGGAAGGGGGTTAACGGCGCTGGAAGCTCTACCAGCACCGTTAACCCCCTACCACCAGGGTCGTAATGAGGTCCATAGTGTTGGAAGAATCGCTCTAGTAACACATTGATTCATCTAGTAGTGTAACATTAAATCTGGATGAACATGGAATCACAGTTGTACAAAAAGTATTTAATCTATTTTCACAGCACATAGATTGGGCTGTTAGTCATAGCTACAAATAAGTGAAGTCCAATAGGCATCAATTCCTTTATTGAGATAACAGTTATTCAAATGGTGCAACACTTACTTTGGGCAACCAAGAAACAAAGCACAGTTGTCAACAAAGTATCTAGTGGCACAGCAGGTGCTAGGGGTGCAACAATTAACCGTATTACAGTGTGATAACAGTTAGTATGGTGGTGTAATAATTCACCTAGAATGGTAACTGTTGGTCTGCAGATGCAACAATGAATCTAGCAAAACAAGAGATTAAAGTAGTTCTGAAAGAGTTAATCTAGTGATGCATACACTTAATAAAGTCCTTCAAAAATGTGTTGAGGTGGAAAACAGAATCTAGGGGCATATCAGATAATAAATACATTGTAGTGATGTAATAATCTGGGCACTCATGGTGTGCAATGCAAGTTGGACAAAACAAAATCAAGTGGGATAATACTTAATAAAGTGGTGTAACAATGAATCAATTAATCAAGTGTTGCAGAAATTGTTCTGAACAACCAAAAACAAAATTACTGTTGGTTAACAATCCATCTAGGGTAAGCAAAACATCTAGTACAATCATAAAGCAATTCATGCATTGAGGTGGCAATCAAAGCACTTCGTTAACAGTTCATATGATAATAGATTTTTTTATTGTTGTATCTGATTAACATTAACCTGTTACAACTATTTCATCATGTATCCACATCTTTCATGATATCATACTAAAAAACATATGATAATACAAACAATTCATTGAGCAAAGGACAACAAATATCCCAATGAAAAAAAATAACATCTATTAAGGATGGCAGTTAATTCAGTGGTGCAGCAATGAATCTGGCCAAACAAGAAGTGAAGCACAGTTTGACAGAAATTAATCTAGTGAGAAAACTTTACTGACGTGGTTCAACAACTATCTAGGCCACACTGGTTTTGCACAACATTTAGACAACAGTGGTGTTATAATTCCTCTAGATTTGACACAATTTATATATAAATGAACCAATGAATCTAGTGATTCTAGCAAATAATCTAGTGAAGCAACAATTGATCTAGCAATTCAAGCAGTTAGTGCAGCAAAATAACAATCTAACTGGACATCAAAATCTATTAACCAAAACAGAATCTACCGCAGTAATGTGGATTTGAATCAGTCAGAATGACTAAAGTTGTTTAGAAATAAGAGTCACAATGTGGAAATAGTTCACACTTGAGTGGCTTGTTGCTATAAAGTGATCATATTTATGGAATACATATGATTTTTAAATTTGCTTTCATGCCACCATCAAGCACTTTCGCCAAATAATCTAGGACTCTTGCAAGATTAGTAAATTAACCTAGTTTTAGAATAAGTGGCAAGTGGTTTTTGGCATCCAAAAAAATATATATACATATTGTTTCAAAAACAGTATTTATTTCAATGATATAGTATAGAAACTGGCTCTCATACTCATAAATGAGACACTTGTTTTTTCAAACCATACCTATTTCATGTTTTCATAACAGTTCTTTTGGTCTTGCTTTAAAGCTTCAACAGAGGTTTCCTTTCAGACAACAGATCCTGTACCAGATACGTTCATTCGATTTTAAATCAGAAAATCTGTAGATATCAGTACTGATGACAACTCTTATTTATTTTGACATAATATATCAATAATTATTATCTCTTAAAACATGGGATACCTATTATAAAGCAGGGGATTATGTTTGAGCATAATCTGTTGATTTGATGCATTGATATTTAGACATTTCATGAAATATCTTTTCTTTACAACAATAAACCAGCTCTCAACACTTACTGACAGACAATGAATATCCAAATTGATTTTGGTGTTCAGCAGTCAGTCATTGCCTCACAGACGTTCTCTCACAAACAGATTTAAATTAGGTTTTCAATATTTATTATATGATCTGGATATTATTGTTATAGTCTCTTTTCTCACCCTGGTTCTTATGCTCTTCTTATCCTTTCTGCCTTTGTGTATTCCTCCTTTCCATACCAAATCTTCTGTTTTCACTTCTATCTATTCAAGGAACTGGTCCAGGATGTGTAGCAGATTTATGTAGCAGAAGGTGGGAAGGAGAGGAGAAGCAAAACAAGATTATGGGAATAATCCTAGTCTGTTCTGATAAATGGAGAGGGTCAAAGGCAGAAATTATGTTTAGGGAGCCAAAGATGAGTTTGAGCATATACCCGGAAGAATATGTTTAGGTTTGCCAAGGGCAATGTATGAAAGCGGTTGTATCACTGGCATTTGTAGGGACATATAGGGCCAAATTCATACAAAGTTTTGTGCAATGCAAAGGGAAAAAGTACACTTTGTGCCACACACAAATTAAGTTGCTGATTCATAGATCAGACTTTGTGCTGGTCCATACCTTCTTTGCACTGTGCTGAGCGCATTGCGTGACAAAAAGCGCAAAGTAGGTGAGGACCAGTGCAAAGAAATAAATAGGGGGTGGAACATGCTTGTTCCGCATTTGTTGCGCAAAATGAGGAAGAATGAGGAATTACGTGGGTGTGTTGAGGAGCATATCATGTAAGCAAGAAACATGACTTATCATGAGCAAACAAACCCCTATCCATGGATTTCTCCACGCAATTGCTTGTAGTGAAAAAAAGGACGCAAGTATCATGTTATTACTGCCACGTGATACGTAGCGCAATGTACAAAGAGCAAAGAAGCCCCAAGTAAAAAAGCACAGTACAAACCCATTCAAAACAGGACCACCATGATGTCAGACCCCGTTTTAGGGGCATTGAACATACATCATGGTAGAAAGAGGAGGAGGAGAATGAGGAGGAGGGCCAGGTTTTTCCATCCGCGTACCCTATTAGGGATAACGGACGAGGTGTGTGAAAGGTACAGATTACCTCCCCATGTCATCCTGGACCTGTTTCGTGGAGTGGGAGAATGTCCTTGCATCACCCACCATCTGCTTCCATGCACTGACATACCTGGAGAAGGTGGTGACAGCCCTATATTTCCTGCCAACAGGCTCTTTTCAGCGCACCATTTCCATTTTTGGGGGCATATTGCAACCCATTCAATCCTGTTGCCTACACCAGGAATTGGGCTGCATAATAGCATGTGTGCATAGACACATATGCATTCAACGCACACTGCAGTCAAGGCAGAGAGTGTGCCAGGAATTCTATGCCATCGCACAGTTTCCACAGGTACTGTGAGCCATTGACTGTACCCATGTAGCACTACAACCCCCCGAAAAGAGAGCAAACGCATGAATCACATCCGGAAACTTTGGCATTCCATCAATGCACAGGTTAACTGTGATGCCAACGGAGTCATCATGAAGGTGAACACTAATTAACCAAGAAGCAAGCATGACAGCTACATTTACTGCCATTCTCCCCTATACCAGGTTCTGGCATTAGGAACATTTGGGAACACCTGGCTCATCAGTGAGCATCAACTATCACACACAAGGAAGCTCTCATTGAGACACACAGAAAAAAATGCCATTACAAGCAATGTTAACAATAACCATTTCCACCTTGGGAGTGCACAGTGCCTACCCGCTCTCATCATTCCTTCTCACAACCTTCAGGAATCCAGCAACCCCAGGTGAGGCAAGTTACAACAAAGCTCATGCCCCACATACTAGGGGCATAGTGGAGGGCATGTGTGGAGTGCTAAAGTCACACTTCTTCTCTCTTTGCCACTCAGGTGGTGTATTGGTATATGCACTGCTAGTATTATGCCAGATCATTGTGGCATGTTGTGTCCTCCACAGTATTGCCACATGTCGTGGCATAACAGTGGAGCTGCAGGACGGACAAAACACTCCTCCAAAGGCAAAACCCATCCCCTTGGCAGACCAAAGGGCACAGGGACAGGAGACAAACATAATTCACCTTAATTGCAGTCCATGTGGAGCACGCACAGTGAAGCCCCATCCCTGATGCCATTCATTGATGAAATAGGGCTCATCCAGCTTACCCATAACAACACCCTGAGAATGTGCATCTGGGAGAGGCAAATTGTGTGTGCCCATGTACATCAAATCAATTGCACACACCACCAACACAGTCAGAGAAAGTGGAAACAATGGTATCCTTGTCACTGACACAAAATCACATAGCACAATCAATACATCCTGTTACCAGTTCATCCTGCAAACCACCAATAATTGTGTACTCAGATACTCAATACCACACAGGAGACCAGAATTAGGAAGGCAAAGCATATAATGGAAGGAGGAGCCAACGCTTGGGAGGCAGCTTTTCCCACTCTAGGCATATCTCAACCTAATATACAGGTGTAGTGGCAACTTCATTCTCTGCCAATAATACAGCTCAAAAAACATATCTCCAAATAAGGAGCGATACAGACAGAGACAATTGGAAGTTGCGCTCAACAAGAATAACCACATCATGCAGCAACTTTTGCCCTTGAGAGCCTACTCTAGCTGTCCTCCGTCGTGTAGCAATTTACTTCTCTGGAGGGCCAAAACCCTCTCAGACTGCTTGTGGTGTGGTGTGTAGGCATTCCAAACCCCTGTGACCTTGCTCTGCAGCAACCATCTCCCCTTGTAGAATGCCTCAGAAGAAAGGAAAACACAAAGCTAGATACGGTAACAAATCCCTGCACTCACTTACACTATATTGTGTGCTCTCCTGACTGCAGTGCAATAAATGCAAGAAATTACTCACCTGCCTCCCTTCTTCATGAGGTCTTCCTCCCCATCATAGCAGCTAGACCTGCTCAGCACCTGCCAAGGCACATGAATTAGCCCAACACAGTGAACATATCCCCACCACTAATGATACCGTACCATGTACTCCCCTGAGTGCCATGCAACAAGTTTAATAAATGACACACCTGCCTCCCATCTTCATCAGTTCTCCTCCACACCATTGCAGCTGGACCTGCTCACCTCAGGCCAACACAATGAAAAATACCCCACACAGTGACTACATCCTTTCACAAAACATCACAATACCCTGTGCTCCCCTGAGTGCCATGCAACTGGAAATGGAAGAAATTACTCACTTGGCTCACATCCTCATCAGGGCTTGCTAAATCACCTTGTCAGCTTGCATAGACAAGCATGGCATGAAACAAAAACAACAGGACAGACTTGAGGTGTCTCATATGGAACAAGGAAACTTGACAGCTGTGGTCTACCCAGTGGCACTCAAGGGTGGGGTTTAACCCATGGGCAACCAGGTCCCTCCCATCAAAGCATTTGCGCTTTCACTCAAGAGCAGGCTGGGGTCCCCATAAGGAACACAGTGGAGTAATGTGGCTGGTGCACTTCATCTGAGTCTGGTTCACAATGGCTGGGTCAGCACCGCTGGACCTCTAGGGCACTGGCTTGGAAACTGATGAACCATGCCCACTGGAGTTCCTTGGACCCCTGACCACCTGGCCCAGCCCCAGTAGCACTTCCCTGCAACACCTACTGGACCCTGGCTCCCACCTGGACATCAGCTGCTGTGCTTGCCTAGCCTTTTCCTCTGTGGCGTTACCTGTTGTTCCATGCCTGCTCCCAGTCCGAGATGACGGGACCTGTCCAGTTCTTGTGACATATGTCTGTCCCACAGGGAGAACCTACCCTCATACCATCATGGACACCAGCCATAAACAAATGTCGGAGACAGCCATGCCAGATGTGACTCAGACTATCTGGTCCGACCTCTGCGGCCATATGGCAAGTTCGGCCCATCGAATGCACAGATCGGCCGGAAGGTCCTCCCTGAACAAATGACTGTGTCAAACCCAGCCTCTCTTCTCTGACTCCCACAGGCTGAATCCTGCCACTCTGGTGCTGCCTGGGCCAAGGCCATCTGGTCTGTTAAGCTCACTGGAAAGTGAGAAGAGTGCTCACCGCCCAGCCTGCAAACCCACAGGTGCGCCCAGGTTATGTGGGAGTGTCAAATGCACACAGTGGAGAAGCAGGGGGAAGAAGGATACAGACCCTTGTGGCACGGGCATTGCAGCAACACCTTTGAAAAACTGGGCTTCAGAGGATGAGCCCCAATAGATCACAGCAAGGTAGCTGCCCTGCTACTTACACATCCCTGATCCAGAATTTAGTTGTCTAAAAATGGTCATGCACCACATGCACCACATTCCCCACAAATATGTGGTGCACTAAGGGTGTGAGCGGGTGCCCTCTTATGTCCAGACTCGAGTCCTGAGACAAGCATCTCTATGCACTGGCTATCTGTGGCCAACCGAGGCTCCACAGTGCTGTGTTGCTGTCACAGTTTATGGGGGATACTGACTTAAAGGCATTCAGTCACAAACCCACAGATGGCTGCTTTGCCCAATTGGCTCCTAAGCGATATAAAGAATGAGAAGTGTTTGAGACTGATTTAGCCCCAAGACATTTAGTCATTTGCATCGCTAGAATAATCTGGGGTATCTGCCCAGCAGCTATCCTGAGTAAAACAGAGGGAACCAGACACCATATAATTCTGTTGGTCATCTGACCCTCTACCCAGGTTAGACAAACGATTAGCATGCAAGACCGCTATGGACATCCACAACAATATCCTTTGGCTTCAGCCTGCCAGGCCTAATGCACCATGTCTCAGGTCCTATCACACATGTTCATGCAACCCCTCCACAGAGTGGACGAGATGCGATTTAGGTATAGCTGGTGCAATGGGAGCACACCTTAGCTGGTGTGTGCCGGCTCCCACCTCCATAGTGCCACAGGCTTTGGTTAGGCTCTGATAACTCACACACATTAGTCTGTGTTATAAGATGGGTTTGGTGGTCAACCGGCATCACCACAGACCCCTGGCACAAGTTGTGGGCTGGATGTGCCCGGATTGGTGTCCTGCAAGGGGGTCCACAGTTTGTGTTGACCAAACTGACCATTACGTAAAATCCTACTATTCACCTCTCCATGGTATCATGCCCTCCTTAACTCACTTTTCAAAGTAAATTTCAAGTTTCACTAACGGTGTCTGTTGGCTATCAGTGTCACCACTATAGTATTTCTTGGATGGAGTCAACCACCCGCTTTGTGTTGAATTCCAAAATACCCGACTCAGAGAAGACCGGATCCTGCCATGCTGGGGGATGCTATCAACCTGACACCATCCATGTGGTGTGCCCTGAACAGAAGAACTCAGGCCTCCTGAGTGATGCTGATGAGTTGGTGTTCTGTATGCTACATTTCCTGCACCTGTCGCTGGACATGGATGCAGACCTGGGGTCTTCACTCTACATGTGCTGTTTTTGAATGAATCCTTGATAGTTACTTCACATCTGCTTGGTGAGATGCTGACATACATCGGTTCACTACATGTGATCTGAGGCCATAATGGGGAGCCAAAGCTCTGGTTGCTGGGCTTGGGCCCGAGGCAGTTGAGGTTATTGGCACAGCATGGCAACTCTGGTGGTGTCAACTGTGCGCTCTCCCGATCTGCAACAAACATCAACTGGGGAGTAGTTGCCGGATGGACATGGTTGTGAGGCCTGCGCCCCAGTCCTTTCCCATGCTGACAGCCGTGGAACATCACAGAGAACCACACATGGCACAGCCAACTGCCCCGGGGTAGGGGAATGTGTGTTGTCATGTTCAGCCCACCACCACCGCCAAGTGCATGTTCTGTGCCTGACTCACCTGACCCCAAGGTGTGAAACAGGGAAGCCAGGAGGCACTGTAAAAAAGTAACTGCGCCAGGTCCATGGATCCAGCGACAGTGTTGAATGGGGTCTGACTTTAGGTGGACAAAGGAAGCGGGGACCCAGTGACAGCCATACCTGCACCCCAGTGAGGTCCCTGGGGCAATTGATGTCAAAGCAACCCCCAGACAGGCATAGCCTCAGGAGGAGCCTGGAGCAGCAAGTTGAGATAGAACTGACAATGATCGATGTGTTCCACACGTCACACTACTAAATAGCAGCTAGCTGTGTTCTTCATTGATACATGAACCTAGTGATCCACAGACAAGAGTTACAGACAACTATCATCCATCCAGATTTCAGGCTGAACCTGCCCGTGCAGGAGACACTGGGGGGAGGCAGCACCAACCGTCCTGCCCGCATGGCGAGATAGACCCATGCCCTATTCAGCATCCCAAATTGGGAGTCCAACAACAATATTGGTGAGCATAACAAATGGGTTCCCAGTAAACAGCCCATTAAGTCTGATAACTCCACTGCGCATGGCCGCATGCCCAGTCCTCCAACTCAAAATTGCCTCGAGAAAGCAATGGCCCATGACATGAGGCAAACACAGTTTTAAAAGTCCATCTTTAATGAGAGTAAACATAAGATGAAGAGCCCATCTTGAACGGGGGTCAAAAATAAAATGTAGTCCACCCTGGAGGAGAACAAAACATTTGAAAAAGAGTCCATTTTGGACTGCAGTAAAAATATGAAGTCCACCCTGGATGGAGTCATTCAAAATATTAGAAAGTGAAAGTGCATCTTGTACGGTTGTAAAAAAAGTCCAGCCTGGAACAGGAAGTGGGAGAGAGGAATTCCACAAATGTGAACAAGAAAAAAATGATGTATGGTACAGGCTCATGAACAACAGGGCACAGGCAGAAGAGGTGGCTTGGTTCAGCCAGGACCGCCATCCTGGGGTGGACCCTGGGATGGTGCAATGCCAAAACATGGTGTTTATTGGCTACACCCAATCATGATACAGATGTGTGCAGGAAGGTCCCAATTATGATGAGGTCCCGATGATGTTCACCACGAGTGGCCACAGAGTCATTATGCGTGCTCACTCGTGATGCATACAAATGTAGGGAGAGAGTTTACCTCAAGGTGTCAATCTCTTGGAGGTAGAAGTTCCTTGTGGAAAACATCTCATCATGCAGAGACTGCTTCATGGTCCCCGTGTTTTAACAGTTGGATGTTCTAAATGTCAACATCTCCAGCTGCAGGCTTTTTTTCTGGGCCACTGCATCTCTATGCAGCGATTCTTGCAACAATGCCAAATCTGCCTGCTAGCAATTGATGTGGGCTTCCATGTCTAGGTAGTGGGAGAGTCTTGAGGACTCCATCTCTGCATACAGTGTTTCCATCAAGGTGTCCATAAACTGCCTCTGATGGTCCCTAGAGGCAAAATACTCTGCATCCCGTGTTGCCGTTGAGGAAATGTTGTTCTCAGTCAGGCGATGGAGGTCCTTGGACATCTAATGCAGGACCTTGAATTGTCAGATTCTCACATCATCTGCTGCTCCCACTCAGACTGTCCAGCAGCACACGTCCACCATGTGTGCAGGGCCTACCAAGGTGGGATACTGGATTCCAGGCCTGTTGCAGTGGTTCCCCTTTCATTGGCTGCTGTTCTGCAACTCTCTGTTGGAGACCAGCCCCTGCTGCTAATTTCATCATGGGCAAAGGCAATCCTGCAGCCATAGCGAAAAGGTTGATTACGGGTCCACACCTCAAATTCAATGAAGATTATAATATAATTTGAAAATTGTTTAAGGTTTGTTTTAGGTGAGGGGGAGGAACTGGGGCCATGGCATAAAACCCCAACATTAAAAGGCAAAAAAGCAGAGGATTCAGTCTAGGAACCCTCCCGTCCCCTGCACACTTTCAAATGTGTGGACTGGGTCCACTACTCAATTTAGGTATTAATATCAAGAAAGAATATAAACCAGTATCCAGTTCTGTAAGATAAAGTAAGAATGTATATCATACAAAGAAACATTATAAAGTAAATAAGCAAAAAGTGCATCAATAGGTCACAGCAAATTTGAAGAAATGGTGGAATCCAATTCAAGTGGCGACGCGTTTCGAGGATACTTTCCTCTTCTTCATAAGTCCTTCCAGTCCTGCCCCTGGTCTGCCAGCAGCATGCGGGCTGTCTCACAACGGCCTTGGACGTTAAAGTAGATGAAGGTGTACTCAGGCATATTGCAGGTGGTCTTGGGGCTGCAGCTGCTGCTACCGAAAGCGAGAGCGGCTTCTGGTGTTGAACTCGGCGAAGGAAAGTGTTGAACTCAGCGAAGTGAGCTATGCAACAATGAAGGAGGGAGCTTAATGGAAAAACAGATCCCTGTGCTGATCTGGTTAGGAATTTTATAATGCCTCCAGCTGCTATTCCAGGGTTCCTGCGAGACAAAGCTCCCAAAGTCTTGTGGGGTTAGGATAGGGAAAAATAGGTGCTGGAGTCCCAGAGATCTTGGCACTGGATGTAGTTGTTATCAGTTATTTCAGTGGTACCTCCATGGTGGGCAATTGATCAGTCTGGAAACTGTTTGGTGCACAAAGTCTATATTTTAATGGGCAAATGATTGCCAGGGTCTCGAGAGCACCAATGTTGCCATTTACATATGAAAAAAACCAACACGTGTTTCAACCAATGGGTCTTTATCAAGGCTGTGATGTTGTGTGAAGGTGACAGTGTCAAGTGGTGAAGTATTGAGTTGCAGTGAGTTGTCATGTGATGATTAAAAGCATAGTAGGCATTACATTACGCATTTCAAAGTCACATGCATACATACAGCTGTCATAGCAAGGTGGTGTTTGGTGAGTAAGTTGGCTGAAATTGTGCACAAACAAGACACCCCTTCAAATATCGGTCGAGGTCCTGCCCCATGTGTGGCCAGTATGCAACCTCCCGCAAGATTTCTAAAGTAGTGTGAAACCCCTGATGACCGGCTGTGGCTGCGTCATGGGCGTGACTAAGCATCAGGCTTCGGAATGCGGTAGGTACCACCCACTGGACACAGCCAGAGATGGATCTCCTTACTAACAAACCGTCTTGGATTCAGAACATTTTGGGACACTTCATTAACACTCTGAGGTCCTCTTTCCCAATGTAATCGGTATCCGTCAGGGAACATTTCTCAGGGTCCCCAATGTGATGATAACATTTTCCAATAATCGGACCCCCTTTTTGTGGTGTGTTTAAATCAGCATCTGGGGTCTCCTTACTCCACTGGGCACTCGAGAGTTCATTGTGAGCATTTGTCTGGCACCTAGTGACAGCAGTGACCTGGATTTCCTCCAACAGGGACTCGATCTTGAGGAGATCCCGTTGGATGGCTCTGGTTTTGGCCAGCTGATCAGCTAGGTCGTTTCCAATTTTGTCTGGCCCCTCTATTCTGGAATGACTCTTGATCTTCTTCCAATAGATGGTCATCCCACCAGGGGTGACCAGATCATCAATATTTTGTATTAGCTTGCCATGTTTGAGTGGTTTGATATTAGCACATAGCATGCCTCTAGTTTTCCGATTAACAAGGTGCTCCACGAATCTGTTCCGGACATAATCTCAGTCAGTGATTATGACCAGTGTGTGGAGTCGGTGTTGGACTGCGGTGAGGATGGCCTGATGAACTGCCACCAACTCCACCACCTGACTACTATGCGGTCCGATTTTGTGCTTCTGGGACATCATTTACCAGGCATTCCCAATGCCGTCCACCAGTTCCTTTTCCCCGTTGTTGTCAACATGGTGGGAGCATCCGTCCCCATAAACTGTGGGCATTCCCTGGCACTTGTATTCTTCATAGACTTTATGCAGGGAATTCAGGTACGCCTCCATGTTGTCCTGGGTTTTAAGACTTTCGTCCTCGAGACAGTTTTCTAGGGAACAATCGTGCAAGTCAGCCAGACCTTGCGCGAGGGGAGTCTTCTTGTTTTGGCCTTATCTGACCTCCACAGGAAAGCCTTGCATTGATAGAATCTAGGAAGTAATTCTGGAATTACTCACATTTCCAGCCCGGATTCTGTCACTTTGGAGGTATTGCAAAGGCTGGTGTGGAGTCTCCACTATGATGTGTTCCCCCTGGATGAACGGGGGATAATTCTTCAATGCCCACACCATTGCCAGGAGTGCCTTCTCACAATCGTTGAATTTTTCCTCCACAGAGGATAAAGTCTTGCTTGCATAGGAGATTACTTTATTGACCTTGTCATGCTTTTGATATAATACTTCTGTCAAGTAGGTATTCAAGAACCCTGTCTCCAAGAACTCCTTGTCTTTGACAGGATAAGCTAGACAAGGTGCTTGTGAGAGACTTCTTTTGAGTTGCTTTACTGACTCGGCTTGTTCTGGACCCCACCCCCACTACCCCCCCCTGCAACAGATGGATCAGGGGTCTTGTGATCTCTGCATAATCCTCAATGAACTTCCTACTGTAATTAGTAATTCCAAGGAGGCGTCTTAGCTCACGCAGAGTTGTAGGGTCTTTTAGTTTTAGGAGTGCTCCACTTTCTTCTCCTGGGGACAGAGACCCTCAGGAGTTATTTCATGTCCCAAGAAGTTGACACGGGTCCTGCACCACTGTTCCTTTTGGAAGGACAGTTTTGCTCCGGCAACCCTCAACTGGGTCAGAACATAATGGATTTCCGCTATGTGTTCCTCCACAGTTAAGCTTTTTATCAATACATCATCCACATAGGCCAGGTTATCCCTTTCACCCAAGTTGGGCATGGCTTTATGTAGGAAGATGTTGAATTTATTGCCAGAGTTTATGTATCCGAAGGGAGTCTGGGTCCAAGTGCACTGCTGCCCCCTAAAGGTAAAGTCCAGCTTGTATTGGTCCTCCCTACTGACGGGCACGCTCTAGTACCCATTTGTCAGGTCAATGGCAGTGTATACCTTTTACCTCTGGATCTGGGCAAGTCCTTGGTCAATGTATGGGAGAGGCAATTGTGACATGTCAACCCATTTATTTAGCTCCCTAAGGTCTGCGCAGAGTCTTAATTGGCCATTTGGTTTTAAAATCACTAGCACCAGATTATTATAGGTGCTGTGGACTGGACAAATTATCCCACGGGACTCAAGGTTTTTGATTATTTCTGTCAGGGACTCCATGGATGCGAGAGGCAAGCGATATTGTATTGCTTCACAAACACAGGAGTCTTTCCAGAGTCCGTAGGAATTGTTGTAGCATGGATCTCGGTGCGACCACAGTCGTACGAGTCCACAGCAAAGAGATATTTTGCTCCGGAGTCTCACAGGCATCAGCTATGTTGACCCACTCTTCAACCACATGCCTGAAGCCTGGAAAGACTTTTGGTTTTGCTATCTCAGCGCCCTCTCCAGTTGGGTGGAGAGGTCTCTGGTTATAGTATTGACCTGGACAGAGGGTTTCGGGTAGGAGAGGTAGTCGTTGTGGACCTGGAATATCACCTCATCCTGCCTGAAATTCCCTCCTTGCCACGGGAAAGTCCTGTCTGGTGTTAAGTCATTGTCACTGTCATTGTCAAAACAGTCATTGGGGATTGGTCCTATCAGTTCATTTCCTAGATCCAAGGAAAAATGTTGGTCATCAATCGCCATTCCAATAATGGTGCTTGTGCCCAGAGTGATACTCCTGAGGTTGCTGTCATCCACCACTATTGGATTGTTGTTGCGTTTTACATTGAATAATGGTGTTGGGTTTAACTCCAACCCCTGCTGTTGGAGATGGGCATTGAGGTGTACATATGCTTCAGGATTTTGCAGTTTCTGTCATCTTTTAATTTTTTATTCAAGTGGGAATTGTCGGGTCTGTCCTGGGATAGTGACCTCCTCTCCAATATGAACTTCAACTGCATACAGCAGCAATTGGGCTGACCAAAATACTTTTTCTGAATCATCAAAGTCCATGGGATTGCCCCCTTGTCGGGACCAGACTTTGTAATTAATCAGGTACAAATTAATGGCAAACCGATTGATGTCACTGCCTAAATAGAATGCAGCAGGGACATCTCGCACGACCCACCAATCATGTTCTATGCTTTTGTTACATATAGAAATTTTCAGCATACACATGCTAGGCAGAAGATGTTTGGATTTCGGAGTTTCCAGGCCCATTTCTCACTTATCGATCAATTTAGATGTGGGAATGGCTGGATCTTTTGGGAGTTTTCAGGACATGGCTTCTCTGATGAAGCTCTTTCCTTTGTTCACACACACTCGGGTGAGAACAGACTCCTTCCCCTCATTTAACTCACTAAACTTTGCACTGGTTTCTCATCACTTTTGACTATAGAAATGGGATTTTCAGATTGTGAATCAGTATAAAATTTGAAAGTATTTCCTTCCAGTGTGACTGCCACTTAAAACTGGGAGGAAGGTTGATTTTCAGGACTGGAGAGGAGCTCCAATCACCAGTTTGTTGTCTGACAGCAATTACTGTCACGTCAGGTATTTGATTGTTCTGGAAATGAAACTCAATATGATCAGATTTTTGTTCAACCATGTGGCATGTGCCATTTAAACTAACATGGTTGACACTCTGTTTTAATTTTATTGGCCCGTTAGCCTGAGTCCAGAGGACTATGTTCAGACATTCTATTAGGGGGGACAACCTGCGCAGGATGTCATTCCCTAGTAGACAGGGTGTTGCCTCTTGAGTCACGACTATGACTGGGTGTTTCACTTTGTGTCACCTGATTTTTATTTCCAAATCCGTAGTCCCCTCGACAGAAATGTCATTCCCGTCGAAGTTCCGGAGTTGTCCAGGAAGAGGGGTGAGAGGTATCTGGTGTCTCTCCCTGCTTCCTGAATTTAGCTGCTCAAAGGCCCTTTTTGACAGAAGAATGGTTTGGGATCCAGTGTCCACCAGTGCTGAAATTGGACATTGCCTTTGCACTTGAACAGGGGCATACAATCTCCCCTTTGTCTCCTCAAATGGGCAAAGGTAATGTGCATTTTGCAGCAGGGTGGTCAATTTCTTTATTTTCGACTCCGACACAGTGGAGTTTTGGACAATTTTCTGTGCCAGAGTTTGGGACTCTGTAATAAAAAATTGGCATCCTGAAATTAGTGGAGATTTTGGAATCCCCTGTTTCCCTTAGCTCTGTGCTGCCCCCACTTACCGGGTGTCAGTTACTACAACCAATTTGTGGGGAAAATCCCTCCATTACTATTTTTTTCTCAGGATCACCATTCTGGGGTTCAGGGATGGGTGACTCTAAACCAGTACCCACACCCATCAAGTTTTCATTTAGATCTCTTGGGACCCATTTTTCTTTGGGAGGAGTTCCCCCGTCCCTGAAGGAGAAGATTTCTTTCCCAGAATCCACTAAGGATTCTTCCCGTTCAAACTGGAGGACACTCACTTCCTACAGAAAATGGGCCTTTATACTGTCTTTATTTCTCCTACCCACCCTCTGTTCCCTGGGTTGCAGATTGTCAGGGGCAAGAGATTTTTGTTCCGGGTTCTCGGGTGTCCAGGGGCTTTTCACTGGTAAGGAAGGAAGCCTCCTCTAGGGCTTTATACCCCACCTTCCCCGTGCCTCCTCCTCTGGAACCTGTGAATTGTCTGGGTTTTCTCCCCATCATTGTTCTGGGGTGCCAAACCCTTGGTTTGTGCGGTTCTGAGCCACCATATTCACTGAGGGTTTTGTTGAGGCCTCAACATGTGACTCAGACCCTGAGTGAGGTTCTGGACCTGGTGCTGCAGTTGGGACACCAGTTCAGGCTGGTACGGCGGTCTCTGTTCATATCTAGGTGGTTCACGGGAAGGGAAACTATCCCTTCTCCCGGATTACCCTGGGAACTGGGGATTTTTTTAACCCTCCACCCTTGGCCTCCCCTCTCCCGGATTGGGTTGTCTGGGCTCCTGAAACTGGGGAAAGAAAGGAGGGTTGCCCTGCAGGTTGGGGTTTTGAGGCTACTTGGGAACTTAACTTAACCTGGGATTTGGGGGATTAATGCCCTCCTGAGGGAAGTTAGGATGGAAGTTTCCTGGGGGAGTACTTACCTGGCAGGACCCTCCACCTTGGGCATGGGGAGTCCATACATACGCCATTATAGGTTGGTTGCCCTTGTATTTGGGACTTATAAACTCAGGAGAATTAGGGGTACCATTGGTGGGATTACCTCCCTGACTGCCACCTGTTTGTGATTGGCCTGAAGGCCTTCTTGGCCTCTGGCTCTGCTGGTTTGGGATTGGTGCATGTTTAGGCTCCCCCATTTCTAGGTCCAAAATGGGGGAAACCTTCGCGGCAGCAGGGGTGTTGTTTGGCTTGGAGTTTTTAACCAGATTTTTATTTTCTGCAGGTTTTTGGAGTTCATATATCTGGGTAGCTTGCGCTATGCTCTATTACCCAGTCCAGAGATCTTTTATCATGGAAATCCATCATCAGCTGGGTCATAATGTTGGGAGTGCATGAAAGTATGTAGTGATAAACTCTCTGCTATCCGTGCTCACCCTCCTGATGATTTGGGCAAAGGCGCATTTTAATTCCTGCACAAACTCTTGTGGGACCGGTCTTCTTCACATTGTAGATTGTAGGCTGCTTTGCAAGACTCTTGGGGGTTTCTATGGGAGGAAAAGTGTTTCAAGATGGCCGCCTTGTAGGTGGACTTTCTTGAATGTTTTTGGTCTTCCAGTCCAGCAAAGAAGCTGTAGTACTCTGGAGAGAATGTCCATTTGGCATAATCTATGCATTCTGGGTATCTTTTATGTGAAATGTGTCCATCATTTATTCATAGAGTTCTAAATGCTCCCAGACATAATATTTTGCGTTTTTATTGTACAATGTCAGGGAATTCCTGATGCCTTGATCTGCCTAATGGAGTCTTTCACCAGAACTCTTTTTGGTTTATCTGCCTTCTTTCGCCGCATCACCATTGGCACTCAGACTCAGAGGTGCTGCTATTTGAGGCCCCCTCATGATCTTCTAGGCGCTCCCTGAATCTGTGAGCTTGGGAGGGGCTTTCAGAATGGTGGGGCCTAGTTTCTTCTCCCCTATGGCGCACAGTAGTCTTCTGACTCCTCCCTACTTTCAGGGATGGCAGGGTATACCCGCACTGCCCTGATTGGATCAAGGTCTTCAGGATGCTCCTTTGGGGCCTCTTTTCCTGTTGTTCTTGTGCAAATCGAACGAACTGCTCCCTTTGGAGGTAGTGACTCATCAGATAGAATTCCTTGACTTTCTCCTCATAGGATGTTTCTTGGTCATAGACATCAGCCATTATATTTCTGTATCTATCCAGGGATGCCTTTCTATCCATTTCTGGGGGGCACCGACCTGTCAACTCCATCATGGTAGGCCTATTTAATTCTGATGGCCTCATGGTTTCTGGCTCATGTGAATAGGTAGCCATGAAGTCAGCAGTGCAGAAAGTATTAAATGGAGTTGATTCTCTTAGTACAGAGGTCATCATACGATGATCAGGGTTTGCCCTGTCTCTCTCTACCTGTTCGAGGTCCCTCCAGTTTGGATTAGATCTAGGATACTCTTTTTCCAACCTCGCTAGTTTTTCCTTCTCAGCCCCTACTTCTTGATAATAGGCAAAGATCTGAGCCTTTTGCTCGGCTATCAGGGATTTACTGGCCTCCATGACCTGCTCTTGAGCTGCCACTTACTTGTGGAGCCCATCTTTCTCCTCACAGAGGGCCTCATTATGTCTTTGTGCTGCCTGTATAGTTTGGGAACACTGAGCCACTTTTTGTTGCAGGAGATTCACCTCCTGAGTTTGCATCTTTTTAGTTTGGGTGTTCTCTTCCAGAGCACCCTCTACCCATCTGCTGTGCTCCATTAACTTTCCATATTGCTTTGAGTTCATTTACTTTCTGGAGGCCCAACTCACTTTCCTGTAACTCCATTTTTAAATTACTTACTTCCTGACATAGGGCATCTTTCTCCTGATTTAGGGTGCCCCTCTGTTCAGCCAGGTCATCCCTTTGTTGCTTGATGGTATTTAATTTCTGACGCTCTTGATCAAATTCTGATTGGGAGGGGAGTTCTTTATTAATGAATTTCTTATTCTCCTGTTCCAACCTTTTGACGTGATCTTGCAGCATGGTTATTTGTCCTGAGCAGACCGTGTTATGTGTTAATTGTTGAGTCAGCTTCTGTTGACTCTCTTGCAGAGAGTTAACCTTTTCCTGACACTCTGCTTTTAATGCACCTAATTGGGTCTCTTTGTCTACATTATTCTGCTGTTGGAGAGCCTATTCCTCTTTTAATTTTTGTATGTAATTTCCAGATTCTGCCTCAGAATCTTGGCTCTTCTGCAATTTTTGTTCTGCTAATTTTAGTTCAATCTGGATTTTAGTTAAGAGTTCAGATTGATTTTGTGCATGTGTTGTATAAATTTCATGCTTTTTCCACTTCACTCCTATATGGAGATACATGTAGGCCGTGATTCTGACAATTTTAACCTGCTCCGCTTTCATTTTCGGAGTCATGTACAACTTGCTCAAAGCTTGATGTAATAGGCCACCGTTCTGCCATGTGTTCATGTCTATGGCGGTGACCTGTTGCATCATTTCTTCTAGCCAAACCTTTTCATCTTGCTCTGCCCATTCATCTCTGACAAATAGCTTGAGCAGAAGGTGCTCCCTAGCTATATTGATCTCTACTGTGGCCATTATGGAAAGTGTCCTTTCTTTATTAATTTATTTATGTAAGGGTAATCTGTATTCTGTTGCTTTCTGTCTATTTTTGGGGTTGATTTGGCTTTAATTTTATATACACAGGCCTGGTACTTAAGATTTTTGTTTTGGGGAGGCGCTTCTACAGCATAACACAGTGTTCGAACCAAACAAAGTATCACTACCTTGCAGGTTGGTCTGCTGTGTTAAACTTCCATGGGTGGCAACACAAACCCAAATCCCGGCTACGAGCCCCCAATTTTGTTAAGGATTTCAATTGGGCATCACACACCGTACTAGGACCCCTACCCTTCGCCTTGTATGTAGCGCTCACCTGAGATGCCTTTTCTATTATATTTCTGCAAATTTAATTTGAGATGGCACACAACCCGTCTCACACCCCTTGTTACAAAAAGCCCAGGTAACAATGGACCATGAACCATTCCGGTGGGTGGGAATGCAATATTTATTTATTTTAAAATTCAAAGAAATCACACACATTTTAATGTTGGGCAGCAATTACTGATGGGGTGATAATTACAATGGAAATCACTGAAATACACCTGGTTAACCTTCTACAAGAACATAACCAAAGAACAAATGAATCAGAACACTTTTTCAATTAGGATAGATTGCACCCAAATTGAGATTTCCCCCTGCAATGTTCCCTCAACCCATAATTACTCAAATTCTGAGTGGATAGAAAGAGGCAACATGTAGTCAGGGATATGAGGCCGAAATAGAATCATAATCTGACCTTCCCTCACAAAATAAGAGGCAAAAAGGATTTTAAACCCTTTGCAATGGCATGAAATGACACTCGGAATTTAACAAATAATTAATTAATGTACGGTTAAATCAACAAAGCAAATATGATTTCTCACAATAGCAGGAAGGTAGAAGTACTACCAATCACAAGGCCAGGGATCAACAAAAGGCCTACAGTTCAAAAAGCAAGTGGAAAGCAAAAACACGATGCAGACTAATCACACATTTGAAAATTGCATTTTACTCATTTACAGTTTTAAATGTCAAAAACATTTCTATGAAAAACGGATGAAATACTTGAAATTGGAATATGGTTTTTTGGCTCGGGAATAGATGCACATCACAGGGACAATATAGAAGTGAATTGATGTCTCTAACTGAAGGATTGGATGAGATTTGCAAGATGGAAGGAGGTTCGATTTTAGAAAAATGAAGCTGTGAAAGAGAAAAAAAATCAGCTTGGAAAGAAAAAGACAACGTTTACTTGTACTAGTTTATCAAGAAGATAGCACTGCCCGTGAAACAGGTTAAGTCGGCCGCATTAACCCGCTCCATGCCGTGTGTCTCTTTATGTGGAAACTAATTAAATTATTCAAAATATTGCTAAGGACTTACCAGATGGAGTGAATGAAAGAATGGTGTTAACACCAGGAAATTGCAGACAAGATGCACAGAGAATTCTGACAGTTGGACAAATATCCAAGGCATATATAGGGTTGGTTAGCGAGTGGAACAAAGACAAAGGTCAAGATGGGGTAGGCTATGGGATGGGGAAATAGTCCACACTTGAGTTTGGGATTTTAGTACAGTCAACCGGGTTCTAGTCACAGCACAGCGGGCTCTCCTGGCAAAAGACAGCTGGTCAAAGGTCTGGTCATGGCACAGCGATGCCTCAGCTGGATGGAGTGGGTAATCAGGGCAAGCAGACGGCACTGGAGAATCCCAAAGCGTGCTCAGTCACCTTTCCCCTTTCTCCCTGAAGTTAGAGGGATTTTTGTTATATGGTTTTAGTGCTAAAGGGTGGTACTGCGCGGATAAGTAGACATAGGTCAAGTTTCCCTTTTCTGGCAATGGTGTCTGTAATCTTGCAGAGTGAAGGTGAAACATCTGGATACACAGGAGCTGGAAAATTCAGATGAGAGTTCTGTCAACCTCCCTTATTTATAAGGAATGGTGACATCATTGGTTTATTGTTGGGCAGAACTGAGCTAGGCCTACCACCAAGACCCAGAGAGGTCAGCCAATGTTGGTTGCCTCCTCTAGGAGGTGACTCAGTATATGGGGTTGTACTGTATGATGTGCAAAGCCTTCCCCCAGTCATTTTTGCCAAAAATCAATCTGAACATAATTTACACATTTGTACAGTTGTGACATTTTAACAAATTACATAGGCAGATTACATGTTTTACATAGAGCATAGCAGTCCAATTCTCACGTTTGTCGGACTTTGTTTTGTCCGTCTAATAGTTTTTCGCAATTTTCAGTGATAAATATTCAACCTTAAATTCTGTAACTTTATACATGGATATAGATGATCATAAGGCTGTAAGTATTGAATTTCAGAGTGGTATCATGTACACTTTCTTCAGAATATCCACTTCTCTGCCATTTCTGTTCCCAATATGGCAGTGAAGGCTACCTCTTCTTGTTTAAAAACCACAAATATTACATTTAAACTGTTAACATTTCACATTCCTGCGAACTCCTGCTGCAGAGATAAAAGTCTTAAAATTGTATTAATAACATAGTCTTTTGAGTCAAATGGTCAACATTGTTCACCATATGCAGGCATAGCTTAGAAGGCTGCTCTTGAGTTGGCTTTGAATCTCCCAGTAGTAGTTGTGGGGACGTGTGATTTCCAATTTTGCTCGTCAGTGTCCCAGAATCACTATTGTAAGAGGCCTCAGCCCAGATAAAATTCTGATGAGCCTGGGCTGTTTAGTGCTTTTGGTCCATTCTAAGTTTTC
The DNA here is from genome assembly GCF_040938575.1 of Ambystoma mexicanum. Taxonomy (NCBI): domain Eukaryota; kingdom Metazoa; phylum Chordata; class Amphibia; order Caudata; family Ambystomatidae; genus Ambystoma; species Ambystoma mexicanum. The sequence goes on from NC_090941.1 coordinate 431,951,620, forward strand.
AAAGGTGGCAATTAGCATGCATATGTCCTGGAATCTATTGTGAATCTTTCTGTTGCTAGCAACCCAGAAGACAGCCCATGTCTTCATTTCCTTATTTTATTTTATTTTTGTTCTGAATCAGAAGCAAGACTGTTGAATAAAACATCCCATATATGTTCCCAGCACAAACCCCTTTACATTGTTTGACAGGGGCAGGGCTTTACCTAACATACATTTTTAAAGCAGGTATTTTTCTTATTTGCAAAAGTAAATTTTAACATGGTGTGAAGCCTGCTGGCATGTTCTTTTCAAAAGGTTCCATCTGAATTTCCCACATTGTTCTGCGGTCATAGTTAGTTTCTTTTATACAGCAATGTGTTTAAAACACAGATCCACTGAAATTGACTTAGGCCCAGAGAGCCAGGTCCTCTTTGAAGCATTGATGTTTGGACATTTTGTCACCGAAAATTAAAGTGTTTCGCCGCACGGCTGAAAGTAAAGCTTCTTTTGATTTCCCAGTTCTGAACAACAGCCTGTCATTCAGGGATACTGCTCTCTTCTGCTGGAGCACAATGTAAATATGGATGGGCATGACAGGGTTTCACTGATAAAAGTAGTGTGATGATGAACAGATGAACATAGTGTCAGGGCAGCATCCTTTTTCATGTAAAATATTACCTTTTTAAGCATGCAGCAGAGCAGCGCTGCTTTGATTCACTTCTTTTAGGTACACACAAGAACACACACTGGCACCTTTCTCAGTGTGCTCTCTGTTCCTACTTGCCCAATAAGTGTTTGGCAAGATGGTGCAGCCATCCTTTTGTCGCTGCAAAATGCAGTTTTGATGCAATGGTGCTCCAAGGAGCCAGTGCAGCCATTTTGCTGTTGACTGAAGAAGCGCAGCTTGATTATGGATGGGAATTCTGCTGAGTGGGTCAATGTAGCCCACAACGGGTGTGTGGGCTGGGGGGGAGTGGTTTTCTCTTTCCAGGCAGCCTAGCAGACCAGATGGCCTTGGCCCAACCAGCGGAGGCAGAGTGGCTTGACCCAGCCCACAGGAGGCAGGAAGGAGAGGCTGAGCTTTGGTTCACGGATGGCAGTTCAAGCCCTGGCCCCAGGGTGCAGAGTTGGCAGCTTAAGCTCCCAACCCTAGACAATGACCATAAGGCAGTCACACTTCAGGACCACCTGACCATCGAGTCAGGCAGTCGTACTAGATGGCCTGAGTGTTGGCAGGCACGGCTGTCTCCTACATATGTTGGCAACCAGGCTGCATGAGCCCTGACTTGTGCTGGCTTAATATTTGTTGGGATTTTTCTCCCTGTAGGATGGACGGGTTGCCATGGTCGCCAGACGGGCACCTCTGTGGTAGGACAAGGGCACCAGAGCAGGTGAGTTCCAATGGGCTTGGCTGCAGAGCGAGAAGTTACCCAAGCACAGAAGCTGAAGGCTCAGGTTGGATCCAGGGTCTGGTAGGAGTCCCAGGGAAGAGCCACTGGGGCTCCTCAAGGTGGTCGCGCCCCAGGCTCTTAGGAGAGTACTGCTCTAGGGCATAAAAGGCATTGCACCAGAAGGGCAGGTTGCAACCCCGCACTTGGGTCCCACTGCCTAGGACATGGTTGACAGGTTTCCATGTCCCATGTGTGATTCCTAATGGCAGTTCTGTTTGTGTCCTTTGACATGATGCATGTCTATGCGAGCAGACATGGTGATATTGGGAGCCATGCAATGGTGGTACTGAGGCATGTGCCCAGGTGCACTTTCCATGGCCCTGCCTGCAGTTTCGACGTAGGTCACTTTGGCACTGGTATTGTGACATCTAATGATTTCTTGCAATGTGAATGTGGCCACAAATCTATGTGCTCGGTTGGCGTGCATGTCTCATGAAAGTGACTCATCATTGCCCCTACATTTGTGTGACAGTATTCATGCTGATTGCATGAGTGTGTTTCGATTGACTTTTGCTGAATTCATGATAGTGTTAATATTGTGTATGCCACACATGCATTGCAACTGTTGACTGATGCCTATGTTTTTTGGTCCCTTTTCACAGTTTCTGCAGCTGGAGAAGTGGGCAGAAGTGGTGCAGTGCAGTGGAGAAGCAGGGACAGGGCCTCTAGACCCAGTCGCAGACCCCAGCCACACCCATTTGACACCTCCTCTTCCGACAGCAATGTGGCTGGGGAGCGCCATCAGGCAAGGCAGCTCATGGTAAGTCCCAGGAGGTGATGGTTGTGGGGGACACCTCAGCAGCAGTGGGACTGGGTGCTGCCACACAGGGGCCAACAAGAACAGAGGCCTCACTGGAGTCATCTGGGTTGATGGCAGTGGAGGTGGAAGAGGGGGCCAATGCAGCCAAGCCCACGGGTTCAGGTGGGGGCATCAAGGAAGGTGTTCAGGCTGCGCCCCCAGACCAGAGACATGAGAATGTGCAGTCCACTGTGGAGGGGTCAACATAACCTCATGTCCCTGGGCTATCTGCTGCGCACAGAGCAAGGCCCCACTTCCAACCGATATGGTCTGCTGGCGGGATGAGGCAGGTGGCATCTATTTGTGATGCAGCAAATACATCCTGTGAGTAGCTTGTATGGCATCACAAGCAGATGCACTGCTTCCTCACACATTTGGTGACTGCACTGCTATCAGGTGGTCTCTCTGAGCTGCCCACTGCAATGGCCCGACCTCCACTTCATCATCTGTGCCCCAGTTATCCTCCAGTCAGGTGTCCATGCCTTCTACCACCAGAGCCTCCTGTGCACCAATCCCACCATCAGCCAGTCGATTTGTGCCTTCGTCCCTGCCAGTGGTGGAGGTCCCTACAATGGCACATGAGGTGGTTACTGAGCCTTCTAGGCGCCCACACATGAACAGGTAGTAGAGGGACAGCAGGCACTTCAGGGCAGTGCAGGTGCTGTACTTACTCGAAAAACAGTCATCTAGTCAAAGGGAGTGCATTTTCAGGGCATTCACTCCCGGGCAGCAGCAGATGGTGAAAGTGAGGAGGTGCATTATACAAGGCATTGCCATCCACAGGAGGCACAGTGGTCAACAAGTGTCACAGTTGAGGCAGAGGAAACTTCTGCAGCTGGAGATTTTGGTGTTGGCGAGGGTGCAATATACGAAGCAGCAGGAGGTGGAGAGTCGGGGAGAAGGGATGCGGCTATCAGGAAGAACAGGGCAGAGGCAGAGGAGAGTGGTGAGAGGGGAGTCTGGCATCTTGTGGGAGTCTTTCAGGGAGGAAGAGGAGACACAGATGCACTTGATGCAAACCCTGCAAGACCTCCAGGCAAGAACAGAAACCCAAATACAGGGTGTGAATGTGGTGAATTAATCGACCCTGGTCAAAGCCCTAGCTGACATCCCAACAGACTAGCCCGCTGCCATTGTAAATAGTTTGATAGTATTCCGTTTTGTTTTGGTGTTTTTGTTATTTTTCTCCATACACTTTCCTTCATGTTTGTGTACATCGTTTTTATTAATACAAGTTTTCATACTGTTCATACTGTTCATACGACACTTCTTGCTGTGTCTTTGTCCATGTTGGGACAAATCCCAGGGTATTGCCACTGCTTCCCAGTGGTGGCTCTCATGGGTAGGGAAGCTCCCCATGGGATCAGTGACAATCACCTTGGGAGAAAACGTTTTTCCCTCCCTCATCTCCATCTCCTCCTTCCTTTCACCCCACCCAGTACCCAGTGATCGCCCACATTTATGTCTGTCTTTGGAGTGTTCCGGAAACCAAGTCCCAGGAAAGAACTGAGATGAAAAAGAGTGCCACTGAACTTTGGAATGATCAACAGTTCAGTACTGTGACGAGCAGGAAGGATGGAGTATAATGAAGAATACCTTTGGGAAGAATCACACACATGCTAGTGGCTGGAGACTGCTGATTGGTTACTCCAAGTACACATTAGAATACAAACAATGTTATTCATCAAGTCAGCCCTTAGGAACAGAGAGCAGAGTTTGAATGAAAAAGACAGAGAAGCGCTGGAAGCAGCTGAGGACCGGGACGCTGGTAGGGAGAGAATAACATCTCTAAAGGTGCTGCCATGGTCCGGTAGGCTGTGAGAAAGCAGACAAAAGCCAAGTCCATGGAACACTTGGGATGCCTCCTGGAGTAAATGGATTGGGACTCCAAACCAAACAAGAAGGGAGAGGTTAAAAAAATACAGACATATGCAGCCTCCTTAGACGCTTGGCAGGAGAGTACACCAAGTCTCCTGGAAAGCCAATACAAATGGGTCTGGGACCCATGTGAACCACAGAGACAAGGCCAGAGTAAATGGGTTGGGAACTCTATCGCAATAAAGAAGGGAGAGTTTAAAATAATACAGACATATGCCTACTCCATAGCCACTTGATAAGAGAGTACACCAAGTGTCCTGGGAATCCAGTACAAAGGGGTCTAGGACCCAGATTAACTACAGAGGCAATACCACAGCAGATTGGTCAGGAACCCTGAGAAAGCCAAGCAGAGAGAGATTGAAACAGACTGCATAAACTATCATATGTGGAATGGTACCTGGCAGGAGAGTACTTTAGGTCTGTTCAGTTGGACCGTGAGAGACTTTGAGTCAGAGAACCCATGAAAGCAACTCACCAGAGTCTAGGACCCATATAAAGTTTGACAAGGTCCACAAAAACCAAGCACAAGTGTCTGGGCCCTATACAAGAGAGAAGGAATATATGGTCAGGGGGCTGTGGCCCAGAACAGTTTGGGCAGTGCCTGAGAGAGTAAAAAGGGGGTCTGGGACCCACACAGAAGAGAGAGAAGAGTTGTAAAACAAGTTGGGAAGAACTTGAAACAACCCAGACGGATCTTGGACCCATGTGAAAGAGAATGAGACATGTCTTGGAAACATGATTTCAATAGTACAGTCTAGCAGGATAGTGCACCAGAGTTGATTCTCTGGTTTTGTGTTGAAAGAAGAAACAAGGGAAAGAGACTAACCCCTGCCCCTTCATAAAAGGAAAGCTTGTTTGTTGAAGTAAAGCTCTGCACCTAAGTCTGGTAGGGTAGTGAACCATACTTAACACTACATTTGGTAATTGATACTTGTGAACTTTGTTTTAAGAATCACTCATTCTGTTTTTACATCACGAACTGAACTTTAAAGCCCTGTATGCAGAGCAGTAGAAGCCTCCTTCTGGATCAAGGAGACACACAGTGTTTCCTTGGTTAGTTAACTGTAAGGGATAGAAATAGGTTTGGCTACAGGATGGTGGACTTATTATTTAACGAGACATCCTGACTGAGTCCTTAGTGTTTTAGTTGAGGCAGGACAACCCCTCATAGAAATAGAGCAAGCTAGGTGCTTCTTGTTCTTCATTTCTATAATAAAAGTCTTTATATCAAGCATGCCGCCACTATGTTAGACTTGTAATTCTGCACAATGTGCACATTTACTTTTTCCATGTTCTCCAACTGCATATGTCCTATGGCAGTCATGTGGGTTGGGGTTTCACTCTGTGTGTGTCATATTCTACTGTGAAGTTTGCTTGGGGAGATATTGCATCCATGCTCATTTAACAAGCGTGGTTTCATGTAGATGTGGGGAGGTGATGTCCTTTGAGATTCACTTTTTTGACCGCTTTGTCATGTGCCATCTGTTGCTTGCCTACTTGCGTGCTTTGCAAGTTGTTGAATTGTGCAGCTGGTGTGGATGTGTGTGTTGTAACGGTTTATTGTGAGGCCACTCTTAACACAGGGAGTTCCTTCCCTCCCCAATCTAGGTGTCACACAATAAACGGTTTAATGTTAGTTCTTTTATTCAGCCCAATCTCAAATTCACCTGATAACCCTTGGATCCCTCCACCTGAACTACCAATGAGCCAAGAACCAGGATGGTGTAGTGGAAATATATTTACATTTATTTGTATTAGATGTTAAAAAGAATTGCACTAAAACATCAAACAGCACGTTATCCATAGCACAACACAGTAAACTTCTCTCAACATAAATAAATCACACAAGTGGTTTGAAAATAACACAAATCATTATTCTTTATTTTCTACAAATTTCACTTCAAGAAATAATTAAACTGACCAATAAACAAAAAACAACTATGTATGCAATGCTGTGCAATTTCAATTTTCCTGGGCGTTAAAAAGGCTCGCAGTTTAGTTTTACTTATTTGTGCAAATGCATTTGGCAATTATTATTTCACCCACACTTTCACTTTAAAATAAACACAGAGTGATGTGGCCATTTTTCTCTCAGACCTCCCTACTTTGGTCTATGTTGTGGAAGTCTTACTGACCCCCCACTTAAACAACTTAACGGCCTGTGTTGGGGGGAAGCTGGATAGCAAACATTGGGATGATTTGAGAATTTAGGACTTCAGACCCCCCCCCCCCTCCACTTGAAGGTCTGAGATTGGGAAGCTGGATAGCAATAATTGGGATGATTTGCGAATTTTGGATTTCAGACCCCACTCCACTTAAATGCCTGTGTGGGGGAAGCTAAATTGAAGGATTGCCCAATTAAATTACAGTCTATAGTTTTCAGCGCACACTGGGAATGAGATTTGCTCATTTTAAATTTTAACAAAAATCACCCCATGGTGGTTTTGCCAAGGGGAATTAATTAAATTAATATGTTTTAATTAAATAGGCTGAGGATCCATAGAACATATATTTACACAATACTCAAAGGTTATTGGACTACATATATGTCCTCTTTTTAGACCTAACATAGTGTTAGGTCTAAAAAGAGGACATATATGTAGTCCAATAAACTTGGTTTCACAAAGTCACTGTCTAGAGTATTGTCTAGTGTATGTTTACAAGTTTGTCTAGAAATCATGACATTTTGTTTGCTACCGTCTTTGCATTGAATTGACAGAGTTTATATTTTACATTGTCTTGGTTGTTTAACACGGGTCACTTTGTTTTCAATTGTTTATGCTTGATGTTTTGCATATATGCATTTGTCGATGAAGAAGTAATATAGTTACTTGCACATTTCTTGCACCTTTATGTGAAAATAAAAAAAAAATATAAAGAAAAAATAATGCAACAGCCAATTAAAGAAAGCTGTGCAGATTCACACAACTTGTAGTTGTATTTGTATGTAGATTAAACCTGCAAACCAAATAACACCTTTTTGGAGGGTTTCGCAGAGCAGCTTGATTTAAGCTACAAATCTCAACATAGTGGAAACATACATGAATTAGGGTATGTTAAAAACAATAAGTGGCATGACGCCTGTTTGTTTCATATGATGGTCCATGACACAGCAGACATGGACTCAATTCTGATTCTCCTTAACATGTATTGGAACCCAATGAAAATCGGGCTTGATGAATTTATGAATTGTGCGTTGGATCTGATAGATCAGGCTCAGGTAAATTTTGTCAACCCCTTTGTTATACTTTTTGGAGACCTTAACATCAGGTGCATTGATTTTGAAGGGTCCATCAGTAAACATCTCAGTGAGTCAGCCCCTACTAAAGGGCTAGGAGCCCAGAGATGGATGCGAGAGATGAAAGCGAGGGAACTCCTTATGGGGATATGCCTGCTAAATCTACTTGGAAAGGTAGTCAGTCTATGGTCACCCTAGAGTATTTCATTGCATCAGGCAATGTTCAGCAGGGGGATAAAATCACTTGGGGTAGTATAAACCAAAGCCAGCAATCATATGGTGCTGAACCTTAGTTGGTTCGGTCCAATAAGAGAAAAGCAGGAAGGAAAGCACTTGGATGTTCAGGTCTCCCAAGGTAGAAATAGGCTGCATATGAAGCCTACGGATGTGCTAGAGGTGGTGACGAATGTTAATGCACTAGTGGAACAAAACGACACAATTTTGAATTATGTGCCCCTCCTTACAAAATTCCAGAAAGTTGACAGGAGTGGGGGCACACCTGACTTCTTCCGGAAACATGGGTTTAATAAAAAAAATAGTAGAAGAATGAAAGATGTTCAGGGCAGAGATGAAAGCATTAAATAATGCTCCTCGATCACCCAGGCTCTAAATATGAAAAAGCAAGGCAAAAAGTATAAAAACTGGTTGAAGAGCTTTGGAGCTGCAGGCATGCAAGAATATGGGGAGGGCATGCTCAAAGTGCTTTGCAAAAAAAAACTCCTGGTTGACATGGGAATGGATAAATAAGGTGGGCACTCCTCAGGAAGCATTACAAGATTTGATGGTGCAGGAGCAACAGTGGGTTGACCACTTTGACTCCCTCTTCCCTTCCCAAGGGACAGAAGTAATAGAACAACGAATAGCCAATCCTGCCCCTTGGTCCTGGCAGCTGAACAAACAGAACATCTTGGACTTGATCTTGAAATTGAGCACTTCAATAGCCCCTGGTCCCAATGGCCTGTCAAATAGTATCTTGAAGCAGGCTCCAATAGAATGGGCCGATATTGCTTATACGTTCTTTGGCCAAATCATGAAAGAAAAAAAAGAGTCCCTCTTTCTTGAAAAAAGGCACTAAAAAAAGGGAGAAAGAGCAGACCCAAAAAAATAGCAACCGATTGGCTTACTGGATACTCTGGGGAAGGTTGTTGCCTCAATTAAACTGAAAAATCTAAAAAATTGGGCAACTTAGTCGGGCCATCAAGCTCCTTGCCAGATGGGAGTTGTTAAGGGAATCGGCACCTCCCTTAATGTTTTCCTGTTGAATCTGCTCAAACTCCAGTCCACCAAAGAAAAAAACAAAACTGTATGTAGCGTTTGTAGATCTAGAACTGGCGCCTGACAGCATCAACAGGGAAAAATGATGGTGCAAGCTAAAGGAATGAGACTGTCCACCAGACCTTATAGAGTCTGTAAGAGAACTCTTTTACGGGACAACTATGCAAGTAAGTCAAATTAAACCTCCAGGGTCTATTGTCCAAAAATATTGAGACCAATCGGGGACTAAAGCAAGGTTGCACTCTGGCCCTGATTCTATTCAACTTATATATATATATATATATATATATATATATATATACATGGAATTGAGCCATAATCTGGTAAGGGCGTTCCCCCCTATGAGTAATGCGACCCTGGTACCCTGAATCATCTACGCGGACGACCTGATCCTGATAGCTAAAATTCCCATAAGCTTGCAGCGGAGGTTAGAGGCCCTTCAAGCTTATATAATGTTAAAAAATCTAAAATCATGGTCTTGAACACTCATAAGGGGAGTCTAAACCATAAATTGTAATGGTTTGTAGGAAAAGAGCCTTTGGAATCCATCTGCTCAATTTTATATCTCAGCATTTGTATCAATCAGAGTTTGGGTGAAACACCATGGGCTATGTTATTAAGATCAATAGTAAAACAATCTGGCTGCGCAAGGAATGATCCTCTATCAGAGGTTTTGGAAATGTTCAATGATTCCACTGCTACCCAGAAAGTAAGTCCTATTCTTTCTTATGATGCAGAGGCGGGTCTTAATTTGCCGTGGCAAATATGGGAAATTCTAGAAGGTGCTTTCTGGAAGAGGGTCTTGTGACTTCCAAAAAGTTTGCCAATGGCCTGCATTCAATTGGAATTAGGGCTGGAGTCCCTACATTCTATATCGGTTTGGAAGCCGCTGACTTTATTTAGGAAATCCTTCATAGCCCACGCTGTTCCCCAATTGAGTATCCTGGGAAATAAATTGATAGCAACAAGGGATGGTCCATTGAATTACTGGAAAGAGAAGTGCTCTCTTTGTCTGGCAGGGCTAGACGCCTCTGTAGAACTCTTGATATCCAACCCTATGGCTGTGAAAATAAAGCTGCTGCCGCAGGAGTGGATATCGACCCAAAAGAAAAGGAATCAGCTATCCTCAATGACGGATTACTCAGGAGAATGTAGAGCAGTAAAAAGTATCCCTAACTACTTGATGAAGTTTCATAGTCCTTTATATAGAGGGTATTTTATGAGAGTACGCAATAACCTCTCTCCAACCAAAGAGATTCTGGTTGCACAGAGACAAATTGACAAACAGTCAAATGCATGTAGGTTTTGTGTGAAAGAAGGGGAAGCAGAAACACTGAAGCACTTGGTAACATCATGTGTAGGGCTTACAGCTCGTAGAACTTAGAATGTTCTATCATTTATTGACAACACCAGTACTCTATCAGTGGATGATTGTGGAGGAGGATTTTAACAGGTGAAAACCACTCGGTGGTGTACATAGTGATGACATTTTTAAACAAATTGTTCAAAGAGGAATGTATGTGAGTTAAGGTCAGAGATGATGATTTGGGGGGCTGTATAGCTGAAGACGAAAGGGGAAAATCTGATTTCATTTTTTATTTCTTTTTTTCTCTTTTTACAAGTTGAGGATTTGAATATGTAAGGATGAAAACTGCTGTGGAAAGATGTCATTTGTTAAAGGTATGAAATAAACTAATACCATTTTAAAAAAAAAAAACATTTTTATATCACCAAAATCGCCTGGAAATTGTCAAAAAATGTAAACATATGTCAAGAAAGTATGACTTATGGTTGCTGAGAAAAAGACCTAAATGATAATAGTCCTTTTAAATGAATAGCAAATATTTGGGATATGCAAACTGGAGGCCTTCTGTGCCATTTTCCTCTCTGGGCCAGTGTTTTTATTAATCTCTGTGTTGTTTGAGGTCTAAGGTGCAGATCCTAAATGGGGATGCATTTGCTACACAGAGACCCCCCACTGCAGATATCTGGCATCCTGTCTTCTTATCTGAAGGGGACCACCTTTTGATCTGAAAAGCTTCAATGTTCCTGTATGGTTTTCTTTCCAGAATTCAGCCTTGATTATAGCTCCTCTGTTCACACCTGCCCCCTACATTCTGGACATGCAACAGCCAGAGCATTTGTCATGCTCAGAACTGCCCTTTCAAAGACACCAACTCTAGGGAAAGTCTGTTCTCAACACCTTTTAGCAGCCACACTTTATTGTTGTTATAAATAGCCTGGGGGGATGTAAAAGCAAGGCTTGCAGTGGGGGAGTTCTTTATGAAGTTTGACCACCAATAAGCCAAAAGGGCCTGCCTTTGTCCTAAATTAAATCTTCATGTTGACCATAAAACAATGTTTTTCTTTTCCTTTGTTGACAGTATTTTTCACGTGAAACATAATACACATTACATATTGTTTACACGCGCCATGTCTTTTCCTGAAATCTTTATGTTGGCAGGGGAACATGTTTATCATGACTCGCTTTAACTTGCAAAAACATATGCATAGTCGCTTTGCATCTTTGGCTACTTGTAAGAAAGGCATGGCATCAATGTAAGAAAGACACAAGTGATCACAGTTCAAGGGTGTTTATTAAACTGTAAAATGGGTGAGATAAACATCTAATCTAAACCTAAATCTATGATGGGAGTAAGCTACAACCATCAAATAATAATAATACCAGCCAAGTAGATTTTTGTCAAATAAAAGGACGTATACCAAGAAACCTATTGCCAATCCTTACCACTATGTTACAAAATAGGATGTTCATAAGAAAATGAAGAAGTGTTCAGAAAATTAAAAGTTAGGATGTTATGGCCGTGGTCTCTCTTACCCACGTTTTTAGCACAGGACAAGGCGGGACTCTTGAGCACAGAACACACCTGGGCTGCTCCGGCACAAGTTTACAGTTCATTGTATCAGGGCCTACTTTGCCCAAGTCTTTTCTCATGCAAAGTCTCTTGTTTCAGAGGGCCTGATATGCCAAAACAACAAAACAAAAGATCCTTCTGTTAACCTTTTAGATCGGGTGATTATCCTTCACCCTGTGATCCCCCTTAGCCGGGCTCCAATTCTTTTCTCAGTCATCAGCCTCCCTCAATCGGGTTCAGATCAACCACTCACTGTGGACATCCCTCAGTTGGGTTCGTACTTGCTATCACAATGTTCATGGGTGAATTCATGCTCACTCTAATTTGCATGCATCCCTCAGCTGGGTTCACATTTGCCAAAATACCAGTTTAGTTTCAAACAAATGTCCTTCCAGACACCTTAGGTTCTTCCCTTTTTAATAAGTCGGGGTCTCAGCCCCAAGTCAGGCCTTCCCTAAAGCCCGAAGTTAGGCTTTCTCTAATGCCCCCAGTCAGGCTTTGCACAGTTGTAATATTCATAAAGTCTTAATGTCGTTTCAAACAACCCCTTAGGTTCATGAAGACCGCCTCATCTGGGGCCCATACATTCCAGAGCACTTGCCGATTTAAACAGAGACTTATGAAGGGCGATCTTGTCTCACTGGGTCACTCTGTTAGCCTATGGAAAGCCCGGGCTTCATATCATCAAAGTTCAGCCGGGTGCAAACGCCAGTTCCACAATAACAAAACTTCTGTAATGTGTCAAGGCCTTTCGATTGTACAAGGGATTTGTCTCCATCCTTGTATGACCACCTTAACACCTTATACCAGACTTCCCTATAGCCTCTTGCCTATATAGCCTTTCCTTTACTCGTAATGTTTAACACAGTCTCTTTGTTCAGGAGAGGGGCACCAGCCAGATACCATCGACTGACCACCCATGTGGCGCTAAACCACTCTGACTCTGGAACCCAGTTTGATCCTAAAAGACCCTTTGTCTATTTTATCTTCTTACTGTTGCTACTTTGCAACCTTGAGCCTAGCACAAGCTGGTTGACTATCAGTCTCTTGTGACTCACTGGCAGTGTTGAACTCGTTGGCAGTTACTTTTCCTGCTGGAGTCAAGGACGGTACCTCTATGGCAACCACGTCTCCCCACCCTCGCAATCAGTGCGGGAGGGTGCATGTACTGCTGACATCTGTCACACGACCTGTCAGCTGTGATTCCGCATCTTACATATCTTTCATCGGAGGCTTTGCAGGTCTGGGCTGAAAAGGGCATAGGCAACTCCCTCCTTGATGTCTTTTCAGGTCTCGCCGCCTTTCTTCTCCTTCTGAACTGTTGTCCTGGAATGGATGCTTCCTCGTGAATTCGGTCTTGTTTGGAGTGTGCTCTTGTGCTCCGCCTTTTATCCCTATGGAGAAGGCAAAGGGTAGTCAGGTGTATGTAGTTGTCAGTAATTGCCTGTCTTTGCCTGACCCTTGTGTTGGGACATGTCAGGTAAACGCCTGGGGTATAAGTCCATTCTCATTTATGCTGTGAGAAAGCTTTTGTGTTGGAAAAGGGGGGTAGAGATTTTACGTATCCTACTAGGTAGGATTAGGAAAAGGTGTCACAAGGAAGGGGATACCGCATCTCAACCTTTGGTGTCCTACTTCCACTCCCCGATGACCCCTCATCCAGGTGATCCTCCCGCACTGGTCCACCCCCAGGAAATGGATCCAATAGCAATGGATGTGTCCTGGCCACCAGGATGATAGATCCCCAGGGACTAGTGAGTGAGACACCATCAGGTTTCTAACATACCGTTCCCCTATGCGAGGTAGATATGCTTGTTCTTTGTCCAGGTTCCAGGTTGTGAAGACCTGGAAGAAATCAGGGATGAGAGATGTCCAAGAACTCTCGCATATTCCATTGGTTTATCATGGTTGGTGTTGGTAGAGGTGTATTGTATATACTGGTCTCTCTATAGTAACCTATGAAGTAGTTTTCGAGGGTTGGTTCAGATCTCCTAGGCAGAGTTTTCCCAGTCCCATATTGGAGATGTTTGGGAGTAGTAATCTGCTTTTCAACAATTCTGGGGTGGAAACTCTCCAAATTGAGGTGGAATTTCCAAAAAGAGAGTAGAAAGGATAGGGAAATGCTACCCCAGAACAACTTCTTCGGGCAGCCCAGGAATTATGGCTGATGTTAATTTGTACAGGTATTTTGGGGTAATCTTCATTGTCACCGTCTATACATGTAACCCTCACTAGGGCCGCTTTTTCTAGGTCTTTGGTTGTAACTAAATCAGCCTGTATAGCAGTTTGCTTACTACCTAAGTAAATCAAAGCTTTTACTTGCCTCCCATTTACCCAGGCCTTTTCGTATGTAAAGTCATTCAAAGATTGACATAAACAAACACTAAAGGTATCTAGCTCTTCTTCAGGTTCTGCAGATTCTTCACCCTTTAAACAACCTATTTCCAAAGGTTCATCCCTTAGATTCTTTGGACATTGTCTAGCCACATATCCAGTTTCTCCACATGAAAAACAGACAGGAGGAGGTGGTCTGTTTCCTTTTATTTCTTCACTTTTGCCTTCATCTTTGCTTTTAGGATTCATTCTTCTGATTTCTACTTTATCTCTTAGCATCCTTTCTTTAATTCTATACAACCCCCCTTGTTTATCCATTCCTTCAGTTTGAGATCAGTGGTTAGGCTTGTGATCCTTCCGATCCTCTCACCGATGGGCTGAGCGGAATTGTTCAGCTGCAACTGAGAGGTTTTGTGCAGTCTCAATGGCCGTGGCTAAGGTAGGTCAATGTAACTGTAGAATGGCTTTCTGCAAAAATGGGGGTAGGGAATTAGTGAATTGTTTTAGGGATAAAATATCTGTCAGTTCTTCTAAGGATCTGTGGTGGATCCATAAGGCCACCGTGTTTTTGACATGTGCCCCCATTTCTAAGGGGTTTCTCCTGGGTTTAATCTAATGGCTCTCAACTTCTGCCGATAAAAAATGCAGGTTTGTCCCATTCTTTTTAACAGCCCCTCTTTTATAGATAAAAGGTGTCACCCTGTGCAAGATTAAGTAATTGAAAAGAGGTTTGTAGCTCACCTTTCAGCAAAGGGCCCAAATAGCATCTCTTGAGGGTCTCTTACCATCATAGGTGGTCAGTAAGGCATTCAAAGTTCAAGAAAGAATTCCTAAATATTTACCTTCAAGATATGGTTGAAGCACCCCCTGTGGTAATAGGGGTCTCGTCTGCAATTCAATCAATTCATTTACATTTTCTTGGAGTCTAGCCTTGGCCTGCATCTGATGGGCAGCTAACTGGGCGATGACATTGGCTAGGTCGGCCATTTCTTCTAGTGGCGATTCCTCTAACTCTGCCGAAGGAAGGGGTTTTGGTAAGTTAATCGCTAGCCCTAAAAGCCTTGCGATGGATGACAATTGGGTGCCAAAATAAAAAGGTTTCAAAGTGGTGGTTCAGAGCACTAGGTCTAATAAAGGTAAAGACGGGTTGAACTTTCAGTAGTATGCAATCCCACTTTTGTATATTATAATGTGAAAGAGGAAGGGTGTCCAATAATACCTGAGTCTTAAAGAACAGATCCTGTTCACCAGTCGGGATCTGAAGTTGGGAGAACAATGCCTTTTTTGGTGTGGATATGCGGTCAGAGTCCAGGAGTTTAACTATTCTATTTTCCCCTTCTGGTTGTTCAACAATTATCATCATGGGTTTCAATTATTGTCAGTTGAAGCAAATCCCACTC
Source organism: Ambystoma mexicanum (assembly GCF_040938575.1). Taxonomy (NCBI): domain Eukaryota; kingdom Metazoa; phylum Chordata; class Amphibia; order Caudata; family Ambystomatidae; genus Ambystoma; species Ambystoma mexicanum. The sequence goes on from NC_090941.1 coordinate 431,966,850, forward strand.
TGACACAATATAGAAGAAAGGCATGGCATCAAAGTAAGACAGACACAAGTGATCACAGTTTAAGGGTATTTATTATACTATAAAATGGGTAAATGCCTAATCTGAACCTAAATCTAAGATGGGAGCAAGCAACAACCATCAAATAATAATAATACTGTCCAAGTGAAGCCTATTCAAATAAAAGGACCTATACTACGAAACCTATTGCCAATCCTTACTGCTATCTTACAAAATACTGTGGGATAATGTTCATAAGAAAAGAAGAGTTCACAAAATTATAAGTCAGGATGTTATGGCCGGGGTCTCCATTCCCCGTGTTTTTTCGCTGGAGGAAGGCAACTAAGGGTAATAAGACAAAAAAATCAGCCTCCTCCTTGGTCAAGACTTGTGAATATCTCCAAAAAAACATGTACATCTATGATCAGCAACTGATACTATAATCGATCTGAATGTTCAAACAGGAGATTCTTTGGGTCAGAGGAGTGAACTATCTGTGACATCTAATACTAAGTAGGGGGCACTGAAGCAAAAAAGAAGGGGTAATCAGGGGAAGGCTGATTCGTTTTCTAAATCAGTGGAACAAGCATGCACCAATGTGCCTACGTGTAGAGAGATAGGCACTGACCTCATTATTATTGATTCCAACGTGGTCCATGTTTTGCCTGCAAGCAACTTGAGCATGAGGAAGGGGAAAGCTGCCCCACTCCCTCAAATACAAATTGAAGTGTTGGTTCAAGGGCAACAATCAAAATTGACTTTGGTGTGCAACCCAACTAAAGATAAACCCACAGGTTCTCTTGTGAGTGTTCAGTCACAGGGACATCTAATTTTGTTGGGTCATGTTTCTAATTTGGCTAATGAAGATGTACCTATAGTTTCATCCATAAATATACCAGTGGTAAAGATCTCCAAAAGCTATACTAAGCAAGTCCTCACCCACCAACGACAGGCTGCAAGATAATTCTCTGGTATCTTCTATTCAAAGTACGATGATAGAACCTAACCGGGGTCAGTTAACTGTAACAAAGTCTACTACCAATTGCTCTATTAAAGTCTAGGGTTAGTCAGTAAATAAACAAAAACATGGTCTGATACGTCTGAATAGGCCAAAGGTATTGAGCTATTTTCTTTGATCCCCACTTTGAGATCCTTACATTCAGGGGACATAGAATCTATTTCTTCTCATTGCATAGCAACAACCTCATGCTCCACATTTCTATTCAGAAATTGTAGCAAACCTGGTCTGGGGACGGAGGGAAATATTTCAAGATTTGGTTTATGACTTGTTTCTTATTGAGTCTAGTGATCCCGCCAAGTTGTTTTTGGCACCACCTATTATTGCACCAACTCTACCAGTGAAGTTGGATAGCTTTACCAAACAGGGCTTGGGCTCTATTCACTTGGAACTACCTACTATATCAAAAGCAAAGGAAGGTGAAGACTGGTCATGGGTTTTATCCACAGTTTAGTGGAGACGTGCCACCGCCTGATTGATCGTTACTACCGTGGGACACAAATGGACAAGAAAGGAAGAACAATCACTGATAGGCTTGCCCTAAAACAGAGGCAGTTTACATAAGAAACTTAAGTGCCTCCTTTGATACTGTACATATCACTAAGAATTTCAGAGCCATAATACAGAGGTTAAGGATGAGCTTATTACGCCATTCAGGAGGGTTATAGGAGAAAGCAACACACATGGTTCATTACTTAAATCCCGGCTCCTTTGACTAAGGGATAAGTTATGACTAAATTGTAAGATGTGCTCTCCAGTCGGTTTAAAGACAGGCCTGTTATATATTTGGCCACTAGAATGGTTCAGTTTCATTAAGGTAGGTCCATTGTTGTAATACTTACAATTGCTCTCCAGATGACTCAACTAAGTGTTATTATGGTTTGTGCTTTATTAGGACAATATGAGGAATTAGGGATTCCTTCCATATGGCATCAACTTACTGCCCATTAACTCGCCTGAGGTAAGCTATGTATTGAGACCACAATGAGGTCTAAGCATACAGTGTGGTCTAATTATCTACAATTACAGCGTGATTAATGGCTGTTGTATTGTGTTTTCGTGATACAGGGCTGGTGACCCATATAACTCTGAATATTACAGCTGTGACTAAAGGGAAGGTGTTGTTACAGACAACAACATATTTTCTTAACCCCTGAAGAAATTACAGAAACGTTCTATACTATTTGCAAAGATAGCAACACGTTGGCTTGTCCCTAAATGTATTGTTTTAAATTGAAGACAATAATAGGGTTTTTGTGTATACCAATTAATGCACAAAATGATTGATTACAGTTCAACACTATTTGTATGTCTAAAATGTTTGCATAGTTGTATGTGTGTTTGTAGATTTTTCCTTTTGTTGTCAAGTACATTAACTTTAGATCTTTTTCATAAACAATCGAAATTAGCACTGATAAGCACTAATCAAATTATCTATGTGAAGGCTAGATTGTTTTGAAGTGCCAACAAGAGATATTTTGTAAGTGTATTATATTAAGATTGTGTATGTCTCACATGGATGTGGTTAATAAAATGTACATATATTTGTTGTAATTAAGGAATCATTGAATTAACGTCACAGTCTTGCATCACGAGGATTGTTTCACACACATGATCTCGAGGTCCAGTTGTATTGATTGTATGGGTCGAACCTGCCATAAAAAACCTTTGCATTGCTTACGATGGGTCTAAACCAATCCTAGCCTGTCCAAAATCAGTTTGCTTATTCGAATGTGTGTGGCTGGAATAATGTTTTCTTGCATGCATGGTATGGTACAGCAGATTTATGCAATTATAATGTTTTTTCTAGCCAGGAAACTGCGCATGCGGGGAACTTGATTTTGGAGGGGTATTGTACCTTTTCTATTCCGGCAAAGCGAGGAGCTAAGGGGCGACCCAGTTATGGAATGGCTATGGCCACTGATAATAAGCTAAATGCTACACCTAACTTGCAGTTTGTTGGGGAGGACATTTTGCCAGTACACATAACTTTTTCTGATGCTGACATCGAGGTTCTCATGGTAAATGTGTATTGGAACCCTGCCAAGGGTTCTATTGAGGGGTTTCATTCCCATTTAATTGAGCTCTTCGATTCCTGGCTGACCAAGGGTCACCAGTATGCATTGATCATCAGGGGTGATTTCAAAGCTAATTGTGCAGAGGGCCACGGATATAACTTACGCTCTTGTACTCCCCTTTCTTCCTCCAAAAATCTTAGGAGGGGGGTCATTTGGGATGCTTTTCTGGCTCACTGGGACTTGTATCAGTTAGAGGTTACTCAAATTCCTGGTCAACCAATTTATACTTGGCATACGTGGGATTTGGATTCATGGATAAAATACTTTTTTGTTTATAATCAATTTATACCTCAATTTACCTGTCCATTACCCACAAGGTCTGTCCTTTGTTGGTTCCTATTCAATCAGACAGGCATGGTTTAACTTGCCGATGGGATTCCAAGCTGTATGCCAAATTTCCAAGGCACTTATTCTATGAAGATCCGTTGATTATGGTGGAAGATTTAACCATGGACAATAATACCTCCCGAATGGCCAGCCCGCTTTTGCATATATGTTTTACTGACTGCATTAAAAAATATCTCCTTTGAGTCAGACACTTGCATAAAAAACATATCCTCACTAACTTAATCTTAAAATAAAAAAAACTCTAAGACCACAAAACATTGTACTATCTGGCTGCTGAAAATGAGGGGGCTAAACATCATTGAGTTTATTAGACTCAAGAAGCAGGAATGTTTAAGACACACAAATCTGGTCAAATCCCTTAGGTGTGATATCTCACTAAGGGACAACCAGGCTATGCTGAGGAGTCTGGTTAATGCCAATTACAGAGACTTCTGGTCTTTGATTATTGAGAACTCTAAGGCTGGGGCTGGTAGCATGGTGAATGCTACCCAATAAGACACCAGGGTCTCCGTTTATTTTAAAAAATAATAATATCCTGATGGAGTCTACACAAGCCTCTGGTTGGGTTGACATTTCGTTACTTTTGACTTGTGTCCTTGGGCAGTGGATGACATAATATGAGCTATTAACAAACTGAAACCTTCCAGGGCCCCCTGCCCGAATGGGCTGCTGCCTTTCTTGTTAAAAAAGGACCCTATTGCATGGGCTCACTTCCTAATACCCCACTTTGATGCCATCTATGCTTCTCATACATTCGCTGCTTCCTGGGGCAAGCCATTTTTTATTAAGGGTGATCCTGGCAATCCAGGCAACTATTGACCTATTGCCCTAATTGACTGCTATAGCAAGGTTTTCTCGATTTTGCTCTCAAGAGACTTGAATAATTAATTGAATGCAAATGACACCCTGTCACATTTCCAGGTGGGTTTTAGTAGTCAGATGAGCATATCGCTTAATGCCGCTTTACTGAAACATCTGTGGCATAAGGTTAATGATCTACATGTGGGCAACATTTATATGGCCTCCCTGGACCTACCTTCAGCCTGCGACTGTGCCAATCGACAATTGCTATGGGATAAACTTCAGGGATAAACTTCTGAAACTCAACGTACCTTGGCAATTGATACAACCGATTGCCTTGCTCCATAAGACTTCTATGCAAAGGATTTGCCTTAAAAAGGAAAGCACAGCATCTAGATTTATTTCCACCAACATGGGGCTTAGACAAGGCTGCACTCTTGCACCTAATCTTTACCTACAGGATATTGAGGATTGTCAGGTCATGAGGTGATACCCGTCAAACTTGGCCACTTGAAACTTCATTGGTTGTCCATTGTGGATGACATAATCATTTTGTATAGGCCTCTACAGGGGCTGCAAATGAAATTTAATATCTTCTTGCTCTATACCTTAAAAAATAATCTTAGGGTAAATGGGTGCAAATCCAAGGTGGGGGTCTTTACGTCCACTAGGAAGCCCGAAACCATGTGGTGGACTTTGGGGACTGATAGGGTCAAGCAGGAGTTCTCACTCCGATATTTGGGTTACAACTTGACTAATTCTGTATCGATAAAAAAGTGGAGACACATGCTGACTAACAAATTACTCCCCCTGTCCCCTACTGTCCCACATGAAGAGGATTTTTGGGAAACTATTTGGTTTTACTTGTCTCCCGGTCATAAAGTAATATTTAGGGAAGATTAAGACTGTGATATTGTACATCTTCTACTCTTTGTATTTGTATTTTATTTGTATTTTATTTATTTGTAACACGCACCAGACCCAGAGGCATCTGGGCACGAGAGCTTACAGAACACAGTTGCAGACACATACAAAGGAAGGTGAGCATGGATAAACTGTAACACAGTTACAAGTACATACAGTGTAAAATGAACTTGAATCAAAGTGTTACATAATCATACAACCTTGAGCCAATTATCATTAAGACTTCATAAGTTAAAAACAGGCACAATTTAAAATAAGACGGTATGGTCGGAGATCTCTAGCTGGATAAACCCTAAAGGTCGTACCAAAGATAACAGGAAAGTAAATCAAGTTTGAGTATTTTCTGCTTGAAGGAGTGGAAGGAAGGCTCAGATCTGATGGCAGTGGTGAGTGAGTTCCAGAGCTTAGGAGCCAAGACAGGGAAGCTCACACCCCCAGCTTTTTGAAGTTTGAATCTAGGCAGAGATAAGCTGTGTGTTTGGGCTATTCTTTGAGGCCGGGTAGATGTGTGGAGGCCGGGTAGATGTGTGGAGAGAAAGGCGGTTGGATAGGTAAAGGGGGGCTTTGATGGCCAGGCACTTGTGTGTCAAGGTGAGAGTTTTCAATGAGATTTTCTGCTTGACAGGGAGCCAATGTAGATTGGTTCTGAAGTCAGAAATATGTTGGTTTCTGGGAACATTTAATGCCGCTCTGATGGCATTGTTCTGAGTAATTTGCAATTTGTTAAGGTTGGACTGGCTAGTCCCCAGGTAAAGGGCATTACAATAGTCTATCTTAGACATGATGAGAGTTCTGGCCAGAGTGATACTATTGGGGTTGATCAGAAAAGTTCTGCAAGCTGAAATAATTTTACAATTGTATGCCAACGCTGATCTGACTGCTTTGGTTTGTCTCGTCAAGGAAAGTATAGAGTCGAGATAGATACCTAGTGTTGTAGTATCCTTGGAGACCTAAATGACGTTGCCGTCAATGATGAAGGACTGATAGGAGTGATCTAGTTTATTGAGGCGTTGAGTGGAACCAAGGATAAGGAGCTCCGTCTTGTCATCATTGAGGCAAAGTTCATGTTGGGCCATCCAAGCCTGAATGACCAGATATACGTCGTTCACTGCTTTGATGTCAACTGTGTGGTCACCCGTGATGGGGATGAGTATCTGTGTGTCATCCGCATAGTTTGTGTATGAGACACCCAGATAGTCAAGAACATCAAAGAGTGGTTTAGTAAACACATTGTAAAGTGTGGGCGACACACAGGAGCCTTGAGGGATGCCACAGTGAATCAGAGCAGGGTCCGTAGCGGCTGATGGGGGGAAAACCCTCATGGATCTATTACTTAGAAAGGAACTGATCCAAGCAGTGGCTAAGTCAGAGAAGTGGGCAGCAGATGAGAGGTGCTGGCACAGGATTTGGTGGTTGACCAGATCAAAGGCAGCAGAAAGGTGTACAAGTAATAACGAGGCTAATTTCCCGTTGTCTTCCAAGACTTCAATTTGTGTTTTAAGATCTATCAAAGCAGTTTCAGCCCCATGCCTGGGACGTAAGCCAGATTGTCTTAGACCAAGGAGGTTATTAGATTCCAGATAGTCCTGAATCTGCAAATAAGCTGCACAATCTTGTACTTTGAGCATGAAAGGGAAGGTGGTGATAGGTCTGTAGTTGGTTGGTATACTCGGGTCTAGGGATGTTTTTTTTAGCAGTACGATAACCCAGGCGTCCTTAAGATTGTCCGGGACAATACCTGTTTTAATGGAATAGTTTATAAAGGCTGTGATAAAAGGGGCTAGGTCATGAGCTGCTTCCTTAATAATGGGAGCAGGGTATGAATCGCCTTGGCAGTTAGATGGTTTGATTCTGTTGATAAAATCTTCCACTTCAGCAATATTAAGTGGAGAGAAGGCAAAAGGTTTGAGATTAGGGGTGACCAAGGGAGCAGCCCTCAATGGAGTGGTCTGATGATTATCCATCTGCAGACAGTTTTGTTTGTCTTTGATTTTGGATTGGAGAGATGAAATTTGTTCAGTAAAGCTGAATGAATGTTTGAACACCATTTGCTATCTTTAATACAAGTATCAGGGGGCGTGGCGGTTGATTCAAGCTCCTTTAGGATCTTGAGTAATTCTTTAGTGTTTGAGTCTGCTTGCGTGATGAGAATGTTACATGACTCCTTTTTACCGTGGAAGATGGCTTCTTTGTAGTTGAGGGAGGCTAAGATAAGGCTGTCCTTGTGAACATCCGAAGGATGACCTTTCCACCGAGTTTCAGTGCAATGTTTTGCTTTGCGGAGCACTCTTAGCTGAGGTGTAAAATAGGAGTTGAGATGCGCGTGTGGTTTAGGCTTCCTGAGTTTAACAGGGGCGATTAAGTTTAAAGCTGAGACCATGTCGTGATTGTTTGTGTCCGCTAGGATTGTAGGATCAGAGCAAGAGTGTGTGACTTTGTTGAGAGTAGGGAGTATAAGAAGGAGTCATTTCTCTCTAGTTATGTCCCTTTTATTTCTGGTGGGGATGGCCGGCGCAATAGTTAGAGGAGGGCGAAGGGCCGCTTCAATGTTAAAGGTAATGATATGGTGATCCGACCATAAGCAAGGTGAGTTAGAGAGTAAGCTAATGTTGCAATTAGCGTCAGCTAACCAATCAGGTGTCCTCCCTTTAATATGGGTGGGTTCTTGGATATGATTGGTGAATCCAAGGTCAGTTAAAGTATTAGCAAGATCAATATCACTGAGATCATTTGGGTCAAGGTATCCCAGGTTAAAGTCCCCTAGGAGAATGATTTGCGAGTTGGTTTAGATTTATCTAGTAAAAAGGAAGAGATCTCATCAGCAAAGGCTGATGTTGGGCCGTGTGGTCTATAGATAAGGTGTAAGGTGGCCATTTTGTTAGGTCATAGTGGTAACTTGACCGAGAGTAATTCAGCAGACTCAATATTGACATTGGGTAAAGCTCTGAAGCCAAGTGAATTTTTGTGAATGAGGGCAACTCCATGCCTTCATTCACAGCCATCCATTCACTCCCCTCTAGATTGAGTGGTGTTGCGATCACATTGAGTAATGGAGTAATCTGGAGGTATAGCCATGGACAGTGAGGAGCCAGAGGCTGCATGTAGTCACGTCTCAGATATTGCAATTAAGTCAAGTTCTTGAGTCGTGATAAGATCAGCAATGTCTAGTACATGGGCGGAAAGAGATCTAGCGTTGATAAGAGCGCACTTGATCTGTGCAATTTTGGCTAATGAGGTTGAAATGTTGAGATTAGTGTTAGGAGTGGAGGTGCAAGGTACTTGAGGGCTAAGGCTAGCAGAGGGAGGTTTGGACAAAGTGTGATAGTTGTTGTCAGTGCGACCACTAAAGCGACAAAATCTTGATCCTAATCTCTTATTTCTGATGTGAAGGGAACAAGGTTGATTATGTGTAGGTTTCTTTGCAAAATGTTCCAACCACAGAGCAGGAGTGTTAAGGTACTGGATAGAGGGAACATTGCTATTGTTATACCCGTTAACATCTAGCAGAGGGAGTACCATGGTGTAGCTGTATGGAAGCAGTAACTGATAGGGTGGAGGATTCGTGACAGCACTACCGGTGGGATGTGTCAGCATGAAAAAAGGCGAAGTAGGTAGGAGTGAATAGGCGAGTTGTGCTTGGGATGCTTATATAAGCAACCAAGCACTGATGGTGAGGAATGGGAGCATTCATTTAAAATAGTGCAGTAAGTACCACAAAAGCATGTTCAACAATGGATGTGGCGCGTTAAGAGCCGGCTGGTGAGCCAATTGGTAATGTATACAAGTAGGGAAGGAGAACTGCTAGGTAAGGTAGGCACATACAGATCAACACACTTAAAGGTGCTGATAGGATAAGCAAGCACACTCAACCAGGAGAGCAAATTAAGCACAGATAGTCTCCACTAACGTGCCGATGGTGCAGTAATTAACAGTGACCAGCATGCAGTGAGAAACAGTCTAGTAGAGGTGACTAGGTATACTGGCATGCATCTATACATGAGCATTCAACCAAATCAGAGCAGCTGAGGTTGCTGTAGGTGCAAGCAGCATAATAACCACAGAAGCCGTTGGCCCCTGTCAGATAGTGGTACTGGTAATGCAATTACATTAAAAGTGCAAACGAGGCACTGGGGGGTTTGGCACTTTCAACAACATAGTGCTGGTACATCGGTGAAGGAGGGGCGGCACACAGACCAGGGAGGAGGGGCAGAGCTTACAACTAGCAGATGCGCATGGGAGGTACGCTCCTACAAGGCGAGTAGCTAAGACCCGACCAAAGGCATGGTACAAATCATAAACCGCAGTCTTGGCCCATGTTTAGATTCTATGCAGGGTATCCTTTGGAAAAATGTGCTGGGGCTTTCTAGTTCCATCCACAACACAATTATATAACACTAGTTGAATCTGATCACACTTAATGCCAGATTTCAGTGGAAACAATTGTCAACCATCCATAAGATCTTGTCTCCTCCTCACAACTCCCTTTTCGTGGATTTCCATCGGATTTTGGTAAACTCCTCTGTGAAATCTTCTTCTTTCAGGAGATTGATGTGCTCTCGGTTGGATCGAATTGGGTCATCAGAGTTGGAATTAGCAGGCAATCCTGAAGGGATAAAACACAAACTGTTTGGGGATTATTGGAGGCTGACGTTGGAAGATTTGAGTTCATTTTCTTCCTATCATGAATACGCTAAATTCCCTAGAGAGTTTGGCAATCTATCTCCACATCGTAAATGCTTTCCCTGCAAAAGGGCATGTACAACATACCTGCGTCTTAGGTTGAATCAAATTAAGTCCAAGGAATGGATGAAACATTGTGGCATAGCCTTTTTGGGGGACGAGCTGTTCTTGGATTGTCGTTTCTGTGATTCTACCAGCACAATGGAAAAAAATGGATTTCAATTCATTAACATCAATTAGAATTAATGCCTTTTTTAAAGACGGCAAAGGTTTCTCCTCAGACAATGCAAAGGAGATTTTGTGGTCTAGACTTATGTGGGGTGAAAATGTTTCTCTAGTTCTAGCACTTTTTTGTTTTGAAAATATTATTGATTGTACTTGAATTGTATGAAATGTGAATGTATTTTATTTTTTGGAGATTAATATTGTGTAAGGTTTCATGCAAACTAAATCACAACAATAAAAAACAGGTTTTGGTGTCAGTGTTTAAAAATCCAATTTTTCTTGTCAAAGGGATCCTTGAATGTCTTCTGCCTTTGTGAATTAAAACACTGTTTTTCCTTTGGTAATGACAGGTAGGCCTTTTTCACATGGCCCTTCAGTTCCGTTCATTTGGGGGCCTTTGATTACACCTCACAGTGCGAGCATTGTATGTTGTGTTTAAGTTAGTACTCCAATGGTGAATGTGTTCATGTGTGTTTGGTGATGTTGTGTGTTGGTACTGCTTGACATGGTGGCATTCTTTTGATTGACTTGGAAAAGTGCCCATGTGTTTCATATGTGGGAGTGGGGCCTCAGACAGCTGAAGGGGGCAATGTCTGTTTATCTGATACCATTTCTTGTGCAGGCGCACTGCGTGTTTGGTGACTGTATGCTAGTGTTGTTTGAGTGACTTTTTTGGTGTGTGTGTGTAATGGAAACGGGGAGGGTTGTGGTGATGTGTGAGATGTATCATGCTGGTGTTTGGTTTCTCTCATTGTGGATGGGTTTACTCTTGTTAATTTGTCTCACAAAATGTTCCACATGCTTTAGTCGTTAGTTGTATCTGGTGACAGCTCATTCACCTCTACCCATTCGCTACTGGGGGATGAGTTCATTTTACGTCGAGTTCCTATCTGGTCCACTGATGCTTGAGTGTTCCTTTGGCACTTGCTTGTCAATGTGCGTGTGCCAGCACTTCATTCACTGGTATGGGTATTTTGCATTTTGGGTGTTGAGGAGGGATGTGGTCTGGCTGTGGATGAGTGGGCTACGCTCATCACTAATGCACTCAATGGTGCATTTATGTATCCCCCAAGGTACAGCCACCCTACTTCACACATCTGCAGTCAGCCGCTTCATGCTCTCATATCACGCATCACCTCTGCCCTGGAAGGCAGCTAAGTGCCATGATTAACTGTTAGGTGAAGCTGGACACATTATCAGTCACCTTGGCTTGCACACTCTCTGACAGCATGCACATCAACTAACCAAAATCCTGCACTACTTGGTTTGCTAAAAGAGAATTAGCCACCCCTACCTACCTATGCACAAGCTAAAATACATACAGGCATTCTAAATGACTCAGACCAATCTCTGATTCCTCAGAATTTGGTCCTCTAAGGGCATTCACCTACAGCACTTTTATACCTTTGCAATGGCACAAAGGCACAATCAAATGCCACATTGCATTACATTGCATTACTATGTCACGTGTACATGTTGTGGACAATGTGTAGCTGTTGCAACAGTATGGTGTCCTGTTGATGTGCAGCTGAGTGTGGTCTATCAGGGTGTCATGGAAGAAGCTATGGACCTGGATTCAACAGCAGTGTTCACAGTAGTTCATATTGGAGGAGGATTTGTCACATATCTACTTCATGGTGGAGGGGGGCCAGAGGTGTTGAGGTAGGTTGTTGTTCCACATTGGACTGATAGGGGAACAGACTAAAGGGGGCTGCCTGGGGGTTGGTGCGGAGGCCAGTTGGGGTGGCGGGAGGTGGCATGTCTGAGGGGGTAGCCTGGCATTGGGGCACAAGTGAGTTGGGGTGGTTGGAGGTGGCAGGACTTGATGGGGCTGCCTGGGGTTTGGGGCGTAGGTCAGTGGAGGTAGTGGGAGGAGGGCGGACAGGCAGGGAGCTGCCTGGGGGTTAGGGAGTAGGTCAGTGGTGGTGGTGGCTAGAATTGAGGGGGCTGCCTGGGGTTGGCGCAGAGGTCAGTGGGGGTGGTGGGAGTTGGCAGGACTTGAGGAGGCTGTCAGGGGTTGGGGCAGAGGTCAGTGGGGTGGTGGGAGGGGGGCAGTCTGACAGGGAGTTTTATGGGGGTTGGGGCATAGATCAGTGGGGGTGTTGGGAGGTCGCAGTAAATGAAGGGGCTGTCTGATGTTGGGGCAGAGTTGAGTGGGGGTGGTGGAGGAGGGCAGACTGGCAGGGAGCTGCCTAGGGGTTGGGGCGTAGGTCAGTTGGGGTGGAGGGAGGCAGCAGGACTTGAGAGGTTGCATGGGGTTGGGGCAGAGGTCAGTGGGGGTAGTGGTAAGAGGTGACAGGATTTTAGGGGGCTGCCTGGGTGGTGTGGTGGAGGTCAGTTGGGTTGTTGGGAGGTAGCAGGACTTGAGGGGCCTGCCTGGGTTGGGGTCGAGTTTAGTGGGGGTGGTGGGAGGTGGCAGGACTTGAGGGGTCTGCCTGAGGGTTGGGGCGGAGGTCAGTGGAGTTTATGGGGGGGTGGGAGGTGGCAGGGCTTGAGTGGCAGCATGGGGTTGGTGCAGAGCCCTATTTCTCTTAGAACATATTGGGGATAGAGCCTACATCACTAGAAATCATATGGAGAGCGGTTTTTGTGCCCTCATAATGGTAAGGTTATCACTATACCACTTATACATACGATTAGATGTTTTGCCTTTAGATAATATCTATATTCTGAACCTAGACCTAACAGATACTACATTATCTGTTATTTCCATACGTATTCACCAACCCGCCTGGGTGAATATCCTTTGAGACAGACATCCTCTCTTCAGGAGGCTTTTAGATACAGCAGCCACACCTAATATTCTCCATAGAAGATGAGAACAGCATATGATAAAGAGCTGTGGAGGTACAGAAGGCAGCATTAGGTACACATATATGTTATATTGTTGGTTTACATTATCAGCCAGAGCTCCAAAAACATCAAAAAACACAACTAAACAATACATGGTCAAAGTAAGACAAGATTTGCACGCAGTTACCTTGTGGCTTGGGTGACCCAGCAGTTCTGTCTCCTGACTTTTTAGTTGGAGGTGGTCCTTACACCTATGAAGTTACCATGGACAGTTCATCCATCTGAAGAATTGGTAGGGTGTGGACTCTTTGGCTCCCAAGGCAGTTTTGGGATCACACCAAAATATCTTGTTAAGGCTTAAATGTAGTTTAAATCGCCTAATAATCACCATCCTTCGAAAGTGGAATTATTTTTTTGCATCTTAAACATGTTTTTTTAAATCACAATTTCAAAAAATAGGGAGTCAAATACTGCCCTTTCAAAATCTTAGGTGGAGCCCTGGTACTACTTTAGCTCTAATGCACTGCACTTTCCAAATGTGGTTGTGTACCCAAAAACATTTTAAAAATTAGGTTTTCTGCATACACATTTTTGTTTTTTTATTTGTGTACAACTTCCCACTACGCGTTTATTGTCAAGAATGCGTTAAGTATCTTCTGTATTCTTAGAAACGGTCGATTTCAGGGCACATGTTAAAGATAACGCACTCCGAGAAGTTAGTGCCCCTTCATAGGGAAGGCTGTAGTTGTTGAACTTGAGGTTACAGTAAGAGCACAACATAACTTGCTTCAAAAACCTGCTGTAATATGGCTGTGATTCTTTTTCCTGCTGTCGCTGCTGCACCGAACATTTCTGAGAGCTTGTGCCTGCGGGCGCTTCAAGCTGATTGGTTGGCTCTCCAAGTTCTAATTATTATTTGATTCAAATGATAAATTATTAAAAACCTAATGGTTTATCCAAACACAAATCATGCGTTCTGACATGCTACTGGGAAGAGCGGTCTGATTTACGAACATTGTGCATTGTGCATGCTGCACAATGCCGAAAAAGACTGGCTATTTCCTGTGCATTCCGGCCCCAGTCCTCCTGACAGGTTAACAGACTGAAGAACCCCCAGAGCTTGCAATAATGCTAAAGAACACGTCCACTGAAGCCACTGCTCTTCCGATCACAGATAAACCACGTTTAACTGTGGTTTCCCGTGCTCGGCTATGGATGACGTGTGCTTCCGCACACTGCCAACGTGTTTGGGAAGCGATCTATATCCTAAGTTATTCATCGCATTCCTGACTGTTTTTCGTGTGCGCAGCTATACCTGATATTCCAATCCATCTAAATTACACTAACATTTGAATATGATTACTATACACTGGAATTCGCCACTGGAAATGCTCCAACACAGCAGTTGCTGAACATGTTCATATTGAGGGTTACACACGTGAGACCCCATTATCATCACCGGCTACCAACTAGCCTAATATACACTATGCTCCATGGGTGCATACATTAGTATGATGTTTTATGAGATGACTTTTGACTAATTTTGAATGAAACTTGTTTCCGTTCTCATGACGCTGAATTGTTTGATTGTTTTGAAATACATGCATCCTCTTTCAAGGGCTGTCGATTCTTCCCTTTCTACACTGATCTTGAAAGCTTCTAACTAACAGCATGCAAACTATATTTGGAGAAAAATAGGAATAGAATCAAAATGGCAGTGGCAGCTTGTCACAGGGGTGTTGCTAGGTCTGGAAAAGATCCGGGGCTATTCTAATGTCGGAACTGTTGGGACTGGGGGCTAGCTAGTCTTTTGGCTGTAGCTCCTGAGATTCTATCCGGGGCTACAACCAAAAGATCAGGGGCTACAACCCCCTTAGCCCACCCTTAGCAACGCCCCTGGGTTAGGGGGGGATCTATGTGATCCGACCGTGGCTGATTTTGCCGCTGCTGGAACGTTTGCATGAGAAAGGTGCGAACCACTAAAAGTTTGCACCTTTCGCATGCAAACACACGTACATACCCACACCCCCACCCACAACACACCCACAACACACCCATGACACCCCCCCACCCTCAACACACCCCCACCCACACCCCCAACATAAACAAACCGCACTTACCTTCTTCACGCTGGGTCCCTGCGGGGCAGTTCCCTTTCACACTTCCGTGATCGAGAACTGGCGCCGCAGGGTCCTAATCTTTTTTTCCCCTTTTTTTTACGGAAGGCTGCAGGGGTCCTCCCCCCCGCAACCCCACCCCCGCTCACTATACTCTAAATTATAGTGAACAGGGTGTTGCAGGGGACACCCCTGCAGCCCCTGTTTCTTTTTTTTTAACGGAAGGCTACAGGGTTGTACCCCGCAACCCCCGCTCATTATACTATAATTTATAGTGAGCGGGGCCATGCGGGGGACACCCCCGCAGCCCCTGTTTCTTTTTTATTTACAATTCTACCACCAAAGGATCAAACTTTTGATGTTCGAACCTATGGTGGTAGCATTTTTAGAACTATTAGTTAGTTTGCATGCCCAATGGACTATTCAAAGACCAGACGTTTTGCTTCCACAGCCTTGCATGGCCCACTGGGGTTGCAGGCTGGAGAAATGCACAGTTGTATTTTCAAAGGGGTGTTTCTGCACCTCCCCACATATACAAAGTGATTGGGACACTGCATAAGAAGCACTCCGGGTTCTCCACATATGGTCAGGAACCAGGAAGAGTTCTTTGTTTCCTGGTTCCTGTTCCTACTGCAAGGGAGCCGTGATGCTTCCAGGCGTGTCCCGTGGTGAGAAGCACCAGGACCCTGACAGAAGGTAAGATATCATTTAAAGTTTATGTTTGTGTAACAATTGAGTGCTCGTGTGAATGAGCAAGTGTGCACTGCATGAGAAATGGGGATTGAATGTTGTGTGTGTGCATGTGCTTGCAGGTGTTGTACAGGAAAGACTGCTCTGAGAGGATATATGATTGGCAGAGCCCAACAAAGCCCACAGTATTCCTAAGCTAAAACCGACTCAGGAAGACGATTCAGTCAACGGCAACTCTATATGTACATAGATGTTTCCAGGAGTAAGTCAAACTTAGCTATGGAAGAAAAAAACGAGTAAGATGCATCAAATCCATGAAAGGACTTTACAGTGATACAAAAGAACAAATGTATTGGTCTGTGTTTTACAATAAGTGCTAAACATTTGGGTAATTTAGGCACATGTAGCTTACTCTACGAGCAGCAAAACAGGGTGATACATGGGCATATATTTCAGATGTGGGTTTATCAAATGGGTATCTGAATGATGGGAGAGGTACCCACCCACACAAGTTTAACTTCACAGGTATTCAGAAATTGTCAGAATTGTATTCTGAAACTTCTAAGCACACCTGCACATTCGGCATACAGTATTAATATTATTATTACTAGTAGTATTATTAGTATTATAATTGATTGAGATCGTGTTAATGACATGCTCCCCCAGCTTCTAAGCAGCATAGTGTTGCACAGCTTTGCTTTGTCTTGTCCCCAGCTTCTAAGCAGCATAGTGTTGCACAGCTTTGCTTTGTCTTGTCCCCAGCTTCTAAGCAGCATACTGTTGCACAGCGTTGTCTTGTCCCCAGCTTCTAAGCAGCATACTGTTGCACAGCGTTGTCTTGTCCCAAGCTTCTAAGCAACATACTGTTGCACAGCTTTGTCTTGTCCCCAGCTTCTAAGCAGCATACTGTTGCACAGCTTTGCTTTGTCTTGTCCCCAGCTTCTAAGCAGCATACTGTTGCACAGCGTTGTCTTGTCCCCAGCTTCTAAGCAGCATACTGTTGCACAGCGTTGTCTTGTCCCAAGCTTCTAAGCAACATACTGTTGCACAGCTTTGTCTTGTTCACAAGATGAGCATGGTGTTGCCCCAGCACTATCCTTCCAGCTCGGAAAATGGTGGATGGGAGATGTGCACTAAAATACATCTGTATCTGACCGGGTTGTGTGGAGTAAGAAGGGCCATGTTGTGCTGACATATTTTGGAGCAGGCGAAAAGTTCTAATAGTTTTTTTTTTATAAAATGTTAACTTGTTCCTTTTTGAGCTGGACTATGTTACTCTGGAGTAAGATTGTGCCTATATTTGAGCATTTTGTGTTACTCCAGTGTTACTTACGCACGTTGCCTGACAGTAGTCAGTTACACCAGACTTATTTGTGAATACTGTTTTCAGGTTTAAGTTACACGAGGGTGTAAATGCAATTAAAGGCTTGCATTACACCTGTCTGCATGCTAACTTTATACATTTTTATGTTTGTATTGAAGTCGCAAAGTCAAAATTGAAGCGATCTTGCAAGTACACCAGAGCAAACTAGGCATCAGATTTAAGTGCATGTTACTCTTCAGTAAACCTACAAAAGGAACCCGACATTGCTACATCTGAACCTTGTTTAAGCCTTCATTGTTGTAAACATCAGATTTCATGCCATCCCCAATATGGAATTCTAATTTAACAGCAATGAATAAAAAATGTTTTTAAAAAAAAATGAGTTGCATATAACCAAAACGTTGAGTATCTAGACTGCTAGGCTCCCAGCAGTGAGGATTGTTTGTTAAATAGGATGGTCTAAAGGTGTTGAGGCTAGCCCTAAAGCCTATATGACTCGCTCCTTGCATGTGGAAGGTGTGCATGACTAGCTCTGTAAATTGTGTTTCTGAGTTGTAAAGTTTTGAGTTCTGGTCATCCATTGAGTTCACATGAATATATGGCTTAGTCTGTTTAGGTTTCATTTATGAAGGGCCTTGCAGTTTTGTATTGTTATTGTCATTTATACAGTGCCTTTTACCATTATTATAGTCTCAATGCTCTTTCATAAATGACTGAATATGTGCAGTGGAGACTTGAAGCCCTCGGTGGGGATTGGATCTGCTGGGGTGGTGGGTATTATTGCTTAAGATAGTAATACTATGGACATTAAGATTGTGGAGTCTTGAATGAACAGGAAGGGTTCAACTCATTATAGAAATGTCAATCTTAATAATGCATGCTATTATTGTTGCTTACATTTATAAGAAGAACCAAGATGGAGTATTGGACTTGCCAGTACCTCTGGGTTGGCTCCTACAACATCCTATGGTTGTTTTGTTCATCACTCCTTTTCCCCCGCCTTCCTGTCTCCCTCGTCAAGCTTCCATCTTTCTCTTTTATCTTAAAGTCATTTAAACAAACCTTGTAGAGCAAACAGTACTTGTCAGATGGCAGTTCTTCCAAACGAGATTTGAGGCAGGCCGATATTGGGTGAAAAGCGTATGTATTTTAGTTTATTATTTCTTGTCTATTTCATTTACGTGCCACATAAATATTATATATATTTCTGTCACATAACTGAATGGGAGCTTTGAGGGATTCTTTCAAAGATTTCATGTTCGCGCAGTTGCTTTTTATACCCTCTTTATAAGTGATATCTTTGACTTTTAATTTAGCGAACGTTGCCATAGTAAAGTATGCATGCTGCTGTTTTAAAAACTCCCATACAGAAACCAGGAAAAATAATTCTGACACTGTTGATTTTACAAATGTGCATAAATGTCTATCACCGACCCGCTTTGAAATTATTTAACCAATGCACTCAGTGACATTGCAAATTCGCCCTCTGCTTCAAGTAGATGAGCACAATTTCATTCAAGCTTATTCTCTGTGCATAACCTTTCTCTGGGAATACATCACAAGCTTTACATTGAGAAGACACTGATAAGACATGTGGTGAAACATCTCAAGAGGTAGCATATCTATGCTTTCAGAAAATATGGGGGCTATACGCGGAAGGAAGGAGAGCTGCAGATTGGCAAGGGAGGAAAGATAAACCAAGCATTGCAAAAGGTTTGTAATTGTAAAATATACGATTTGTAAAGACCCCACAGGACAAAAAAGGGCTTACCCTCTACATTTTCAAAGCCAGATCTCCTGGATCTGCTAATGCTTATTATTGTAGATTTGCCAATGGAGAGATTTCCCAATTCTTTCCCTTCAGAATGCCTGACATGCTAACAAGCTCCCTGATTTCTATACTCCCTTAATTGAGTTGTACAGCAAAGATTCACAGTCATCTTTACCCGAATTCTCATAGAGTTTAGTCTTGCCACGCCAGCCTCTTTGTGGTGCACCTGTCTTGGTCACTGTCATTCATGCCACCCTGCGGAACAGATCGGGAGAGTGCTGTGCCCCTTCTGTCACCATTGGTTTATTCCTATCACGCCACTGTCCCCCTGAAGACATGTTTGCCAGGGGCTGACTGCGCTCCACATAACTCTGCTGCATGGATGTGTAGGTTCCTGGGAATGGGGTATCTATGTGTTATTTTTTGTAACTTGGGTGAATGTTCTTCCAATATTCTACATGAAAGCTCCAGAAGTTTTATATCTTAAGTGTTTTATGGCACATCATCATACTATCATTCGTTTACATTCCTGCCCCCGCATGTACCTTCTACCACCTGTGACCATGGAGAACTCATCCGAAAAATCAAGTCTGTGATCTCTGTTTCATGAGATTTCAAAAGCAGGGATAACTCAGGCTTTTTAAATGAAAAACAAATCCAAATCTGCATCAAAACCACATTTATTATGATTTTGGATCAACTTCAGGACTTTCAAATCAATTGTTCACAAGCACACTCATTTGAATCATAAAAAACACGTCTTTATAAAAAAAAAACCACACACACAAACCAAATATTTCAAATACCTGTCAATCAAAACTCAATAGCTAAGTCTGTGCTAACTATTTTGCGCTTTAAAGAACAGTACGCGCACAAAATGTTTAGCGCTGAGAACTGGTACAAGGATTCAAAAGATCAAAGTAACCTGCAGCGCAAAAATTAACGTACTGCAGCCGGAAAGCCCACAACATGCCCTCATCTAAGTATAAGTATAATAATTCAGTATAATTGGTTATTTATAAGGCGCTTAATACCCAGAGGTTTCTATGCACGGACCCGGGGATCGAACCGGTGTTGCTTTGCGTCGTCTTGCTTCCAAGGGTAGTGCGTTGCCCCTGAGCTATCCTCCCAAGAAATAAAAACTAGAATTATCAAACAACCTTCGCCCCGGGGAAATGTTAAAAATTAATGAAGGAATATTGAGCACCCTTGGTGAAACTGCGGCCGGTACCACCTAACTAAATGTAGCACCCCGGCAAAACTGCATCTTGTCTCCCATATCTGAAAGCAACACCCCGGCAAAACTGTGGCCTGTCCCCCTAACTCAAATCAACAGCCTGACAAAACTGCAGCCTGCACCTCCAAACTCAAAGCAGTACCCTGGCGAAAATGGGCATTGTCCCCTCTAACTTAAAGCAGAATCCCAGCAAAAACTACAGCCCATCCCCCCCAACTCAAAGCAGCATCCCGGTGAAACTGTGCATCATCCCCCCTAACACAAAGCACCCGAGCAAAATTGCAGTCCGTCCCCCCTAACGCAAAGCAGCACCCCAGCAAAACTGTGCTTTTTCAAAGCAGATCCCCAGTGACACTGCGGCCTGTACACAAACTCCAAAAGTACACATTTCACGCCCTACACTAAAGCAACACCCCAAGTTCTTCCTCCTCCCAACACCCCAACTGACCTCTGCCCTAACACCACGCAGCGCCCTGTTAGTCCATCCTCCCCCCACTACTCCCATTTTCCTCTGCCACAACCCCAAGCAAATCCCTGCCTGCCTGCCCTCCTCCCACCACACCCACTAACATCTGCCCCAAACCCCAGGCAGCCCCCTCAACTCCTGCAACCTCCCACCAGCCCCATAGACCTCTGCCCCACCCGCCAGGCAGCCCTCTCAAGTCCTGCATCCTCTTGCCATCCCCACTGACCTCCGCCCCAAACCCTAGGCATCCCCCTCAAGTCCTGCCACCTCTCACCAACCCCATTGACCTCTGCCTCAACCGCTAGGCAGCCCACTCAAGTCCTGCCACCACCCACCTCAAAGCAGCACCCTGGCAAAACTATGCATCAACCCCCTAACTCAAAGCAGCTTCCTGGTGAAGCTGTGCCCTGTACCCCCTAACTCAAAGCAGCACCCACAAACTGCAAAACCACACAACCCCCTCAAGTCTGCCCTCTTACCACCACCCCCATTGACCTTGGATTGGTATGATGTGACTGTGGTATACTTGTTTGCGGAGGATTTAACCGTAGTCGATTTCGCCACGAACAGTATTTTTCTGCGTGCAAAATCATACCAATCCATCCACCCTCCCTCCCTTCCTCCCTTCCCCAATACATCCCTACCTCTCTCCCACCTCCCCCAATACATCCCCACCTCCCCTCCCTCCACTTACCTTTCACCATCCGCTTTACATCTGACCCTGCAGCGCCAGTTCCGTCCCTGCAACACGGGTCGGAACTGACGCTGCAGGGTCCCTTACTATGTGTGTTTTTTTTTTAAGTCCCCTGCATCCAGTGTCCTGGAAGCGGGGGACACCCCTGTAACCTCTGTTCGAATTATAGCGAGCAAGGGGAGCGGGGGACACCCCCGCAATCCCCGTTCCCCTTGTTTGCTATAATGGAACCGTATGGACCATTTGATCGAAGGTTTGGTTGTATGATCATTTCGTCAAGCCTGAATTTGGTCAAATGGGCCATACATTCTAAAATATGTGGCCAAATTGGCCAATACCCTGACCTCCGCCCCAACACAGGCAGTCCCCTGCTAGTCCGTCTTCCTCCCACCACCCCCACTGATCTCTGCTCCAACCCCGAGCAGCTGCTTAAGTCCTGCCACCTCCCAGCACCCCCACTGACCTTTGCTCCAAGCCCCAGGCAGCCCTCTCAAGTCTTCCCTCCTCCCATCACCCCCACTGACCTTTACCTACAACCCCAGGAAGATCACTACCTGTCCGCCCTCCTGCCACCACCCCCAATGACATCTTCCCCAAATCCCAAGCAGCCCCCTCAAGTCCTGCAACCTCCCACCACCCCCATTGACCTCCGCCCCAACCTCCAGGCAGCCCTCTCAAGTCCTGCCACCTCCCGCCATCCCTGCTGACCTCTGCCCCAACCACAGCCAGCACCCTGCAAGTCTTGCCACCACCCACCTTGTGCACTGACCTCTGCCTCAAACCCCAGGCAGCCCACTGAAGTACTGCCACCTCCCACCTCAAATCAGCACCCTGGCAAAACTGAGCATCATCCCCTAACTCAAAGCAGCTCCCTGGTGAAACTGCAGCCTGTACCTGCTAACTCAAAACAGCACCCAGAAACTGCAAAACCATGCTGCCCCCTCAAGTGTGCCCTCCTTCCACCACCATCACTGACCTCCGCCCCAACACTAGGCAGCCCCCTGTTATTCGGTCTTCCTCCCAGCAACCCCACTGACCTCTGCCCCAACCCCAAGCAGCCTACTCAAGTCCTGCCACCCCCCGGCACCCTCACTGACCTCCACCCCAAGCACCAGGCAGCCCCCTCAAGACTTGGCACCTCCCAACACCCTGCCGACCTCCGCCCCAACCCCCAGCCAGCCCCCTGCCAGTCTGCCCTCCTCCCACTACCCCCACTGACCTCGGTCAGACAGACCCTTCAAGTACTGCCACATCCCACCAAACCACTGACGGTCACCCCAACCCCAGCCAGCCTCCTCCCACCACCCCACTGACCCCCACCTCAACTCCAGCCAGCCCCTGCCAGTCTGCCCTCCTCCCACTACCCTCACTGACCTCTGCCCAACCCAGAGACAGAGACCTCAAGTCCTGCTTCTTCCCACCACACCCACTGATCTCCACCCCAACCCCCAGGCAGCACCCTCAAGTCCTGCCACCTCGCAGCAACCCCACTGACCTCCGTGCAAAACCCCAAGAAGCCCCCTGTCAGTCTGCCTTCCGCCCACTACTGACCTCTGCCCAGCCCACAGGCAGCCCCTTGCCAGTCTGCCAGTGGTGGGGTGGAGGCCAGTGGGGTTGTTGGGAGGTGGCAAGACTTGAGGGGGAATTGTTTGGTTCCTTAAAAGCAAACCTGTGTTTACTTGAATTGAAGTCCTTTACATCAAGAATACGCCAATATTAGAGTATAACTTTTCTCAGTTCGTTGCTGTTAGGGCTGTAAGTAGTTACTTGTCTTCTTGAACAGTTTCCTTCTGCTTTGTCAGACAAGATTCTCTATGTTGGTGTTTCGCTCTCTTTTTTGCATTTCTTATTACTGGGGTGGATACCCTCTTGCACTCAATCTTGCAGCTAGATCAGCACTGTGTTGATCAAAATCTGTCATGGAGGAAAAACATGTTTTAATCTGTAAAAATTGCATACATGGCAAGTTGATTTTCAGGACCAATGGGTGAAAACCTTGATAACAAAGTAGCATATTCTTGTCTGTGGGTTTACAGTATACCGTGGTGTCAATTCCTCCAAGATTATTTTTAAAGAGCGTGAGTTCCCGGAATGGTATGGCATCTTTGTGAACATAAGGTTACGTGAATTTAACCAATCTTTGAGGAGTTCTTATTTGCCAGATCACTAGGATGTCATTGATGTATCTGTGCCAGGTAGATAGCTAGGCCTCAAAAGGAGTATTTTCGCTGAAAATGAATTGCATTTCAAAATGGTCCATGTATAGGTTAGCAATATCAGAGGTGAAGTTTGTGCCCATAGACTTGTTGGTAGAGGTCTTTTTCAAACAGGAAGAATTATTTGGTGAGCACAATCCTGATTCTTTCAAGGACGAATGCAGGGGGCACTTTTTCCAGGGTGGAGGTGCGCTTGTACAGATATGTCTTCAACTCTTCGAGGCTGGCAGATGGAGGAATGCTAGTGTAGAGTGCCTCTATGTCAAAAGTCAGAAGTCATTCTGATGGCTGAATGCGTGTTTTGGATAAGATATTAATGATGGAGGTATTGCATTGGATGAAAGAGCGCACCGTTTGGACGAAAGGTCTCAGAAAAAAAATCTGCATACAATGGTTCAAGGATGGAGTTAATAGCCCATACGATAGGTCACCCGGGTGGGATAGTACTATTTTTGAATGCCTGTGTCTTCAAGCAAAGGGCCGAAAAACAACGTTTTGACCATATATATATATATATATATGTGTTTGACCTTGCTGTTGATGGTCATGTTCCTGTTATGATAAAGTGGCGAATTGTAGACACATTAACATAAGCAGATCCAAGCAAGAGCATCCAGACGGAATTCATTTTTTATTCTCCATTTACTCTCAAAGACATAAGCATTCATTCACTCACACTCACAATTGTACCCATACAGCATTCATCCACTTTCACATAAACACGCACACCCAAATAACATAAACACTCTTATTCACACACCCACTTACAAACACAAACATGTGCATACATGCACACACAAATAATGTCTTTTTAAAAATGACTTACCTGCTGCCCCGCTCCAGTTTCCGGCTCTCTCGGCCTTGCGATGAAGGCACTCTGGCTACTATGCAATATACAATAAGGAACCAGGAAGCATTCTGGCTCCTGTTGCATATGCGCTGTGGAGCCGGAGAGCTCTGATCAAGACACCACTCAGGCCCTGGATGAGTGCCCCTCCCACATTCAGGCCTGCACAGCCTACATCCTTAATAGGTCATGCAAGGCTGGGGAAGCAAAACTCCCCGGACTTGCATGGTTCATTGGGCATGCATGCTGGGGTACTACTGAACTGACAAAGGGAAACCATGTTTCTGTTGAAGCAATTTAGCCCAGCCAGGAGAGCTCCATCAACTGCTTGCTGCAACTCAGGGAGCATTCAATGTTTTTTTCACAATCATTTGTGACTAATCAAGAGGTGGGTCCAGTTTCACGTTAAAAGACAGAACATCTTTGATGGGTGCTACAGAAGAATGGAACATGGAACTACATTGTGTAATCAATTCAGAGAGGTAGCAACACATTATTAGACTACCTCAACAAACTCCTGGAGAGATTATCCAAATCTTCCGGCAACCAAAATGAAGATAGTTAAAAAAAATGTTGTTATCATTCTATGTCTGGGCAAGCTCAGATAAGAAAGACATGTGTACAAATATTTATGCGTTAGCAGGGGGCATTAGACATATGTACTGGAAACATACACAGTAAACATCTGATCTATGTGTTTTATTCATCAGGGGCAGATCTCCATTCAAAACCAGGTAAAGCACCTTCAAGTAGTGAAAAGTTTTGGATGACTGATTGCAGCAGTCACCCCTATTTTGTTCATATGTTTTTATGTTGTTTGCTGTATATGCAATTATATTCATGTCTATGTATATAGTTATAGGCGTGTATAGTAATAGTTATTAGTTATTGAGTATTTTAATAGTTAAGTACGCAAATCTATAGAGGTTTACGTTTGTATGGTCGGAGAAAAGGAAGCAAGGGTTGTAGGTGCCCTGGCAGATATTGCCAATCTGTATATGGATTCTTTAGAACTCAAAACCATCTACAGTGTACACAATCCCTATAGTTTAGAAATAGGAGCTTGCGTCGATATATCGATGATGTGTTTATGCTATGGAAAAGCAACTGAGAATCAACTCCTGTCGTTCTTGTCCTGGCTTAATACACAAGATCAACACATTGGGCCTCATTACGAGTCCGGCGGTAACCGTGCCGGAAATTCCGGCAGGTTACCGCAGGACTCGGATTACCATTCCGCCTCTGTGATTCCCAGAATCACCGGGGCATTACAACCCCGGTGACCCAGTAATTCCGGAGGTGGACTTCGGTAAATCCCCATTTCCATGGAGTCCCATAGGATTCCATGGGAATGGGGAAGTGGAAACACCGGCACCATCTCGTGATGGTGCCGGTGTTTCCACGTCCTCCTGCAGGCGGGTGGTGTTAAGCCCGCCAGGTCAGACCTGGTGGGAATGACACCTCCCGCCTGCAGAACTCGAGATCAGTCTGTCTGGAAACAACAGTGAAGGTGGGTTTACCACCACCCTTATTTCCAGACCGACTGACTCGTAAAGAGGCCCATTAATTTTACAATGGCATATGATCTGACCAACATGGTATTTTTGGACCTTTTGATCCAAAAATCAGTAGACGGCACTTTAGAAGCTACATTGTTTCAAAAACCAACCAACAAGAACACCTTGCTTAAATATGAGAGTTTCCACCTTTTAAGCCTGAGGAACAACCTACCAGTTGAACAGTTCCTACGAGTAAGGAGAAATCATTCCTCTACCTTGGAATTTTAAAGACACAGTGAATACCTGAGTATCCACCTAAAACAATGTGGATATTCCCCAACAATAGTAAGCACCTCACAAAAACAAGCATGCCACACTCAAAAGAACAATTGCTAATTTCACGAGAAAGAGTCTAGAGAAAATGATCTGTTTGACGGCCTTTAGTCCTATAAATAACAATAAGAAGGATGATCCTTAAACTTTGGAATATGGTACAAACAACAAACCTCTGCCCTGCAAAGCCAAGATTTGGCTTTAAAAGACAAAAAAGCTCAAGAGATGTACTGGTACACACATATAAGAACCCAGAAAATACAATTACCACACAGACTACATTATGGGATCTCACCTCAGTAGTGGGTCATTTCAGATGCAGCAACTGCTCGGTGTGAGGCATGACAAAAAAAATCAAAGAATTAGATCTATATGGTCTTAAATGACTCCTCAATGATTTTCTAAACTGTAATTCGCAATGGCTCATTTATGGAATTAAATAACGGTGTGGCCTTATCTATGTCGGGTAAAACTAAAAGAGAAGTTAAACAACACATCTGTGAACAGCGGTCATGTCTGAAAATTGGAGAGGATGAAAAACCTATGGTGGCACACTTTGTACGATTTAAACACAACTATAGAGACATGTTTTGGTTTGTTATCCAAACCATCCAAGCACCCCCTAGAGGAGGTGAGTGTGATGTTTTACTAAGAAATGCAGAACAAAAGTGGATATTTAAATTAGATCCAGTAAAGTATTGCCTCAACAGCAGCATTGAATGGGGTCAATTTATGCATTAGCAGGGGGAATTAGACATATGTACTGGAAACATACACAGTAAACATCTGATCTATGTGTGTTCTAGTCATATGCCTTCCATTTATTAGCAGTGTGTTCTGGTTACATGCTTTACCACCCCTGTATTAAGTATTCCATGATTGAGCCAAATCTCAGTCATCTCAGTTTCACAACCTCCTTGAACGCATGGATCTTGATCTGCTCGTCATCACGGAGATATGGTTCAAGGACAGCTCTGTCACATGCTTTCACACACGCCTCCCTGAAAGATACAAGATCCTCTCTGTACCCAGGCCCAAGGTGTCATGAGGGGGAGTGGCATTGATCTTCCCAGAATGGATACCACTGTCTATCCTCCCCACTCAGGCCTACTCCTCTTTCGAATGTCATGTCTGCGGGCTCTCACCCTCTCCTAAATCTTCTCTCCTTATGGCCACCTTCTATTGGCCACCAGGACAATCCAGTCTCTTACTCTCAGAATGGGCTGACCTGGCCTCCTCTCTACTATTGTCCTCCCAACTCCTCCTGTTGGGTGACCTCAACATCCATCTGGACTCTCCCAACTCCTCAGGACCTTTCCACAACGTATGCAATTCCCTCTCCTTCTCTATCTTACCTTCTCACTCCACGCACAAAGCAGGCCACACTCTGGATGCTCTCATCTCTACTGACATCCCTCTCACTACCTCTCTCTCTTGGATGGACCACTCTCTTCTCTCTTCACACTTAAAGCTCTCCTCTCCCCTTACATCGGCACACCTGGCGCAGCCACTCGGATTCAGTCACCAGACCATGAAAAGTGTCACAGAGCCTGCCTTTGCTGCCACCTACTCTCCGCTTCCTAATCCAGCAGCTGACTCCCACCCTGACACAACCCTCGCTAACTTCAATCTCTCTATCTCCAATACCCTTGACACTCTTGTCCCTGTCATGAGGGTCCAACTGAAGCCTTCCAAAAATTGCAACTCTTGGTACGACTCTGATCTGGCTGCCCTTAAACGCAAGTTTAGGGCAGCAGAGCAGAAATGGAATGTGCCTGGGGGACCCTCTGACAAACTGGCCTGCCGCCTCCTTAAAAGGCAAAATTGACACTGCATCCACACTAAGAAAAGAGTCTTTATTCCAGCCTGTTTTTAGTCAAAAGTATGAACCTTTATTTGTGCGCGCTAGGATTTGATGTTGTTAGTTTCTGCCTTTAAATTCACAATTCACTTGTTTGTTTGGTGTAAACATTTGAGTCTAGACTCCTTGTTTGTTTTTGCAAAGATTGGTTTTAATAGTTGTCCAAAAAACAAAATATCTTGCCCTTTTATTCAAGCCTGCATCTCTGTGGCATCAAATAACACGGCCACATTTTTCAAAGTCTGTAAAGATCTGGCCAATCCTGCAGCAGCCGCCTCTTCTGTCACACCCACTCAGGACCTTTGCTCGGCCCTGACTGCACACTTCACTACAAAAACCCATGACATCCTTTCCTCTCACACTTCCACTCCACATCATAGACCAACACCCCAGGAGCCTTCCATGGCCCCTCTACCACTTCTCCTCTCTCCCCTTACTCCCATCACACCTGACAAGGTCACCAGATAGGTCCGGCCCATGAAGGCCTCATCCAAACAGGTGGACCTCTGCCCCTCCAAAACCATTAAGGACAATATTGAATCTCTCACTCCAGCCTTGGCTGATCTCTGCAATCTCTCTTTTGCCACTGAAGTTTTCCCAACTTCACTTAAGCACTCCCTTGTGCACCCCCGCTTAGGAAACCCTCTGCCGACACCTCCATTCTGGCAAACTACCGCCCCATCTCTATCACCACTTTCCTGGAGCAAACTCCTGGA
The DNA here is from genome assembly GCF_040938575.1 of Ambystoma mexicanum. Classification (NCBI taxonomy): domain Eukaryota; kingdom Metazoa; phylum Chordata; class Amphibia; order Caudata; family Ambystomatidae; genus Ambystoma; species Ambystoma mexicanum. The sequence goes on from NC_090941.1 coordinate 431,995,485, forward strand.
GAAGTTGGCTATCTCTCAGCTCATCCTCCACACTGAATCTGTTGGTTGCCTCCACGACCATCAGTCTGGCTTCAGAGCATCCAGAGGCATGGAAACTGCTCTTCTGAACACCTGTGAAGACCTGCTCTCATATCTTGACACTAACACTCCCTCTGTCCTCATTCTTCTTGACCTCTTCTCTGTGTTTGACACGGTAAACCACAACATCCTGATTGCATGTCTCTGTGGCACCCTGGGAATCACAGGTCAGGCTCTGGCATGGTTAACCTCCTTTCTTTCTGACCGCCCATCCCAGGTGGAACTTGGGCCCTTTCTCTCTACTATCATTCTTTCAACCTGTGGCGTCCCTGAGGGTTCTAACCTATCCCCCTGGTTCTTCAATGTCTACATGGCTGCCCTGGCACGTGTGATTGCCATTTTCACCTCTAACTTCCAGTGTTATGGGGATGGCACGCAACTCAGCCACCTCCTCTACCTCGCTTATATCTGTCTGTGCGTAATTCAGTCATTATGTGCTGCAAATGTCCTCTGCCTCAACGCCAGGAAGACTGAGATTGTTTGCATTGGGACTCCTGCTCCCGCTTTCCCACTATCACTCTGGCCGGCAACCTTGGTCCTGAGCCCGCACTCACCTGCGAGGCAAAACACCTTGGGGTCATCTTCGACTCCATTCTCCTTCTCTGCTTACATCTCAGACATCTCTAAAAAGTCCAACAACCAAATTCACCTCCTCAGAGATACTCTTCCTTTTCTCACCTTCCACCAGTGGCTCACTGTCTCCGGAGCCCTGGCTCTCCCATAGCTGGACTACTGCAACAGCCTCTTTCTCAACCTCCCTGCCTCAGCTTTGCATCCTATGCAAATCATCAAGAACAGAACTGCAAGACTTATCCCTTGCCTCAAGCTCAGGGACTGCATCTCTCCGGCGCTGAAATATCTCCACTGGCTCCCCGTGGCTGCAAGGATCAAGTTGAAGACCCTTTGCATTGTCCACAAGGCTTTCTGGGGCTTGGGACCCACCTATCTGCAGCAATATCTTCCTAAATACTGCCCTTCCCGAGCCCTCCACTCATCTACCTCCAACCTTCTGCGAGTGAGCTGGTCTCTAAGTAGAGATTTGGAGGGAGATATTTATCCTCAGCAGGGGCTTCCCTCTGGAACAGCCTCCCTGCTGCCCTCTGTCCTGAGCCTGATTTCCTTAAATTCCATTACTCCTTAAGACATTCCTCTTCTCCTCTTCCTTCTCTCTCCCTCAACCCTGCTAACCTCTCTCTCTCCGCCCTATCCCTCTCTCCCTCCTTTTTCCACACAGTATGCCGTCTGGCCGCTGGGCGTATCTCAGAGTCTCACAGGTCCCTGGCACCCTCGCCAGTCCTCCAGCACATGCTTCATTGACACTGCACTTGGTCAATGACCCATTGAGAATGGCATCTCAGCACTTACCCAGTTCTGACTAACTGCGCCCACCTAGGATTCCCCCGCACTTGTCCTCTATCAACCCCCACACCCGCTCGTTTACCATCTGTGCATTTGCACAATCTGAACGTACTATTCCTTGAAGATCGTCTATTTTTTCCTCCCTGTCTCCCCTCCTGCATGGTGGTGCATCTATGCTCTTGGAAAAAATACATAATCGTTGTCAGACCTATTTGCTGTTATCTTCACTGTTAATTGTATCATATGCACTTATTCTGTCTGGGCAGAATGGTATCATTCAGAAACTCAAGGCCACCGAATGAATGTTGTTTTTCTCCCCTTGTTCCCTTCCTCCTTGAGTGCTTTGAAACACTTGCCTTGTGTATAGGCGCTTTAGAAATAAACATTACCATACCATGCCATATGTAACATACATGACAAAGTCTGAGGTAAGACTGTCAGGAGATTTTAAATAGTGTTCAACTCCCGTTTGCGCTGCCCTGATAGCGTAAGGCTTTTCTTAGGGAACCAGGGAAGCGTGCGTCTCAGCATTGTACATATGTAAGGTGGTGCATGTTTCAAAAATGGCAGACAAAGGAAGACGCACACCAGGCATAACAAAGGGGACTGTTTTTCAAAATGAGGCATGCATACTTAATGAGCGTCCATCCGTGCGAGCACAGAAGCAAAACGAAGATGAATGCCGGAGATTTAAGCACCTGAATAGAGAACTTGTGGCGAGTAAGTATTTGTAATTCATTACTAAATGCCCGTGTGCATAAGAAAAAACTCCCCGCTTTTTACAGGAGATACCCTTTGTGTTGCCATAACTACGCTCAGCATTTTACCAACAACTAGCGAACCTGTGCATTTCCAATGGGCTCCAACATAATATGGTGTCAACATGTGCATCACGCTTAGTTTGTCGAACCCTTACCACTTGTGTTCTCCTTTCTTCCCACCACTGTCAACAGCAAGCAAGCTGAAGCACACATACTGGGAACACTCTCTTACCAAGCAGAGGCACCTGCCCTGAAAGCCCTGTGTGCATCACTCAGGTCAGTGGCACAATTGTTTCAAATTGCCTAGCATGTTTGTAAAGCTACAATGTAGAGAATTTGTTCTTTTTATGCTAAATGTATCTACATGTAGGAAAACACATTATGCATTCATATAAGTCTAAACAACAGACATTGAAAGTCATTCTGTTGGTTTAGTAATATTACCACCTGTGAAATTGTGGCAAAAGCCAAAGGTGAGGTAATTCAATAAAGAATGGTTTTCATAACTGTATAGAAGCAAGCAAAAACCGAAATCTCCTGCATAATAGACAGAAGATTTCGATGAACTCCCTAAACACAGTTGGCACTAACACTAAGGTTAGTACACCCTTTACCTGTCATAGACGATATATGTTTTGCAGTCTGAACACCATAGAGTCATATATAAAAATAGATAACTCCATCTCAAATAAGAAATGCTACACTATATTTCTATTGTTTTTAGAGTGGCGATGAATAGTTGGGGTATCCAAAAATGAGTCCAGTTTTGAGCAAGGTTATCGTCCTGATGAAGGCCTAACAAACAGCAGTCTGAGAAGGCTGAAACACGTGTCAACAGATGACTAGAGAATACATCTCTGTTTAGTCCCCCAGTTTTTTCCCAGAGGACATTGCAATAATTAGGTCCTTGTCCGCAGTATCTGTATGTTTGTAGAAAGTTATCCTAATACAACAATTTGACTAGGTCATCATGTGTAATTTTGTCCTCCCGTAGAGGAGGAACAGATCACAGATGTGTGAATTGTTGTTTTCCTAATGCAAATAACAACATGAGTTGTTTAGATCTACTTATAGAAAACAGAGTACCATATTTGTCTGAAGTCACTGTGTATTAACGCATATGCACAAAAAGGTTTTTAAAATGTGTGTGTTGTTTACTGATGAGTTTTTTTGATATGAGTATGTTTGTTGTGTACAATTTATGAGAGATAAAATGGACAATGAGTTTTAAAAAAGGAACATAATTAAAGAATACATATGTAATTGTTTTGATACAAACAATACTCTGGTGTCAAATGCTGTTTATTGAATAAGCATTACAGTTGAGGGAATTTCACAATTGATGTGAAAGCGTAAGGGAGAGGTAACCGACCTCCATGCCTTATAAAGGGTTCCGTGGCCTGAGGCAGGTAAGGGAAGTGGTGGCCTGACAGAGGCCACCAAATCGTGCCATCTACTGACCACCCTCTTAAAGAGGTGTTGACAGGTGTAGGTCAGGGGTCTGTTGCATCAGGTCGACCCTATGGGTCTCCCTATCTTCCCTCTAAAGGAGCGTGGGTTGATGGGGCAGACCCTTCTAAAAGTATTCATGCCAGCCGAACAAAGAATAGGGGGATTAATTGGAATGTTTAGCAAAGGTTTGATGAGAAAGTGTGTTTATATTTTTATTAATAAAATTGGGTGCCTTTTGGGATTCCAAAAAAATCCACCCTGATGCTTGTGTCCTATTGGAATTGAGTAATGTAATTATTGAGTGCACAGGCCATCTCCTATTGAACAGTAATTTGTTTTCAGGATGAGGTGCGCCCCTTCCTGGCCAGTTGTTCTGGAAAGTGGGGGAGGTTGGTAGCTGTGGATCCATACCAGGCCAGGGCGAGAAAACATGCACTACAATTATCTTGTACCTAGTTCTGATTGTAAAACATGGAAGTGGTTTTATCTGTCTGCATATTAATTGCACTAACCTTTATAATACATGGATGCAAGATCTCAGAGACAAATGTATTGTTCTCTGCTCAAGGATGTTTATTGGCAAGCTTCTCTGATTGTCTGCCGAGTGACCATGCATAGTGAGGTGCCACAAATGATGGCCCCAACCAGTCATGGAGCTGTCTGTATTGGTTGTCAATACTGAAAGACATGAATGAACAGTGCCGGTAAGGGACAGGCACCGTTCATTCCGGGCCGCCACAATACGAGGTCTGCAGCAGGACCCACTCTTCACGCCTGGTCAGACCAAACGTGCAGAGCGGGACTCGCTAGCAGACTAGGATGCTAACAACGGGCCCGTTAATAACGGGCCCGTTGGTAGCATCCTCCCCATTCCCATTGAGCCCTATGGGGGCTCAAATGGGAATGGGGATGTACTGAGTCCCGGTCCTGAGAATGGGAATTACTGGGCCCGCCAAAGTTGGCATCGCCCGGTAATTCCCTATTTTCGGGACCCGGACTGGTACTCGGTTTAGGGGTAGCCATGCCGCTAAAAACGGCATGGCTACCTCCAAACTCGTAATGAGGCCCAATGACTTTGGCAATTTTATATTTGTTTAATCACAAAGAGACTGCAGATTTGAACGTGGTCCAGTGAGCTTTACCCTTCATCCGTTGCTTGAGTAGCTGCTTTTGAATTGGTGCCATTCAATGGTAGCAATCCAGTATTATCAAAATGCATATTAACATGAAATCTAGGAGGGACTTGTGATTTTATACGTTGCACATGACAGGCTTTAGAACCTGTTCACCATAAGTGTTGTTCATCTTTCCACTGAATGGAAAAAAAGCAGCACCCATATATATGTAGCCAAACACTGTTATAATTAAGTGTGCCATTCGCGACTGAAGTCGCTTAGTGGTGCTAGTCGGGGTATTGGGGTAATCATTGCAATAATTATAATTACATTATTTTTGAAAAAGCAGTTAACCATATGCGGTTGTGCTGGTATTGAACAAAATTACATTACGTATTCAGCCAGTTTAACTATTCAACAAAGAATGGGCAAGCTAGAAAGGCGTTACAAAACATGAAACCTCAAAGTGGTGGGACGCGATGACCCTTCAAAAATGCCTGAAAGAACAAAAGATACCTAGGGGGTTCATAATGTTAACAATAGCAACATATGAAGAGATTGACACACAGTTAATGAAATAATGGATTAAAAATACAAATAACTGGTCTTTTAAAATGATGGAGAGTGTAACTGTGTTTGCCAAAACAGATAGGCTAAAGATTATTAAGGACATAGAGAAAATGAAAGAACAGCTGTTTTCCTCAAGCTATGGAAATGAATGCAAAAGGAGAATGTCACGCGTCGAAGAAAATATTGAAAGATTTGAGGGGGAAATCCGAGTTCATAAGCAAACCAAATATAAAAGAGACAAAATATATTTTGAACAAGGAAGGATTTATACATTCACCAAACTGTTAAACAAACCGATTAAAGAACGGATGCATTTACCTAAAGCCATCGCCAATGAGCTTATTATTGAAGAAGCCAGTTGTTCTGATGTCGAGATAACAGATTTGGCTACATTTTTTAGAATAATTCAAAATGCTTCCTCTGGTCAGCAGAACAGAAAGGAAGGGTAGATGCAGACCACCTGCAAAGGGGAGTGCAAGAAGAGGAAGAAACGAAATGCCAGTAAAAAAAGGGGACAACGATCCCGGAGACACTACATTCTGCACAACCCTCTCCGGGAGAGACCACAGGTTGAGAGGTCAAGGACAGGGCACCACGAGTTAAATATGAAGATCTATAATATCTTTCTGAGGATAATTACACCCATGGAGGAATCAGACCGAGAATTGGGTTTATCCTATTTCCCCACCAATGCCTTAGAGGGGTCTGCAACCTGCGGCTCGCCAAGTGTTTTGGACTACAAATCCCATGATCCCTCACTAATGACTATGCTGCCTAGGACTTCTGGGAGTTGTAGTCCAAAACATCTTCAGAGCCAAAGCTTGCAGACACCTGCGAGTGCCAGAATTTACATGTTTCAATTTGTGTGGAAACTCAAATTAATCAAGTATTATGCCACTCAAATATCGGCTGTTCCTTCAAGAGATGATTCAGTTAATAGAGAAATTAGTCCATTAACTCTTAAAGAGCTGACTAGCCTCACATGTCTAGCGAATGTGGAAGAATATACTGATGGCATTGGTACACACACTTTACTTGATATTGAAGCACTTTATAATACATTTGGCATTGCCCCTGTTTAATCACTGATAGTTTTAAATGTAAATCCAGGTTTTCTCCTAATATTGTGAAGGGTCCCATTGAAGTTTTTGAAGAGATGGTACTGAAGGATCTCAGAAAGTTAAAGCCAGACGTAACTGCACCAATCTCTCCTTTGGCCAGAAAGAAGCCATACAAACCTTATAGGACGATGGCACTATAGTCATTCGATCTGCCAACAATGGAGGAGTTGTGGTTGTGTGGGACAAGCAATTATATCTGGCAGACGCAAACAGCCAGCCACAAGATATTAACTGTTATTGTCCAGTAAATGAAGAGTTACTTCAAGAGATCAAAAGTGTACACCACCTGCTATTCAAAGGGTGGCATGATAAGGAATTACTTGAGCCAGATGAATATGTTTTTCTTAAAACAGGTTATCCATTAACTCTAATACTATATTTACTACACAGAATTCACAGACACTCCGAGACCACCAGGGAGACCAATAGTTTCATCAACAAAATGCCTTTTGGAAACCCTGTCGAAGTATCTTGATTCCTTTTTTCAGCCCTTTGTGCAGAGTTTAACCTCATATTTAAGACACACCTCAGATTGTCTTACCAAACTTTGTGATATCAATTTGGAAAACGCTTATATTTTGGTTTCCTTAGATGTGGTGTCATTATAGACATCGATAGAACATTGCTTTGGTCCTAAAGCTTGCCAATATGTTTTAGATACACTATGTATCAGTTTTGTTTAGAACATAATGGGCCTCATTCCAAGTCTGGTGGTAACCGAGCTGGAAAAACTGGCAGGTTGCTGCCGGACTTGGAATGAATTACTGCCTCCGTGATTGCCGGAATCACTGAACCCCGGTTACACGGTAATTCCGGAGGTGGAATTCCACAAATCCCCATTCACATGGAGTCCAATAGGACTCCATGGGGTATGGGGACAATCAGTGGTGTCGCTAGGGGGGGTTCTGGGGGGGGGCAGGGCCCCCCCTGTGAAGCCCTGTGCCCCCCCATGTGCCCCCCCATACCTAAAACGAGCAGTGACCATGTTCTCCCCTCACTTTTGTCTGTGCCTCCCCTACTTTTGTCTTTGGCCCCTTCTGTGCCCCTCCTAAATTTGATTCCTGGCAACACCACTGGGGACAATGGAAACACTGGTTCAGTCTATGACGCAGCTGGTTTTTCCATTTCTGTCTGCAGGTCGGTGGTGTTACTCCTGCCAGGTCAGACCTGGCGGGAATGACACCTCCCACTTGCAGAACTCATAATCTGCTGGTCCGGAAACAACAGTGGCAGCGGGTTTACCGCCACCGTTGTTTCCAGACCGGCAGACTCTAAATGAGGCCCAATGTCTTTATTTTTGACAGACAACATTTTGAGCAGACCCGGCAAACAGCCATGGGATCAATGATGGCACCCAATATGCCAATTTATATATGGAGTGGGGACATTGCTCTTTTACTCAATCCATGGAGCGCTGCACTTTTACTTAAAGACAATGGGCCTCATTCCGAGTGCGGCAGTAAGGGTTTGAAGGCACCGGTAAGGATTCAGGTGCCGTTAACCCCCTACCGCCGCATTCCGAGGTCCCTTAGCGGGTCCCACTAGGGCTGGCTGGTTTTACCAGCTGCCCTTAGCAGGAGCCGTTAAGGGACCAAGGAGCTAATAACGGGCCCGCTATTTGCAGGTCCGTTATTAGCTCCTTCCCCATTCCCATTGAGCCCTATGGGGGCTCGAATGGGAATGGGGAATGGTTTTCGGAATGGGCACTTACCGGGTCCGAAAGGTCGGAATGTCCCGGTAAGTCCCCATTCCGACACCATGGATCCCGACACGGGTTTGGAGGCAGCCATGGTGCTATTAGCCATGGCTGCCTCCAAACTCGTAATGACCCCCAATATCTTTATGACGCATGAGATTGTGATCCCCAAATTGTAAATAAAACCAAGCTTCTTGTATTTACAACAAATAAAAAAACTTCTGTTTTGTTTTTACCTCATCCAAATGACAGTATGCTAAGAGAAGTGCTCACTAGACTTTCAGAGTTTGAACATGTTTTTTTTCAAATAACTGCCCTATACATATGTACAATCCAAAAGTGATATTCGTGTAATTTACAACTTTGAGATTAAAGAAATCCATTACTACTGGATATTAAGCCCAGGTGCATTATTAAATGGTATTTAAAATCCATTCGGTGTGAGTTTAAAACCCATTGCTTGCAAGATTTTGTCATGCAGCCGGTCATTTCTAGTGAGATGGAACTTAACCTCAAAGACCTTTCCTCTGCTGGCCCAGAGGTTGGAGGTCTGATTGTCAACTGTCAATCAGGGCCATTACTTAAAAATATCGAAAGAAATACACTTCTTAGATTTAAACCACAGTGAAAAAAGATAAGGACATGGCTGTTCTTTCAGCAGAAGTGACCTTGAGTTCAAAATTCCCATAAAATGTCCATTAGAGTTGCAATCAGGGCCATCACAGGCCTTGAAGAGGGAGGCGAACATAAACATGAGCTAGGCTCTGGCTGACCACATGTTCAAGGGAAAGTGAAACTGAAAGCGAATAAAGAAAAAACTGTAGTTTAGTTAATGGAATAAGACATATTATTACATAAAAAGGGCAGCGAATATGCCACAACAGTCATTCCAGACTTTTATTCAAGGTGACAGTAACTCCCTTTGAACCATGCTTAAACGATTTTTGGGTGATTAACACAACTAAAATTATTAATGAAAATGCGATTTGGGCCTTCCCTTGATTCCTAGAGATTTGGAAGCTGGTGTGAGGGTGAAGGAAAAAATGAACATGAGAACTATGAAGTGGCATATTTTTCACTGATACGGCTCCTGAGTAAATGAAGAAAAAACATATTTCTGCATAGGAATGGAGTGGTGACTTCAGATTAGCATCATCTGATTTGCCTTAAATGCAGTTCTTAAAAATGTATTCATACATGTAAACATTTGAAAAATTAGGGTACTTGCCATGTTGATAGATGTTTAGAGTTTGGAACATGCCGAGACCACCTGTCAGTTAGGGATGATGAAGCTTTCTCCTCCCACAGCTGTCCTAACATACAACTCTCATCTCCTTGTCCTATTAGAACACACGTGGGAAGTAGGTAGAGAAAAAAAAACAATCCCTTTTGCCGGAATCATGAGAAGTTTGTGCCAGCACTGCCTTCATGCCACTATTCGGCAACAGGCAGACATTAGCCGGCCCCTTCACCAAAGGACCATTTCCTTTGTCTCGTCCACTCAGCTACAGTTCCTTATACCACCAGAGCTTTTTACATCTGCTCCTGTTTTCATCTTGAGCGCTCACCTGAAGGCAGTGCTGTGGCTTTTACATCGTGGATAGAATTATGTTGTAACCTCTGAAGAATTCTACATCACCCTTATTTTGTTTTTCTTCCTGAAAATAAAATCAAAATATTTGTTCATTTTATCCCAGCACAATCTTTCTCATCTACTGTGCGCATGCTGCGCTGCACGCAGTGCAAGCTTGTTGCCCATATCTTTGGAGGGCCCAGAGGTCCTTCGCTTAACACTGTGGGCCTCATCACGAGTTTGGCGGTAACCCTTAAAATTGGCGGTAACGCTATCAGCGCCGATTTCAAGGGTCCGTCGGATCACGAGTCCAAATACCACCAGCGCCATTACAGCCGGCGCAAGTACAGCCGGCTGTACAAGTGTCGGCTGTAAAAGCGCCAGTAACCATTCGCGCTAAAACATTGTAATCACGAGTCCGGCGTAGGCACAGTTAGCACCAGAAAACAGGTGGATAATCCACCGAAAATACCCCCAGCAAAAAGCTGGAGGTAAAAGAACACAGGCCACAGCAATAAGGGCCCAGTTGAAACCAATGCAAATCAGAGGCCTACAAAGGAGCCACCCAGGCACAACACACCCTCCCCAACACCATTCCACCAGTAGGAGCAGGGAGGAGACAGCAATAAGGGCCCAGGTGAAACCAATGTAAATCAGAGACCTACAAAGGACCCACACATGCACAACACACACTTCCAAACACACTGCTGCCATTTGGAGCCGGGACCCTTGATGTGGACTTATACCTACTGCGCCAGTACCATTCCCTGAATGTGTAGATGACATGTGGCCCTGACCTCACCTTTAGCCACTGCTGTGCCCGCTACCCAGGATCCACCGACGACTCCATGGTCCTGCGCAACAGTACCCTGCCAGCTTACATGGAAAGGCACCGAGGGCAAAACACATGGCTGCTGGGTGAGTACAAATGTATACCATAATGCATGTTAATCCACAACTGATGGGGCTGGTCACACACAATGAAATCCCTGAATCTCAATAGGCAGCACCATTAGTGCAGCATTTCCAATCAAGCACCTTGCACAAGAAACCTTGTCCATGTCCAACACAGCAGAAGACACCCATACAGGATGTAAAAAACATGTGGCAGCACAGTGACATATGGAAGGCCTACCACCACAAAGCCTCCTATGTGAGTAGCACTATGGCTTCCAACACTGACACAGTACAGACATCTCACCCTGCCCACCCGACAGCCATGCAATTGTAACACAAAAGTCGCCACATCCAGAAATGCACCACACATAAGTAGTCTGAGTAATGGCAATGCACATCCCACAAACCCTGTCCCCTGAATTGACAAGGAAATGTATGGAGAACAGTACAGAATAGTGACAACCAGCAAATGCAACTGCAGCCAAAGGTAAATGATCAATGACACATGAGGTAGCCACTTCTCCCATGCACAAGCAGATGGAAGGGCCCCCTTACCCAGTGACAAGTGAATGAGTACTGTTACATACTGAAACAGAGGCGTACCAAGTTGTGAGTACCTCATTGATTTAATGCTGCTCGTAGCACAGCACACTCCACAATGTTATTGACCAAATGACAAGTATGGCAAAATGACACTGATGACTGAGCTCTGTGCACCCATTGAACTTACCTTGTCCCCAAACCTGCTTTCTCTCCTCTGCAGGTGATTCTGGATATCCCCAGTACACATGGCTCATGACCCCTGTGCGTAATCCACACACAGCAGCAGAGCGGGCATACAACCTTGCCCATGCTCGTACACGGATCTGCATGGAGAGGGCATTTGGACTGCTGAAGGCACGCTTCCGGTGCCTCGACCATACAGGAGGGGCATTGATATATGCACCAGAAAAAGTTGGTAAAATTGTACTGACATGTGACATGCTGCACAACATCTGCTGTCGCAGGAATGTGCCACTGCCCCCTGATGCTCATGTGCAGCCACCTGAGGATGGGAGTGAAGGTGATGGCGTGCCTGAAGGTGTTGCACATGCACAAAGGGTTGGGCTGAGGGAGGGGAGGCTGGCCAGATAGGGATTGATTGATGGGTTTTTTTTTAAACGGGTGGCGGCTACATTTAACAAATGTCACTTCAACATTAAATAGCACTTTTTCACAATCACTACTGTCCATGCTTTGTGATTTTTGAAACGTGATTTATTCTCAGTGTAACAATCCCCCCTCCCCCAGTGAACACCCAGCACACAATCCCATCTCCCCCCAGTGAACACCCAGCACACAATCCCCTCTCACCCCAGTGAAAACCCAGCACACAATTCCCCCTCCCCCCAGTGAACACCCAGCACACAATCCCCCCTCCCCCAGTGAACACCCAGCACACAATCCCCCTTCACCCAGTGAACTCCCCACAACAGTGCAGGTAGGTGCATGTTAGTTATCAGGGCACCCACAACAATGCCATGTCCGACTAGGATGGTCGTGGGCGCTTTCCTTGTCCAGGCCCCTCTGGTGTGTGTGACCTCAGGTGGCGCATTGAACAGCGCCTAGGAGACGGCTCAAGGGATTCCTCCGTGGGTGTAGTGGAGGTTGAAGGGACTGACCCGGATGCCTGCATGTGCTGTCGGAGAAGGTTGTTCCCCTCCCTTGTCTGCTCGGAAAGTGCTAACACTGCCACGCACAACTCCCTCACGCTTTGTCCAAACCCTGTCAGGGCTGCGGTGCATTGCTTCACCACTCTGCGTGTGCACGCATTGTCACGCGCTATGTACTTGCATCCATGCCGTATGGATGCACTGATGGCCTTGATGGGCCGGCTGTGCACCTTGGCCATAGATTCAACTTTGGCCTGTTTGGCCTTGATCACGTCCAGTCTGCCCATCACTTCTGCCCCCGTGCCGGCCTGCCACTTGTGCGCTGTTGGGGGGGCTGCATGGGGACATGTTGCCGGCTGTGATTGGGCTGCCGGGCTCTGAGTGCCAGTCTTCAGGGCTGCCATATGATGGCGTGTCTTGGTCTGGCTGTGGTGTGCGGACACGACGCACATGCATGGGTGGGGTTTGTGCTAGCTGTGTGCCTGGCCCTGGGGTCCCCTGTGGTGTGACCATCCCTTCAGCGTCACTGCTTCCAGGTGAATGCAGACGTCCTGCCTGATGCGCACGTGGAGGTGTCACTTCCACGTTGGGCTCCGATCCACAGGTGAGTCCCTCTGCATCGGGGCTATGCCTGGTGGCTTGGGGCGAGCTGGCCATGGACTCCCTGCGGGCATGTGGGTGTTGCAGCGGTCTGGTATGGCTGCGTTGTGGTGAAGTGGGAGGTGGCCTGTGTCAGTTCCCTTCCGTGCGGCCCCTTTGTGGGGTGGTGGTGCTGGCGGAGGGTCGCTGTCTCGGGCGCCGTGATGGTGTGGCCTCCTCCCCATTATCTTCGTCCCGTGGGGTTTGGCATGTGCCTGTCGTGTACATAGGGTGTGTTTTGAGTTCAAGGCAACCTACATTACTATCAAGCAGTTCATGCCATCAAGTGGGATGGGAGACAGTATCAATCATGCATTCAACTTGCATTTTGTTCAGTCGCCATGTGGTGCTTGGTGTGAGTGTGGAGGTACACTGCGAATCTTTGTGTGACAAGATTACAAGCAGGGTTGGGGAGCACTGCGCTCAGGGTCCTGGGGGTGTATTCTTGCTCACTCACACTGTACTTAGCTGTCCCATGGCTATGGATGCCTATCCCCTGCCCCTTCTATTGATGCACTGCACGTGCAGGGTAGTCTAGGCAGCACTACGGTTCAATGGGTCAAGGGGTCACTTATGGGTGTCTGCAGTGCCTCACACGCATTTCTTCACATTCATTCACTCAGGGTCTGCATGTGTGGTACTTTCAGTTGCATGCATTTGGGGTGGGACTCACCCGCAGTTGGATCAATGCCGGTGCCTGCCTCCGCTCCACCAATTCCCTCGATGGTGCCGATTTCAATCAGGGCACTCATCTTCTCCTCCCAAGATGTGAGTTCGGGTGGGGGTGGTGGTGGCCCTCCTCCAGTGCCCCTGCTTGCACTCCTGTGCTGTGAGAGGATGCCGCGGACTCACACATGCAGGTCGTTGAGGCGCTTGCGCCAATCCTTCCCATCCCGGGGCACGCGACCCACTGCAGTGACCCTTTGGCTGATGTTGCGCCAAATCTGTGATCTGCGCTGGCCACTCGTCATGATGGATCTCAGCCTCCTCCACCTGTACAGCCAGCTAATGGTTGCTAAATTTGGGCTTGCTCACCCTGTCCAGGGCAGACGTGCCCCTAGTGCGCTCCTGTGACATGATTTGGTGTTCAACGGGGTGGATGGCTTCCAGGGGCTGTGATATCCAACGGATTGTGATTTCCAAGATGGCCGCTGCTTTGTTTCCCGTTCCAGCGTGATGCGTTTCCCGCACGCTATTAGCACAATATGGCGGTAGCGCACAGTTGCCGGATTTACGGGTTCTACCCATTGCGTGCTATTTGTGCTACCGCCATGTCCCTGTGCACGTGCACGAAAACTCATGATCTGGCGGATTATTCGCCGGGGGGCTTGGCGTTAGCGCTATTTACGTTCGATGGGAAAACCGCCGCATTACCGCCAAACTCTTGATGAGGTCCTGTGTGCGGCTCCCGAGTACCGCAATCTGAAGATGGTTGCCATTGTGTTGCAGGTTCTGAGCCCTAACTAAGGTCTCACCCAATGGCCTGCACTGCCTTCATACCACCAATCAGGGACCAGCAGGCTTTAGCTGCCCCCCTCACAAAGACCCACTTCCTGGGCCCCGTCCACTCAGCTGCCGTACCTGACACCATCAGAGTATTTTATATATGCTCCTGTTTTCATCTTGAGCGCTCGCCTGGAGGCAGCACTGTGGCTTCTACATGGCAGATACAGGTATGTTGTAACCTCTGAAGAATTTTACATAAACCTTATTTCTTTTTTCTTTTTGACGAGAAAAAAAAAGAAAAAAGAATTCAAAATATAGGAGCATTTTATTCTGGCGCAATCTTTCTCATCTACTGTTGGCATGCTGTGCTGTACGCAGTTCCAACTTGTTGCCTATAAGCTTTGGAGGGCCTGGAGGTCCTTTGCTTAACACTGTGTGTGGTTCCCGAGTACCGCTATCTGAAGATGGCCGCCATTGTGTTGCAGGTTCTGAGCCCTGCGTAAGGGCTCACCCATTGGCCAGCACTGCCTTCATACCACCGCACGGAAAGGCGAAGATACACAGAACGCGAAGGACAACACGTCTCAATCGAGAAGACTCATTAATTGCTCCTTGATACAAGTTGTTGACCACTAGAGGTAAGAACAGTGTAAAGAGATCTGAGTCGGGTCTGAGTCCCCCAGAGTCTAATACTGAAGGGGTTGAGCCTGAGATTTTTTAAGAAGAGAGAAGGAGGTAGATGTGGAATAGAAGACAAAAAAGCTTACAAAACATATAAAGCAATCTGAAGGTTGTCATGTTTGCATGTAACTTAAACCAGGAGAGAGATATTAGATAAAGGGAAAGAAAGGAGGTACAAACTTCTGTTTTGCCGTGTATTAGACAAGGCCAGAAATACAACAAGGCTTGCTATTCAATAAAACAAGCGATTTTTACTTGATTTCTTCAGATAGAAACCCGTACTGGCTCCCAAAAGTTAAGAAAAAGAAATGTGAGGAACAGGACCAATCAATTCATAGTTTCTGGACCTAAGGAAACTATTGATATACGAAGAAATTGTACAATCAATTGTTAGTCTAAGTACCCCTTATAAATTTCCTGAATACTGTGGATTGAAGGTTGTTTGAGGAATGAAACATGTTGGTGTTGAGGTGTGTGTAGAGACAGTGGGTGAATTAACATTTTTTCACGATTTTTGAAAAGGTGTGTTAGGACTATCCTGTGTCTCACCTAATAGGACGGTGGAACAGTTTACTAGATCTGAAGAATTTAACTGAAATCATTGATATATATAAAACAGTTTGTATAGACTGACTGTAAATTGATTGTGCTGTTTTTTTAAAAAAATTGATTGATACAGAGAGTTTTGAGAAAATGTTGTTTATGCTCTGGTAAAACAAAATTGAATAACATAATGTGATAATTTCTGTATTTTATAAATAAGAGATGAAATAAAGAAATATATGTTTTGTATGAAGTAACCAGGCTTATTTGTTTGAAATGCTATTGGTTACAAGATCCATGTGATTCTTTGCACATGTAGAAAAAGAAAAGCTGGTAAGAAGGAAAAGCCAGTCGGGTTTCAGCCTGAAAATTAATCCACCCGCTAAACAAAATGTACTATAGTATGTAATGTCAGGAGGGCTGTTTAGAGTGGTCCTTATAAGTATACCCTCAAGTCTTTCATAGGTGTGTGAGCTGCTTCCTAAGGCCCCTGTCTGCTCCCTGTCGGCTGCCGGTGTGTTGTGTGAGGTCTCCCTGGACCGTTCTTATGCACCCTGAGGATGGTGCCCTATCTTTCTCCTGGAACTCTGAAGTACCTTGACACTATCACCTCTGCAACCATGGGTTTGTCACCCCTATCTCGTCATTCGACATCCCCTGACTTTTTCTACCTTCGCCCCTTCTCCCCCCTTTTCCCCATGCCTATGACTGGACTGCACCTAGTAAACACCCCTTTGCTGTTTTGAACTTCGCTGCTAATAACATCTGCTGCTGTTTTTCAACTTAGCTGCTAGTAACATCTGCTGCTGTTTTTTAATCTTGCTGTTAGTAACATCTGCTGCTGTTTTTGAACTTTGCTCCTCCTCCACCTTCATCTGACTCACGTCCTGAACACAGCCCTTTCCACACTCTACTCCTCTATCTCTGATACTTTTGATGTTCTTGCCCCTGTCATGAGGATCCGCTTGAAGCCCAAAGCCAAGTGCAACTCTTGGTACAACTCTGGCCGAGTTACCCTTAAATTCTGATATCGGGCCATGGTCCCAGCCCACCCAGCCACACACCCGCACTGCCTCCTGCCAACCTTTTCACTTGGGTCTATATCTGTTACCCTACAGTCCCCTTACCTGCACTTTTCAGGCACCCCTTTGTTAGGATAATTTCTAGGGCCAGCAGAGCCATGCCAAGTGTCCTCAGACGCCCGGCTCACGGAAGGCTCTAACTCTTTCTTAGGTCCCAAGAAGTTGAGGTCCACACAAGGAGCAAAGATAACTGTAGTTTATTATACCAAACACACAGGGGGTATATGCATGAACAACGCTCAGGCACATCTGGCCACAGTGTAGCTCGCAGGCCAGTTTTGTATTCTCATGACATAACAACCTTTGTCAATTGGCAGACTCCCTCCTAAACCTATCAATGCCTGGGATTGGCCCCTGACTGGTAGGCCCAGTATAGGATTCTATACGAGGGGATCATGAGTGGACAGCATCATGAGTGGACAGCACTGTTTCAGGTGGTATACTTGGAGCATCCCTGAAAGTTGCTACTCTGAAAAGGTTACCGTGAGGAAGCCTGGTAATTGGTTGTCCACCCTTGCCACCTCCCCCAAAACCCAGTGTCCTAATTGGTCAGGCTGCAGGCCCCCAAGTCTGGGACAAACATTGTACCCAGCCCTCGATACACCTGTTCTCAGCACAAGTCTACTATGTCTCAGAAATTGCAACTATGTTTCTGCATAGTACAATAGTGTGAAGACGACTAATACCATGAGAGTGCTCCATTCCCAAAATAGAAGGTGTCTTGAAAGTAACAATTAAGTAGCAAATTGCTGTCCAGCCGTGGGGCCGCTGTTTGTTCTCTGCCTCTGCTTCTTGGCTTGTTCACAACTTGGCCAAGTCATGTGGCCGGAGACCACTCTTGCAAGCTCAATTGCCTCGAATTAGTGTGCATTTTAAAGGGAATATTCGTTGCTGCTGCCGATTAGCACATTAGCCCGGGATATGGAATGTTACTTTGCAACATGGTGTCCTTGGTAGTCTGCTGCTCTGCTCGTACGGTACCTTGTGGTTTCGGCTTTGTTTGCCATCATGCGGCCTACTGTACCCTCCTGAGGCCTGCTCTGGCTTTCGTTATGGAGTTGTCATAAAGTCCATAGGTTAGTGAGGGCTTCACTGCTGGTCAGGTCCCTTGGGTGCTCCTGTCCTTCTACTGGGTTTGTTGCGTGTAAGCATCTGCAAGCATATACACAAGCTCTTCTTGCTTTTCATATCTGTGGTGCTATAGCGAGCCTAATGCCAAAATAATAAACGTGTTGATAGTGTACATGTCACAGTCCTCTATCTCATGAACTGTACATATTCTTCATGTAGATTGGTTTGTGGGTGTGTGTGAGTTGCGCGAATTGCGATTGTGATTCGTGTCTAATAGGCTTAGGTCGTCGGGATGTCTCTGACGACCTGCACCATGGTGTTTTGCGTATGATGCCGTTAGTCAAGTCTCTCCATGTGGTTGTCTCCAACTCGGTCTTGACTGTCTTTGTCCATTCTGGCAAGAGGTCGTAGTGCAGCAGGAATATCTGGCCGACCGGCAGGATACCACTCGCAGTAGTTACCCACGGCTGGAGCAGTGGGGATTGGCATATGTTCCTAGGATCAGCGACCATGTTGTTGCTTGTGCTTCTTCCGATTAGGCGGTCGTCCACGACTGGGGGTCTGCACAGATTTTCCCTCTTCAGTACCCCCTCTCGTTGACTTGTCGACCACAACATTATGGTACCTTCTGTCGTCCATCAACCGCCATACTTTTGTTATTCCGCCCAAGTGTCCGTAGTGGTTGACCTGATCCTCAAATCACCAGTACATGTAGACACAGCCACCTCAAGGCTTGCAGTAAACCTACTTCCCTGCAAACTTTCTTGGGTTGCATGGATTTTTTAACTTCATTGTAAGAGAGTGTACGTCTGCCTGTGTTATCTGTTGTCTCAGCCATTCTCTTTCCTTCATTACTTCCTCCATGTGTTGGACACTATCCATGACCATCAGTAAATTCATCTCTACCGCCTCCTCTGCTTCCTTTTTACACTTTGTCATGCAAAACTTCAGGCCAAATAGAGATGCCACTCCCACCACTAATCCTCCTGCTTGTACCTTTAAGCCATCAGATAACCAGGAAGGCATCCAGGACCAGATGTATGAAAACCAGCTCTTATCTGTCTTTGTTCCTTTAGATTCTTCCTCCATCTTGGCATGCATATGTGCCAGCTGCGCTACGGCTTCAGATAGAGTTCCATTGTCTTTGTCGTTTGCTGATAGGAACGTGCAGCAGGAACTTCCAATTTTGGCCCAAACCCCTCCTTCTATAGCTGTAAGGAGGTCCAGAACGTATCTCATTTGTAGTGCCACCAACTGTATTGCTCTGAGCTCCTCCTTTATTGCATTGAAACCGTTCACAGTTGAATTTATAGTCATTGTGAGTTCTCGAACATGTTATTTGGAGCCATTTTGCATTGGCATACGTTTGAAATCCTGGGCGTATCAGTGCTGAGAAGAACATTACGGTGCTGCTGAATAGTCTGTGTGCTTGCGGTATCTCATTGAGTGCCACCTCAGACCGTTACCAGAAATAGTTTCCTCTCTTTACTCTCCTCAGATGTTCCTTCTTGTTTGTTGCGCTTTTCTTAGCGTCTCGTGCGGATGGCAGCAATCTCTTCTTCCTACTGTTGCCTTTGTCCATTTTGGGGAAATTGCTTAGGTTGACATGCGTTTTGGGTACTACTAGTGAGGGTATGTTGACATGTGCCAAGGAACATATCCCTCCCCAGTTCGGGAGTTTCTCATATGCTTTAGAACCATAGGCCCAATAGTTGTCCATCAGCACTGCCGTTCCCTTTCCCACTTGTGGGATCTTTTCTATTCTTCTAAACCCTTTGTTCTGTCCCACTTCATCAGTGCCATCATGCTGATAACATAAGGCAGGTGTTGTCAGTGGGATTATTGTTAGCGACTCATGTTCCTTATCCATCCATGTCAGCAGGCTTGGTCTTTTGGCCCATTCCTTGAGGCACTTGTTGTTATCTTCTTGGACATTTGTCACTGTGGCTCTTAACAACATGAATGCCATGCTCCCTACTACACCATCCTCCAATCCATCCTTCGTATATACCTTGCCATACACCAGCACTGGTGGTCGTTCCCAGCAACCGGGCTCTCCGCCAATCTCCTTTGCTCCCCATTTGCATGGTATGTACTGCAGTGTCCCTTCCTTTGCTTCACCTTTCTCAGGTCCGTCAGTGATATAACGTAGGGCCTCTGCCTGTTGCCAATAATTGTCCATCATCGGTAGGGTCTTGATGAAGTTGTCCTCATAGGGAAATGTTTCCTTTGATCTCCATCTTAACGTTGCTGTCTTCCCTTGGAATCTCCCCCGTGTCTGGAACATGGTGAGGTACAGGAGACATTGCCCTATTGCCGCTGACACTTCCATTGCTACGTAGGTCCTAGAGGCCCCCATGGCATACGGGATCAAGGAGCAGACATATCAGCTCTACCTTGTTGTGTTCTTACCAATTTTAGACATGTGTTTATACCACATGTTATTAGCCACGTGGACGGTGTCAGTGAGATATGTGTCAACCCCACTTACATCTGTTGCCATGCTACACTTACCTCTTCTTACCTTATCAGCTGCTTCACTGGTACCACCTGACACAGTTGTCCTTGCCGCTTGGGTTGAGGAAATGTTAGTATTTGATGCAGTGGAGACATGCAAAGCCATATACATATTCCAAAGTACAGCAGCTAGAACACTCATGGACAATAATAACCACAAAGCTTTTAGAATTATTTTGATTAATCTAAGCATTTTACCTGTCCCTTTGTTTCTTTTGTGGCTGATGAGGTGATCCAGTTGCCCGCCTGAAAATCAATCTTGATCTGGAAACAGATAAATTCATGCATTTGGGAGCCCATCCCCAATGACTGAAATCGATACATAAGTCATCTATGAAGTTTGGGGCACACAGCTCCTCACGCACCCACAAACACTCCCAATTGTGGGGCAAGCTATTACAGACTACTTCAAAGTGTCAAACCACAATACTACAATCAAACCAAGTGGGGGGGGGGGTCATTTTTTTAGCTGCCCCCTTGATGGTTCTCACATGTATGACTTTAATGATGGAAATGGCATGAATGATTTAAGCCTAATTGAACATACTGGGCTTCATTACGACCCTGGCGGAACGGGTTAACGGGTGCCGCAAAAGGATGCGGACCCGTTAAACCCGTTCTGCCACATAATGAGGTCCCCTCGCGGGACACGGTAAGCACGCCTGGTAAAACCAGGCGTGCTTTCTGGATCCCGCGAGGGGAAGAGGGAGTAAACTACGGGCCAACTCGTAATGGCCCGTTGTTTGCTCCCTCTCCCATTCAGCCCTATGGGGGCTGAAATGGGAATGGGGAAGGACCGGGTCCGGGTCCTTGGAGGGAGGAATTACCAGGCCTTCCAAACTCGGAATGGCCTGGTAATTCCTCATTCTGTGTACCCGGACGCGATTTCGGCGGCAGCCATGCTACCGCCGAGGTCGTAATGAGGGCCACTGACTCTATTGCCCATGAAGTAAGACATCAGGGGGATAGTGTGATGCAACCAATCTGCAATCCCTCTACACATGGCTCTCCAAGGGCTCTAACAAACCTTATTGATAACGAGAGGCTACAGAACTTTGAGCCAGGCTCATTATTCGAGGGAATTGGTACCAAAGAAAATACTATTTATCACACCCTGAGAGAAGTGGTCGAGCGTATTCATCTGACATCGACAACCCTATCCGCTTTAAATATGGCCCTGAACTCATTTGTTACCCTATATGATTTGGGATGAGGTGAGGGCACATACAAGTATGCTAGCGGACGTAAATAAAAAAAAATTGAATATTTGGCATATATAAAGTGTTTGAGTGATGGTGGCAGTCTCTTAAGAGCAAATGCTGAAGGAGGGACGGTCAAAGAAATTCTCCACCCTCCCATTGTAATCTTGACTGATTCAGAGGAAGAAATATGAGACAATGAAATTCAAGATGTAAGAGAAGCCCATATTCCTAACTCATTAAGTACATTTGCCACATCCCATAATTCTATTGAACTGCCATGTCCCCCAATTGCGAAAGAGAATGTGAAACCATCTATAAGAAAATAACAGGACGGTTTCTTAAATCAAACAAAGAAACTTAAGAACTAGAAAACCATAAAAAGTGAAAATGTGGCTTTTTGAATATTTGTTAAAAAAAGTGTACACTGGGGATGTGCTAGAGTATAGGAAAAATCAGATCTATGAGAAAGCTAATAAGGCATATCTGTCCCCAGTGAGTGAAAGAAAATAACCTGAGCATGAACCTGGCTTGTGTAAATATAAGACTGTAATGATAGTGAAAGTGAACGAGAGCTGTTGTGTACAGAAAGTGGTGACCTACCAGCATGATACAAATCTGTGGGTGCCCATGCCAAAACTTGGCTATCAGGTGAGAGAAAATGAAGGGAGTGGCAGGATCACTGTTTCCTCTACTGCCCAAACTGGTTTGGATCTCTGGGGGTTAAGGGGTCCATTTTCCCGGGTTGCAACCATGTGAATCATGTCCCGCAGTCTCTTTTGAAATGGCCAGATTGTGAACCACCAACAAGGCCATATAAACAAGAAGAGAAACAAGGAACGACCTTAGCCGGGAATAAAGAGCACTGTCTTCTGCCAACTATGGAATTTAATGGTTGTGGTTGCCAAAAGAATGGAAATACACCACTGCCTAATGAATATAAGGGATGTAGTGATCTTTTGATGGTTGAATCAAGCTGCAGCTATACTGGTTTTCACGTCAGAGTCGGCCTCGTTGTTGATTTTAGTGGATTGTGGTTGAGGTGTGACTTGACGTGACCACGCTGTTATGTCCGCTTTTCAAACGCGTTCTTGTTCACTCTATGTGCCTCACTGTTCCTTTAGCAGCGGCTGGCTGCCGGCTGTCATCTCCCCTACCCAGTCAGCGTCTCCATCGGTGTTTTGCTTTGCCGTGCCACGCTGGGAGCAGTGCTGTGAGCTGGGAGCAGTGCCGTGCCGTGCAATGCCGTACCAGCGAACCTGCTATTCTGCTATCCTGAGAGGAGAGGAGAGGTCGGAACATGAGCTGCAGCATGAGAGGGTGAGAGGCTTTTATCTTGTTTTGAAATTTGTTTTGTTTTCTCTTTATTTATTTAAATCATTTTAGCAACGCCTCACTATTTTGGAACACTTGAAATAGGGGTCGGGCAGGCTGCTGCTGGAGTGAACACCCTGCTACAGGCATAGTTCCAGCCCAGAGCGACATTTAGGCCCCCTACATTTGTGGTCTGTGGCAGTGAGTGAAGACAGCACCCTGCTCTAACACTGGTCTTGGTGGCTATTGGAGCTCACTGACTAAGGAAAACAAAATTGGGACAAAAGGGGCAATCCCAGTGTTAGGAAAGATTTCATAATTGTATGTAATTTTCCGTCCATGTGGCAACCCCCAAACTTTTTGCTGCTGTTTTACACCCTGATCTATACTTTGCCAGAGAAGTGCAGCCTTCTGCCGCACTCCTCTGTGCTTTCGCTCAATTCTTATGGGGAAACTGACATACCCTTAAAACAGTCAGTGTAACAACAAGCGTATGCATTAACTGTGTATTCTAAAGTTTTGCATGCAGGCCCTCTTAAACATAAATACAATGTAGTAAGACAGATGTTCTTCATTCAGTATGGAAACACATTATCTTCAATATATGCTCGTGGATTAGTTTCATCGCACGAGTGATCCTTTTACACATAGGTCAACGAAGGACGAGGTCTCAGTTCATGACCTCAACAAGTGGCCTGCAGGCAGATTACACATTAGCTATGTACAGAGGTCAAGAGGGCCATGTTGTATTTTGCAATGACATCGGCCACCATTTTAGCTCACAGGAAGACTTTTCCACAACGAATCCTAAAATGGCGGTTTGACCTAAAATGGCGGCCTATATAGATTAAAGGTCAGGACCTTGTAACACAGATCTCGCAAGTGACTTTCGAGCAGCTTGGCGTAGGCCAATATTAATATATTTATTACAATAGGAGGCACGATATACTTTCTATTCCGACAAGTTTACTTTAGTATTATTGTGATTCTTTGCTATGGTCGATGTTACAAAGACCTTGTAATAAATGTGTCTATATTTTTAATATAACACCTGTCTGGAGTAAGTGCTTAGTGTGCTCATTGAGATCTTTCCGTCACCCTCACCCCTCTTGCTACTTAGTCTTGACCACCGCCATCACTACCCTGATTGGTCTGGCTTGTCCCTTCTTCTCGGGAGGATAGCTCAGGGGCAATGTGCTTGCCTTGGAAGCAAGATGACACGGAGCACCACAGGTTCGATCCCCGGGTCCGCTCTTAGAAACCTCTGGGTATTAAGCGCGTTATAAAATAACCTATCATATCATATCATATCATATCACCCTGTTCCAAGAAACTAAGCTGGCCTTCTGAACCTCTGCCCCTCCAGGTCAGAGTTCAGAAATCCATCTTAACAAATTGGTGTACAGCAGTGGGAGACGACTGAAGGTATCCAGTGTTGCGCACGAGCAAAGGCATTTCAAGTTATTCCTACCAGGACACTTAGTGAATTGTTGTAGTATAACTTTTTAAAGGCTATAGTCCTATCTAACAGTATGGAAACAAGTACTGTGTTAACTTTAAATGCTTCTAAATTTGAAACATTGAAAAAGATGTGTGCTGAGAGAGGTGTCTCCTCTCAAGGCACCAAAATGGAAATTATCCAAAGAATCATGGCATGGCAAGAAGCTCATCTTAGTGCTATAGCTTCAGAGGACAGTGCAGAAGGATTTGGGCTGCTCTCACTGGTAGAACTAACAGTTCTGCCGCTGACTGGTCCACAGCGACCATGAGGACAGGGAGGATGAAATGTCCAATGTTTCCTCTGCCAGTGCTGATGGGGAGGCTATACTTGAATTCAAGAAGGATGAGCTGCTGTTTAGGTAGAAGGAGCTTGATTTCAATATGGCCAAACTAAAAATCGAACAGGCAGAAAAACAGAAAGACAGGCATCACCAGTTGGAACTGGCCAAGCTTCAAGTTACTAATGGATCCAAGGGTCCTGGACATGGGTCTGGGGCCTCCTCTCATCCAAGGTTTCCAAAAGATCTGCTCAGTGTGTATGAGGAAAAGAATGACATTATGGACTGGCTGAATACATTTGAGTATGCATGTGAAGTTCAACAAGTTGACAATGCTGATAAAATTGCCTGGTTACTTAGCAGACTGCCCCATTCTGGCTGCAGTGCCATTATGGAAATGTTGAAAGCTGAGATAGCAGATTTTGCAATGCTGAAGCAGACTCTCATTTTAAAGTTTGGAAAGACTCCTGCCCAATACTTAAAAAGATTCAGAGAGTGTAAGAAAAAAGAAGGTGGTACTTGGGTATCTTATGTAACTGAATCCTTAAAACACTTGACTGGCTGGGTCGAAGGTTATAAGGTTTCTACCTTTGAAGGTATGATAAGTCTTGTCATGCTGGTACATATTTTTGCATCTTCTTCCCCTGAGCTTAAGCAGCACTTGGCAGTTTCAAAGGAGATAGATCCTAAGAAACTGGCCATTGCAGCAGATTTATGGGTGTCACATCGAGTGTCCCATAAGGACAAGATTCATCCTGGTAAGCAGGAGGAAGGGAAAACATCCAAAGATAAGGAGGGTAGGGAAACTGATAAATCTTCTTCCCAAAAGTGCCACAAAAAGAAAAATAAGGGTAAGACACAAGAGAACTCACAGGGTAGTGGAGGTCAGCCTCCGAAACCGAACTCTGGTTACAATAAGCCTCCCTATGTAAACAGACCCAATGGATCTTGTTCTGCTTGTGGAGCAACTGACCACGTGAAGAGGGACCCCAGATTTGAGGTCAAAACCTTGGGGGTCCACTCTGCTAATCTGGCCCTCTCTTCCTACGAGGAAGAAGAGATTACTGGAGCATCCTTCTCCTCAGACTCCTTTCCCCAGTGGGATAGAAGCTGAGGTAGTTTTAGTTTCCCTGGGTTCCTGGGAGCCTAAAGTCGCAGAGGCTTATGCTAAGATTCCAGATAACACCAAGCACTACTTTAAAGACAGTGTGCTGATCAATGGAGTAGATACTCCAGCTCTTATTGATCGTGGGTGCAGTCGAACTGTAGTGGATTCTACCTTGGTAGACCCAGAGGAAGTTGCCAGAGCTACTCTGATGCCCACTAAGTTGGCTGACAGCCCACCTCTCATGTTCCCAGTAATACCTGTAGATCTTACTATCAGCAGTCAGGATTCCAGTGAGCATTCAGAGGAGTGTCCCAGGAAAGGTTGTGTTGCGTAATTATCTCAGAGCTTTAGGGCTTGTGGGAGATACTGCTGACAGACCCTGCACAAGGTTTCAAACGAGGGCAGCACTGGCCAAGACCAATGCCCTGCCCCAGCCAAACGGGAAAACCAAGGCTAAAGGAGTCAGAAAACCAAGAAGAGGGAAAGAGAATATTCCCCCTAACTCACCTACCACTGCGGTGGAGGTAGTTGGTCAATCACCCGGACCTGACGAGGAGGTGGTGATGCCTGAAGTATTTGACCCCAATTACCATCCTGAACTAAACAATTTGTTGTAGAAGGTGGGCCTGACAGGGAAGAATTCAGTAAAGGCCAATGTGAGTGCCCATCTCTGGAAGGCCTAAGGAGACAGGCCCGCTCCCAGCTTGAGGGTGAACCTCCTGGGAAGCATCAGATTTATTGGGAAGGTGGACTCCTGTATAGTGAGCCCAGAGAGTCTACAGAAGAAGACCATAGGAGGTTTGTGGTTCCCCTTGCTGTAAGACCCTTCCTCCTGCAGCTGGCACATGAAGTGCCCCTTGCTGGTCACCTTGGTATTAAGAGGACCAAGCAAAGGTTATCCATGCACTTCTACTGGCCCAAGATGGGGGTGCAAGTAGAAAGTCACTGCAGGAGTTGTGCCTCCTGCCAGTTATCTGGTAAGAGTGGTTCAACAATCCAAGCTCCATTGGTGCCACTCCCATTTGTGGGAGTACTATTTGAGAGGGTAGGGATCGACATAGTTGGTCCCCTTAGCCCCCAAACATCCTCAGGCAAAAGGTTTATCCTGGTATTGGTCGACCATACACTAGATATCCTGAGGCCATCCCATTGAAAACTGTGACTGCCAAGTCAGTCGCAAAAGCTTTACTCAGCATCTTTACCAGGGTTGGCTTTTCTAAAGAAGTTGTGTCTGACAGAGGCAGTAACTTTATGTCGAAGTATATGCAGGCTATGTGGAAAGAATGTGGGGTCACCTACAAGTTTCCTTCCGCATACCACCCCAGACCAATGGTCTGGTGGAACGGTTTAACAGGACCTTAAAAAGTATGATTGGGGCTCTGGAAGAACCTCAGAGAAGAAAATGGGATCTTCTTTTACCATGCTTACTGTTTGCCTACCGAGAGGTACCACAGGAGGGTGTTGGCTTCAGCCCCTTCAAACTTCTGTTTGGTCACCCTGTGCAGGGACCCTTAGCCATAGTCAAGAAGGGATGGGAGATGCCCACTCTCCCTATTACTACCAATATAATAGACTATGTGTTAGGGCTCAGAAAAAGGATGGTACTCCTGATGGGTCTGACTAGTGACAAGTTAAAGGCAGGACAGGCTCTGGTGAAACATTGGTATGACCAGAAAGCTTCCCTCATCAACTTCACACCTGGTCAGCAAGTCCTGATCATGAATCCCATAAGGCCTAGAGCTTTACAGGATAAGTGGTCAGGCCCTTACACAGTGGTGGAGCCCCTGGGTGTGGTCAACTATTTAGTGGACCTTGGAAGGCCTGGACAGGCTCCAAAGGTTCCATGTAAATAGGCTGAAGGCTTTCATCCCAAGAGTTGAAATCGCAGCACTGCTATTGGCTTCAGATGTTGAGGAAGAGGAGTCTGAACCTCTCCCTGACCTGTTTCAAAGCAGTCCTTCAGATAGCTCCTTTAAGGGTGTCCGAGTGGCCCCTCACCTGACTTCTGATCAGCAGGCTGAGGTGAAGAGTCTGCTTAGGCAATTTTCCCCCCTGTTTTCACAGTGCCCTGGTTTGACACCTTGGTGCAAACATAACATAGACACAGGAGACAGTGTACCTACCAAAAGTAGGGGATACAGGATGTCGGACAAAGTACGGTCTTACATTAAGACGGAGGTCAACAAAATGTTAGATCTTGGGGTGATTGAACCCTCTAGTAGTCCTTGGTCCAGCCCGGTGGTTTTGGTTCCAAAAGCAGGCACTTCTAAATTGAGGTTCTGCATGGATTACAGGGCTCTGAATGCTGTCACCAAGACAGATGCACACCCCTTGCCTTGAATCGATGAGCTGGTGGATACCTTGGTGCCTCCAAGTACCTCAGCACGTTTGACCTCACTGCAGGCTATTGGCAAATTGCCCTCGCAGAACATGCCAAGGAGAAGACAGCATTCTCAACTCCAGAAGGTCTTTACCAGTTCAGGGTAATGCCTTTTGGGTTGGAGAATGCACCTGCCACTTTTCAGAGGCTTGTGAATCATGTGTTGAATGGGTTGGATGGATTCTGTCTTGCATATCTGGATGATATAGCAGTTTTCAGTGCCACCTGGGAAGACCATGTGAAACACCTTGGGATTGTGTTACAGGCTCTTCAGAAAGCCCACTTGACCATAAAGGCCAGTAAATGCCAGACTGGATAAGGCTCAGTGGTTTACCTTGGACATGAAGTAGGCAGAGGGAGGATACAGCCTCTACCCAGTAAAGTACAAGCAGTACAAGACTGGCCTACCCCCACTACACAGACCCAAGTGAGAGCCTCCTTAGGACTCACAGGGTATTACTGAAATTCCATGGCAGACTATGGCACCATAGCTGGCCCTCTGACTGATCTCACCACTCCGAAGAAACCCAAGAAGGTGACTTGGACTGAAGAGTGTGAGAAAGCCTTCACTGGCTTAAAAGACTCCTTTTGCCAGGCCCCTGTCCTCAGGGCCCCTGATTACCAAAGACCTTTTATTGTGCAGACAGATGCCTCTGACACTGGGATAGGAGCTGTACTATCAGAAGTAGATGAGAAGGGTAAGGAACACCCTATTGGCTTCATTAGTCACCAGCTTAAGGACAGAGAGCTCAGATGGTCCACAGTAGAGAAAGAATGTTTCTCTGTTCTGTGGGCCCTACGGAAGCTGAGGCCCTACCTCTATGGGACCCACTACACTGTGCAAACTGACTATAATCCCTTAAAGTGGCTAATGAACATGAAGGGAGAGAATCCAAAGTTGCTTAGGTGGTCCTTAAGTCTACAAGGCTTTGACTTCACTATTGAGCATAGGCCAGGTGTCCAACATAGCAATGCTGATGGGTTGTACAGAATGTTTAACCAACCTGAACAAGAAAAACATCCGTGGGTGGATTAGTTCACCTGGCCTTAGTCTGGG
The DNA here is from genome assembly GCF_040938575.1 of Ambystoma mexicanum. Taxonomy (NCBI): domain Eukaryota; kingdom Metazoa; phylum Chordata; class Amphibia; order Caudata; family Ambystomatidae; genus Ambystoma; species Ambystoma mexicanum. The sequence continues at coordinate 432,024,574 of NC_090941.1, forward strand.
AGGGGCGAGTGTTAGGAAAGATTTCATATTTGTATGTAATTTTCCCTCCATGTGGCAACCCCCAAACTTTTTGCTGCTGTTTTACACCCTGATCTAGACTTTGCCAGAGAAGCGCAGCCTTCTGCCGCACTCCTCTGGGCTTTCTCTCAATTCTTATGGGGAAACTGACATGCCCTTAAGACAGTCAGTACTGGGAGACTTTGTTTCCCTTAGTCCTTTCCTCATGTTGCGGCTTTTATGCAACATGGTACAAGAGTGCACGGTAACTTAATTTACTGCGCTCTTGGGTCTCTAGTCATTCCAAAGGCCCTAGAAACTCTTGCTGGACTTATTATGAACTGTGCAAGTGTGTCACGGACAGGAATGGTGGAAGCTATCGTTTCTCTTGTGTTTTGAACCCTTTTTCGCCATGTTATCCGCACTTACCGCGTTTGGCACAAATAGGTGGCCTGGCTCCAAAATGGCCATGCCACGAGGTTCTTTGTCCTGTCCTCTGACCGTCTTGCCGCTTCACCATCCCCAGGTCGAGCCGACCCGGGTCAGTCCTTATTTGGTCATGCACTTTCCCCCGAAACCCCAAAGCTTTCGAGGGCTTCTGCATGCCTTGTGTGTGCCTCCAGGATGTGGGCTGGGATGTCTGTTCCCAATACACATCTTGGGTAACAGAGAGTCTGGAGTGTCCTGAATGCCTGGGACCACCGTGGTCTGTGATAGGTCCACGTATGGTGTGAGTGTTTGTGAGCAGATCTCCCATTGGGTCCTCTCCGTTTTGGCGCGAAGGGAACTTTGGATAAGAGGAGGATCAAAACACCACTACCATGTCGAACTCCTGAGTTCACACCAAAAAAGGGATAAGGAGCCAAGTATCCTGCAACAAGAAGCTGAGTCGAGGAACTGCTGGTGACCCGCTGAAGGTTTGGCACCCTGAACCGCTGTCATCCTGCGAGACCCCTCTGCATCTGATCGTCCGAGAAGGTCTGCAAAGGCGCTTTGACCCATTGGAATAGTGGGATCAACTATTCCCGGCACCTTCATCAAACCCTGCAAGTAAGCCTCTTCGGAAGTGTCCCTGGGCCAACCAGTGGGCTGACCATCTTACGCAGGATGCTTTGCTCTGTCACTGCCGCCGTTTCGGGGAAGCCCTCGAAACTTGGTCTACCGTTTGCTCTGCATCCAGGGCACCCTCGCACCGAATTTCGTACACTTGGCATTCCCAGGTCTGAAGTGAGACGAGTGCGCCCAGACCAGGGTAAACGCGGTTGCCGTGTTGCCCTGCTGCGGTAACAACCTGTGCACATCCGCTGCATTTGGGACACCCTCGACCCTGCATCCTGCTCCACAGAATCTACACGGTGTCGAGACGTCCTGATCATCGCAGTTGAACCTGCCAGCAACGTGAACTGAACTGGAGAAGTCTGGGTCTGCCTGCGTCTGGGACCGGTGAGTAGTCCATACCCCAACCGGTGGCCCCTCGCGCAGGAGCCCGTTTCTTTTCTACCGCTGTTGCGAAATAGCGACTCTATCCCGCACTCTCACCCTGCCTCTGCCCACAAGTGGAGGCCTTGCTTGAGCAGTGGGGACTTGTTCTGCATCGCTTCATTCACCTTCCTGAAATGCCTGAGACCCTTGAAGAGACTCCACTTTATCCATTGGCACCAGCGCGTGCAGGTACTTTTGAGCATAAGGATCCTCTCTTCGTAGGGCTCGGACTTCCTCCTAGTTAGGTGTATTTCTGATGTCGAACTGGGTCTAATGATTACTTGCACTGCCTTTTTTCCTCCCCATCTAGGTGGTCTACATATTACGTGCTCATAACTTCTTAGACCCCTCAGTCGTGTATATATATTGTATTGATTGTGATGTGTTGCTTTACTTTAGCATTATTTTGATACTTTGCTATGGTCGATGTTACAAAGGCCTTGTAATAAATGTGTCTATATTTTTAATATAACACCTGTCTGGAATAATTTGTAAGTGTCCTTGCTTTGTGTGCTCATTGAGGTCTTTCCGTCACCCTCACTCTTGAGACTTAGTCTTGACTGCCACCATCGCTACCCTGATTGGTGTGGCTTGTCCAGAGGTCATCCTGTTCCAAGAAACTAGGCTGGCCTTCTGAACCTCTGCCCCTCCAGGTCAGATTTTAGAAATCCATCTTAACACCCAGGAAAACGGAGTCTCCCTCCTGTGACCCACCATTCAAGAAGGATGAAATTACTGAGGCCATGCAGAGGTAGTCTCAGCAGCGGGACAAGATGTTGGGGAAAGAAACCCCTGAGCCCTGGTAAACGAGTGGAGATATTGAAAGCCCAACCATGTCCCAAAAAAGGGAAAAGGGGCCCACCGTCTGCTGCCATTAACAATACTGGAAATCAAACAAAAATCACCACCTATTTACCTATCTCAGTGTTGTGCCCTTTACCATCGGACCTGCCATTGACACAAACCCACTATTATCCCTCTTGGCTGACTCCAGAATGAATCCTGAGTCCACAAAGGGACACAGTTCTTTTATGATTGATAACGGCGGCTTGATGCTTAACCTTTATCTTGACCTGAAGCGCAAGTTGGTAGGACAGAACCAAGTGAAGTATAATGACAACAACTTTGGTGGCATCGATCTGTCAGCTAGCCCTAACCTCGCAGCCTTGACCTCTAGTCTGAGGTCCTTTGGTGAGGAAAGTGTAGAGGAGGAGCCAAAAGCCTCTACTAGAAGCCCTGCCCCTAACCTGCCTATATGTTGGGAACCAGAGATAGTGATGAAGACGACACCAGTAATGATGCCAATAACACAAGCAGCCTTTGAAGAAGAGTACCCATTAAGAAGGCCATTATTTGTGTATCCAAGAAGAGCTGACAGTCTCTTGGCAAAGATCCCCGAAGAACTTGAGAAGATGAATGAAAGAGCATATAAATCAAGAAATCTGGATATTCCACGTCATGTTTTAGTAAACTGGGATCTCATAAGCAGGAAGCATGAAGTTGTGTCGCAGTTAACAAACATTAGCTGACGAGCCAGGAAGATTCAAGGAGGCTTGTCTGGCCCAGTGTCAAGAAGGCCAGTGCAGCCGAGAACTTGTTGTCTATTTAAAGGATACAATTAATACAAGAGAAGAGCCAAGCTACTGCCAATATGCAGCTAAGAGACAATGAGTGCCAAGTTGTATTTGTTTTAATACCATTTAATAGTGAATTGAAGCTCGAATCGTGGTCTTCAGACATGTGACCTAGATGGAAATAGACTCGAGCAGATGATGTTGAGGAAAGAAGATGCGAGAATACCCATACTCCCTTTTTATTCCGAGGAGTTTGTGAAGCCTGCAAGGCCATGTACAAAGGCTAATTTTTTGACAGACAGCTTTAGTGATGATAGATTTTGGGCTAATTGTTTGGGGAGGTTTGGTCAAGACCAACCTACCCACATCTGGAATACCAGATTGTGTGCTGCAAGAGAGTGGAATATTACAGAAGGGTACAAGCATGCCAACCAATGATAGAGGGCCACATAGCAAAGAGCCCTGTAGTTTTTGAACTAATAGATTGTCGTGTATTTTGTGATGATGAAGATGACTTGCAGTAGACGAGAGCTTAGTTGCCCACCTGATAGTAGAGACCCAATCACGACATGAAATCCCATAGAAAGTATAGTTCGATGTTTCCCATTACTCAACCACAGTCCGCATACGTTTTTACAATTTGCCACATAGCATGACGTCAATGATGATGAGTTTTTAGTAGAAAAGCTTGTTTTTTATGAAAATCTTTAAGCTTGATACTGTTGACATCCGCAGATGTCAGTTGTACTTCCTGTTTTAGATAATTGTTAATAAAACAGCGTACCTTTTGCCAAACTTCCTGAGTCGACCTTATAAATGATGTTTGAGTAATTTCTGCATCCCAATCCTTCCCATGAGAGCACCACCTCATCTTAAGAGCTCTCTGGTTGAAAAGTGCATATGCGGAAATTGCAACCACTGCACCAAAGAGCAACACTTCAATAGAATTGGGTCCTCACACCACCCTAACTTCCCACTTAAATTCCATCCTTTCTAAAGTGGAGGCGCTGTTCTCACTATGTACAAACTTGGCAGCAGAACATCAAGAACCAAAACATATTTTTGGAAGAGTTCTAGATGTTATCCTGGCCGGCAGTTTGGATCAAAGCACACAAGGAATAATATCTACCAAGACCCATATCCATCAGCCAGCAGAAGGGGCTGAAACTGTCGAGACTGCTCAGACTAACACCTTTGTGTTTCCAACAAGTAACCAGGCAATAGCAATGGAACCACAGCAACCTGATGTTTTCCCGCACCATCCTGTCACCATGCATAAAGATACCCTAACTATAACTGCGGCATCATAAGAGGATGTAATTGAGGCAGAGCACTTAGAGATGTTTCTCCTAGGCTACCGACCACAGCAGCTAAGTAGCTATGGAAGAAGGTTGGCAAAAAGGAAAGAATTCAAGCAGGCTAAGGCCCAGTTGATCTGCCTCTCCACCCCCATGTACCATTACAAAAGGACTGGGTAATGGGACTACATGGCAGGTTGAACTCAGCGGCCCTATGGACAAAAAGCAACATCAGGGCAGCGAGTGGGTATGAAGAGGCCCAGATGCAAGGAACCAGGAAACCTGGCAATAAGGCTGAAACCAACATCATGAATGACACCCAACGAGTTACCAGACACACTTCCAATAGTCTGCCTGGCCCACTGCCAACAAAATATGCCACATTGGATTTCCATAAAGAACATCCAAGCAACGTCCCAAGTCCTTGCAAAATCTAAGACCCCTAATACTCCTCGACCAATTGGTCAAACTGGAAGAACTGTCGCCAATGGCTGCCAGCCCATTCCTAAATCGATCCAGATTACTAGCAATATGGAAGGATATCCCGTGGCTCCCATCAATCAAAAGTAGGGACTAGGCCTGGGGCTATGCTATTAGCAACCTGGAACAGGCTGCCTGACCGAGCGAAGAAGGCTATGTAGAAACAACTATACACATAGCAAAGATTATCTCTTGGAATATAGCAGGGCTCAATAGAGTTATATCTGACCCGGACTGATGTAACATTGCCAAAAAACATGAGGTGCTGCTGTTCCAGGAGACTTGGTCATTTGGCCCTGTGAATTCCCAAGGGTATCTGAACTACACTATCCCAGCATCTGGGAGTATAGTGGGTTGGCAATCGGGGGGCCTACAAATCTGGATTGATATAAACTTGGGATGGAAGATGACCAATGTGGAGACCCACCCAACAGATCTGCAGGTCCTCTCAGTGACAACAAAAGAAGCAGACAGATTCCTGCTAGTTAACTTCTACAACCAACCTAAATTAGACTTTGACAGGGGAGTCATGTCAAAACTCCAGGGGCTGATTGAAAAAAGCATCCCCTTGAACCTGCAGGGAGAATTCAGTATAGTTGCTGGAGACATGAACTTCAAGATTGAACCTCATTAGAAGAAACATTAGAGCTTTGCGATGACCAGGATGTAGCTTCCAATTCTCAAGAGAGCTCTGCCAAAAAAGGTCCATAGTTGGGTACTGAAAACAGCTAGCACTGCTGCAAACCTGAACCTAACAGCCTGTAATGGCAGAACACCAGGCGACCAGCCAGCAAAAGTTACATTCAATGGCTATAATGGTTTGTCGTGCATAGACTACATTTTCATCACAGGCACTAGCTGATCTAAGGTCCAGAGCTTTGCAATAGAAGAAAGAAGTGAGAGTGATCACTATCCCCCTGTGCTGCATCTCAGTGCAAGGGCAATAAGCCGACTGTCGAAGCCAGACAAGGACAGGAGCCAAGTTGTGACTAGCTTTGATATTGTAAGGAAAACTACGAACTGGGCTACATGGATAAAAAGAAGCCTAAAGCCAGAGTGTACGACTCCATTAGAGACAACCTGGGAAATCTACAACAGTGGTTTGTCTAAGAAAATTATCATTACAGAATTCAAACTAATAAGCAAGAAACTGGCCCCCTTTCTAACATATGCACCAGGTCGACCGAAAGTGAAGATCACAGCACCAAATGTTTGGTACGATGATGATTGTAGAAAGGCAAGGAAAGCCATTTTGTCATGCAGCCCTGGACAAGCACTGCCTCCGATACCTTAGGGCAAAATATAAGGCTCTAATATTAACAAAAAAAGCAGAGTCAGCCAAGACAAGGTGGGCAGTCTTGCATACGACACTGGAGCAGGGAGACAGTGCAGCCTTCTAGTGACTTGTAACCTCAAGAGAGCAGAATCCCGACCAGGCTCTTCAATTGCACATCTCTGCAGAAGAGTGGTGGACTTGCTTCTCTATACTATATGCAAACCTAGACCCACTAGCAGGGATTGAGCCTGGGCAAAAAGTAAATGACCCAACCCAACCAGTGTTCTGGCTGATTACGATCGACAAGGTCAAAAATGCCCAGAACTCACAAACGATATAGTCCCCATTTACAAGAAAGGGGGGATGTGGACTCCCAACTACCGGTCGATCTAGCTATGTGATTGTGTCAGCTAAATATTTGGAAAAATTATCCTGACCAGACTCCAAACTTGGGTGAACAAAGCAGGGGTTATTACAGGAGCGGAAGCAGACATCTGCGTTGGCAGAGGCACCTGGATCACTGCTTCCTTTTATTCTTACTAATCCAAAAATATGTAATTCTGTCTAAAACCAAGCTCTACACTATCTTTCTCGATCTCAGATCAACTGTCTCAAGAACGACCCTTTGGCAGGTATTAAGGGAAGGTAATGCGCCTGAGGCATTCGAGGACTCTATTCAATTACTATACTCAAAATCTGAGGCATCAGTCCACTGCGCCCCCAGAGGGGAGCAAACAAAGCCATTTGTGTGTATAGAGGGGTCTGTCAGGGATGTGTCCCGGCACCCCTCCTCTTCCTACTTTTTTTAAAAACAATTTGTATTGCTTTTATTGCAACAACCAAACACAAACCAAACTTAAAGTGTTCATAACAATATTAATTCACATTGTCCATCTTGTCCACTTTATTTCCCCCTTTCCCGCCCACCCCTCAAGCCTGCTCTCCTTCCTATGCCGTTTCTTCATCATGTGATAGGATATCTGTATCGATTGCTCCCGATGGGTCCTGGTCTCTTACCTCGTCATTTGTGGGCCCAAATAATTCTGCAATTAATAATTTCCAAGCCATAAAGGTTCCTGCTTCCTCCTCCCCCCAACAATTATCCGCCTCTTGCCACACTGTTGTTTCTGCATCTGTCCATTTATGTGAGTCCTTCCACCACATTTCCATTCTTGGTCTGTGACATGCTTTCCATCTCATTGCAATTTTCCTCTTCGCTAGTACATACAAAAGGTCTTTCAATTTGCTCACATGCTTTAGCTTTTGTGGTCTAGGGAACCCTCCCAGTCAGCAAGCCCATGCTGTATCTATCTCTACTCTGATCCCTTTTTCCCCCATCCTGTGTGCCACTTCACCCCAAAAGCATTCTATTTCTGGGCATGACCAAAACATGTGTACCATTCCAGCGTTCTCTTCATTACATTTGGGGCATGCTTGTCGTCCTGCAGTCTTAAATTTGGCTATCCTTTGTGGAGTCATATATGCCCTGTGGGTGATATATAACTGTATCTGCTGTAGCCTAGCATTCCTCAACACTTTTTTGTGATACAGTTGGACACGCTCCCACATCCCATCACTCATTGGGGTCCCCACTTCTTCTTCCCAATCTAGTCTTAGTTGTACCACTTCCCTTCCCACCTTAGTCATCATTAGCTCATATAGCCTTGATATTTCGTGGCCCCCCTCTGCTATGTCATATATTGTGTCTATGGTGGGTTCAGGTTCACTCGATAATTTTCCTTCTGACCATGTCTCTTTGATTCTCTGCACCACCCTGTGATACGTAATATACTGTCCTACCTGTACCCCTGTTTCTTCCACCAACCCCTCGAAATCCCTTATATTCCCTTCCTGCCATATGTCTCCCAAAGTCGCTATCCCCACAGGCTCCCAATACCTCCTAATCTGTAACCTTAGTTGTGTTTCTTTACCCGCCAGAGCTACTAATGGCACCTGCTGAGAGCATGGATAGGGGTCCTCCATCAGTTTACAGGCTCTTCGCCATATCTCCCACCCAAGTACCATCATCCCCGGGCGTCCCTCCATGTCTGCCTTGGGTATCCACATCCCCTCCCTAAGGAAGAATGGGGTACAATCTTGTTGTAACAACCTGGTCTCCATGGTCGGCTCCTCAGAAAGCCATTTAGCTATGTACTGGAGTTGACTTGCTATGTAATAGATCTCATAATTTGGAAGTTTTATGCCTCCCTTCTTGTGCGAGTTTTGTAGTTTCCAAAGGGCCATCCTGTTCCTTGTACCTTGCCAGAGGGATTATCTGCATATACTGCTCAGCCTAGTAAAGAATTGCTTGGATATCAAGTATGGGATATTCGCAAAATAATGTAACAGTCTTGGCAAAACTACCATTTTAAGCATTGCCCCTCTACCCATCATCGCCAAGGGAAGTTTCACCCAAAATTTCATGCTATTTTCGATATGCCATACAGCCTTCTCCTTATTGTGCCGATGTTCTGCTTCCACTGTATGATATATGTCTAACCCCAGGTATCGAAACGTGTTAACAACCCACGGTATCTGGAGGATCGGTAATTGCTCCAATTGGATCCCTCTATACCTCCCCAATGGAAACACACAAGACTTTGTGAGGTTCACTGCTATACCAGAGAGCCCTGCAAATTGATCCAGCACTTCCAGGACATACTGTAAATTTTCTTCTGGATAGCACAGATACAACAGCATGTCATCCGCATATAGAGAGATTCCCCTTTGATGATTATGCCTATTGTGTCATATTGCTGCCTCAAATACATCGCTAGAGGCTCCAAGGCCAGGATGTACAACATGGGGGACCACGGGCATCCCTGTCTGGAGCCTTTGCCAAGCTGCCACCTCTGTGATATAACTGATCCTGTCTTCACTCTGGCCAGCGGTTCACTGTATAGCAGTTTGGCCCATCTCAGATACCCCGGCCCTATTCCATAATGTGTCAGTGCAGCAATCAGTCATGGCCATTTGACCGAGTCAAAGGCCTTTATTGCGTCCAGCGACACGACTGCCATTTCATTTGTCTCTTCATTTGCATATTCAATGACTTGATGAAGTCGCCTAAGGTTGTTGGATATGTTCCTATTAGGGACATAGCCAGTTTGATGGGGGTCTATCAATGCAGTAATGACTCTCTTGATTCTGTTAGCCAAGACCGCCGTCAGTATCTTGCAGTCTTGGATCAGCATCGACAGGCGTCTATAAGATCTGCACTCTCTGCCAGGCCTATTGGGTTTGGGGAGCGGTATGATAATTGCCTCTCTCAGATATTCTGGTAACTTCCCGACTTCGTACGCTTTGTTAAGCATTTCCAAGAGTGGTGGGAGCACCTCTTTTTTATACATCTTATAAAATTCACTGGGGAGTCCGTCCACCCCTGGAGCTTTACACGTGGGTAGCTGCCTCACCAATTCTTCCAATTCCTCTAAGGTAATTGGTGCATCTAGCTCCTCTCGTTCTGCAGCACTAATCTGTGGCAATCCTATCTCCTCTAATATTTCGCTTATTGCATTAATGTCACATTCCTCCACGTCTTCATATAGGGCATGATAATATCTTGCAAATTCTTGATTCACTTCCTCCTGAGTATCTGTTATGCTTCCATTTTCTTTTACTATCGTCCTGATTACTGGTCTGGGGGTCTCATTTTTGTATAACCATGCCAGAACTCTCCCTGGTTTATCACCCCCCGCATGCTGTCTCTCTACATATTTTTTATAGTTTAGATTGCACAGTCTTTCCCAATATCCTGCGCATTTCTGTTGTAACTGAAGTATCACTTCATTATCACATTCGGTGCTACCTCCCCCTTTCACTGCCTTTTCCAGCTCCTTCTCCGCCTCTTGTAGATCCGCTACAATCCCTCCATGTAGCCCTTTGGACTTGGCTATTGCTATCCCCCTCACCACTACCTTAAAGGTTTCCCAGAGACCTCCCGCCGAATCCATGCTACCTGTGTTGATCTCAAAATAACTTACTATTTCCTCTCTTATATCTTCTCTAAAAATGCTGTTCTTGAGCGCTTCCGCTCTGAGACGCCATGTTGGTATTTTCGCTCTCGGGGATCAATACTGCCATGTCAATATAAGCAGTGAATGGTCCGACAGGACCCTCGCCTTGTATTCTATCTGTTATTTTTGTCATGAGCGCACTCGTGACAAACACATAATATAATCTGGTGTGCAGATTCTGTGGGGCTGAATAATGCGAATACTGTCGATCTTGCGGGTAATGTAATCCCCATGCATCCTCTAACCCGAAGTTTGTTAGCAAGGACTGCAGTACCCTGGTTGCTGGGGTCGGTCTATCCATTTTAGAGTCTGATCTGTTCATCTTCGGGTCTATAACAAAATTAAAATCTCCCCCCCAAATGACCGCCCCTACTAGATCTGTTTACTATATAGGGTTCTGAAGTATGCTGCCGTATCTTGATTCGGGGCATAGGTGTTTACCACACATAACTCCCTGTTTTCCACCAATCCCTTTAGTATTACCATCCTTCCATCTGCCTTCACTGTGGATTGCAATATCTGAAGCGGTACATGCAGTGCCACCCAAGTGATGACCCGTCTAGCATATGCTGAATATGTTTCCCCCAACACAGTGCCTCTCCACTTCTTCCGTACCACCTCCAGTTTTTCTTTTGTCAGGTGTGTCTCTTGCAACAGGGCTATATCTACTTTCTGCCGTCGCAAATACATCATAATCTTATTTCTTTTTAAATAGCTGTTGAGCCCTCTCACGTTCCAGGTGACTACTTTAAGGTCTCCCATAGTCTATCTGGGTCTTTCCCCTCCCTCCCCCGGTCCCCACCGGCTCTGTCAGTTCTCAAATCCTTCCTTTTATTGCATAGGCTTGTTCCCCAATATAAACATATCCCACCTACTCCCAAACTTCCCCTAACTCCCAACACATCAAACACCCAAACCTCCCGCACCCACCACCTCCCTGCCCCACCCCAACAATACCCTCCCCAACTGTTGCCCAGCTCCATCCCTGGATCTCAGGCACCCCCGCATATGGCGCTTTCTGGCAATAGCCTATACTCGCGGCTCCGCAGGGTGAACCGCCCTAATGGCTGTTCTGCTACTACTTCCGGGGGATAGGCTGACTACATCCTGTTTCTCCTATCTGCTTCAAATTTGCCGTGCTGTGTGTAGCCTAGTTTGCTTATGCATTATATACACTATATTCCTGTTGGGTGTCCTGACCCACGTTTGAGCTATCATGCTGCAACATTTGGTGCTGTGGGCTTAGAAAATCCAAGATGGCCAAAAAGCCCACATGTACGCCAGAATAGGAAAACTGTGCAGTACTGGCATGGAAAACATCATGATGGTCGGAACTTCCCAGAAAATGCACAGGGAAATGCATGAAGAATAGGCTGCCACCCATTTTTGCCGATGTTATGGGCACAGAAGGGCACTGCCTAAAACCACCATTGGGCTACACACAGTAGCCTGAACCCATTGAAAAAGGGGCAATGCTGATTGACAAAAGCAACCCACAACTATTGGGAATTCATTCCTTCAACGGGCACAAAATTATTTTACTGCAGAACCACACCATTGCCATGTGCTGAACCTGGATAATATACTTCCATGTAAAATATCTTGTTTGGAATGCATTCATTCAAGACTGATCCAAAAAATGGACGCAGTACCGATAAATACCTCAAGGCGGCGCTAGCGGTCTAAACTCTGACTGGGAAACTGCATGTCAGGAGTTGCAGGAGAGGCCTTTACATCAAAGGCTGGGAGTTAATTAAAATCTTAACCACATGCTGTTCCCAGAAGACAATCTGATTTGATTAACAGGCCAAAAGGCTGGGAAACCTCTCACCTCCAGAGATTCACACCAGGAGTTAGAATCTCACATGACCTCTTGATTGATAGACGGCAGACTGGCTGGCAGCCTCCTGGAGACCACACAATAGGCTCGTGCACTTGAATAGAATATGTTGATTTTGACTGTTTCCTGTCAACAAAGGCCTGCCTGCCAGCAGAGGCATGGTTTCTGACCCACCCAAGTTTCTAGGAGGAGGAGACTAACACTCTGACAGCTGAATTGCAGTAAAAATACAGTTTATAAAAATACTGATAACTCTTTGTAATCAAATGACAGGAATGTATAACTTTGAGAGCCTTAATTTAAAAAATGTACCTTCGATTCAAGCCCAAACTCCAATTTGTGTGATGTTCTGGGGCAAAACCCCGCTATTTATTGACACCACAGACACTGTATTTAAGTTAGAGATATGGGAATTCACTGGAGTAGGTATGGACAGCCTGTGTATATGTGTATAACTTTTAATGAAGAACCAAGGTTGCATAACCCACTAAAATCGAAAATAAGTTGCCATTTTTGAATGCAAGCCCTCAGGAAGAGCAGATTTGGGACAGAGACTACCTCGTGTGATAGGTAATATGTGCATGCAATGACAAACCACTATGTATTTGAGAAATGTGTATTTTGATCAAATATAGATTTGTGTGCAATTTGACAGGCGAGTGTCCTTTCTGCAGGCCATATAATGACATCGCTCTGACACTCCACTTCTTTCCCCCAATCAAGAGAGAAAGGAAAGCTTGACCAATGATAAATTGAGAGAGGGGCTGGATTAGTGATGCTGTGCACACACCCACTTTCAAAACATATAAAAGGAACATTGAAACCCAGGTGGGGGGATTGAAATCCATTTGCTGCAACGCGCTCTGCCGGACCACACAACATCCAGAAGGCACCAGATCCAACACTTAGACTTTAAAACTCCAAAGAACTTGATCCAGAACTCAAAGTAAGGGCCTAAACCCATAGACTGAGAACTCTTCTCAGCAGGCCTCAGCATCCAGCAAACCTAACCAACTATCAACAGCCGGGCGAGCTGTTTGAATTCCCTGCCTAGAACATTGCCGGGACCGGTAGCAGTGTCCAGGAGCCGTGCAGATCAGCGCTGTGTCCGGAGAAAGCGGGACCAGGAGCCGTGCAGACCGGTGCTAGACCAGACCAGCAGAACCCAAGATCCAGGAGCAGTGCCGGTGACCCAGAAAGCAGAGCTGTACTCGAAACCGGAGACCAGATCGCTGTGAAGTGCTGTGCGTGACAAAGTCGCCTTCCTGTCCAAAATCTCTTGTGAGTACTCAGCAAAACTCAGAACATATCCCTTAGTTTAATATAATATAATGCAATCTATTTAACCTAAGTAGAACTGTCACCTGTCATTTTCTAGCTGCAAGCTGTAACCTGTTGCTTTGAACTTATAAAAACAACCTTCACAAAATTGTTCATAACTCTGTAACCGTTTGTGCTAGGAACTTCATTTAACTTTCTTCTGTAAGCTTAGAATCTAGGCTTTCCAATGGACCTGGAACCGACCTGCTACTCTGTAATCACGATTCACGCAATCACGATTTTTACCGCGATTTGCGATTTGGCCTGATTTCAGCCACATGTAAAAATCAGCAGCTTTTGCCTGAACTGATAAAATTTCGTTTGCCTCCTATGAACCATCCCTGAATCATTGCTAGAGTGAGCCTGAACTAATATTAACTAGATATCACTCACCCTGAACCTCCTGAAGCGAATTAAAAGCATTTTCAGCATATTTCTCACTTCATTGTCACCATATTCAAAGCATTTTGCCTGTGTTTTAATACCCCTATCCGTTGTATAAGCTGCTGGGGGGGGAATTGAACTGAATTCTATTTGATTGCATTCCTAAGAACTGTGTGCTCTCCTCTTCATCTCCTTACATTGCATAAAGGGGGGGTGAATTGTCCAAGAAAGTGATTACATTGTCTTTTGCTGAAATCCTATCAAGTTATTTTCTGTACTGCATTTTCATTCCACATTGCACCTATTTGAAACCATAAAAGTATTGTTGCTATCTTATCCATCCTATACCCACTCATCATTGATTATAAAGAAGTGTGCTAGTGCCAGACTATCCATTATTGATTACTGCTCAGATTAAGTGTGATATTCAATTATTAATTCATTATAAAAGTGTGATATATATATATATATATATATACTGTTTAATTTTTTTCAAATAAACCTTTTAAACTTGCAAACAGAACTACTTCTTGGCTCAGTGGTGTCAGAGGGATTCCAAGTGAGGGGTGTTATATAGGGGTAATCATCCAGAACTCATGAACTGGACATAAAGATATATGAATAAGGGTTTCCATTCAGTATCCCAGACTAGGCATTGACTTAGCTGTAGTGTTGAATTGAATCCTCTTACAATCCAGTCCATCAATTTCTACAGGTCCAGGTGACCTCTATTGTAGTTCCTCATCAATCCACTTTGTTACAGTCAATTCCAGATCCCTCCGCCCCCTCATTCTCTTATGCATGCTGTGTCCCCATCACTTATCGTGCTTCTCGCGGTTTTGCTCCTGTTCCTGGTCTGAGCAACCCTGCATGTCCAGCCATGCCGTCACATCCTCTGGGGTATCAAAGAAAAGCACCCTACTTTTATGCAAGACTTTCAACTTTGCAGGCTACAGTAGCATGTACTTGATCCCAACTGTGCGTAGCCTCCTCTTGACCGGTAACGCTGTTTTTGCACCTGCATGGTATAATCCAGGTACGCTGTGATCGTGGCAGCCGCCCTTTCAATCGTTCCCCCTTTACGAAAGTACTCCAGGATCCTCTCTCGGTCTTTGTAATTCAAGATTTTTGCTATTATTGAGTGCGGGGGGGGGGTGGTCGTGGTTTCCTCATCAAGGCCCTGTGCGCTCGCTCAACTGTAAATCCTTGTGAAAGATGCTTGGCCCCTATCTCCTGCAGGATCATATTTTCCACATAGTTCGTTGGGTCCTGGCCTTCTTCTCCTTCCGGCAGGCCGACCACGCATATGTTGTTCCGTCTCACCCTCCCCTCGGCCTCCTCTGCTCGGCTCTCTAGGTTGGCCACTTGTTGCTTTAGTATATGTACCTCTTTTGCGTTGCTCGCACTGGTTTCTGTGTTTGTTTTCACTGCGCTCTCCAGCCCGCTTGTTCTTTCAGCTAGTGATCGAACATCCTGTCGCAGCAGAGCGACTTCTATTCCTACAGCATCTATTTTGGCTTCTAGGGCCATTCTTAAGTCCGCCATCGCTGTCCACCATGACGCACTCAGCTCCGAAATGGCTGCAAGGAACAAGTGGTCTTCCTTTGCTGGTGTACCTTCCTCGGGCACTACTCTTCGCGCCTTGTGCCGGGGCGGTGGGGGTTTGCTGCGTCTTCGCAAAGGCGTCCATTGTGGGTTGTTTGATCTTAGCTTTGGCCCCTCTTGCCGACATTGTACCACTCTGCCAGTGCCCCACGCTCCAGTTGCTCAATAGCACCCAAGTTCAATTTCCAAGGTCCTCCATGGCGTCAACGGGGTGGATGATGCTTAAAGGCGTTGTCTCTGTGGGGTTCAGTAGGCGTTAGTCTGTGCTGTGCCATGCACCGAATGGGTTGTGTCCCCCCACGTTTTCAGTCATTGTGGAGTATGCTGGTATGCCCTCACTAGTTCTCAGCAGGGCCCCTGAGCGCCTAAGTGTTCCATGATACGCAGGCCTCTTTGGCACTCTCCTCCCACCCTTCTCCCCACCTGATCCGGGCGCCCTGGGGTGTGTAGACTGTGCAGGCCTCTTAATTGCACTTTCCTGCGTGATGGTTATAGATCATTGTCATGCAATTCGTATGTTACACCATTTACTTTGCGCCTGATGCTCTTGCTTCCCAGGGTTATTTGCTTGTGTGACCTGCATGTGTCTGTGATGCTTCAGTGGCGCAGTTCGCACTCCCACGCTGTGCTGCAAGGGGTTATATCCGTCTGGTTTTATGATGCAGCTTCTACTGACAGCAGCTTCCTAGATTATGGTTCCTTTCCGCTTTTGCCCACTTTACGTTTGCGCTGTCCCACGGGGATCTCAGCGCGTCCGATTCCTTCTGAGCGGCCACTGTCTTTAAGCCTCCCCACATTAAGAACATTCAAATGTTTTGATTATCTTGGATTCAGGTTCCACAAGTCAGGTGGCTGGTCTGATCAACTTACTAATCTAGTGGAAATCATACAATCTGGCTCGAACTCTCGTACCCCCAGACCAAATGGTCTATGTAATCTTGTGCTGAAGAAACAACCAGAAATATGGGCTAGAGTACTCCATATCCTATTTCAGGACATTTTGATTAACAAGGCTCTCCCCCTCCCTTGGCATTCATGGTTATGCCCGTATTTAAAATACTTTAGTTGCAGGGACGTTAAGGACATTAAGGATGTTAGCTAGTGTTCGGTTATTGTTCAAAAATACCACTGTGCATGGTTAAAAGCCTTGCATAGTAGCCCATCACTTATTTCAAATATACAGTGGCAACATTAAAAACTGTAGTCAGTGGCCCTGGCTAAAGGCCATAGCTAGTGCCCATCAATATGTTAGAATATACAGTCGGCAAAGCCAAAGGCCGTGGCCACTGGCTAGTATTGTGTTGAAGACCATGGCTAGTGGCTGGTTAGTGGAAGAAAATATACAGTGGGCACAGCGAAAGGCCATCGCTTATTGCCTTTTATTATTTTAAAATATAAAGTGGACATGGCCAAAATATGTACAAATGGATCCAGGTCAAAGTCCATGGCTAGTGGCCCATTTATATGTTAGAATGCATAGTGTGCGCAGCCAAAGATTGTGGCCACTGGCCAGTATTGTGCTAAATTCCATGGCTAGTCCCTGACCAATGTATATAATATACACTGGACACAGTTGAAAGCTCTATCCACTGGTAAAGGCCACAATCTATGGTTGGTAGCCTCTTAGTGTTTTAAAATATTCAGTGCATATGGGTGAAGGTTGTGCCCACTGTCCATAACTGAAGGCCATGACTAGTACCCATTCATGTGTTAAAATATATTTGGCAATGTACACTGACCGTGGCTGAATGCCAGCTACTGTTGTAATGTAATTGGTGATGTCATCAGTCATGTGATCTGTGATGTCGTCATTGTGGTCATAGGCTGTGCAACAGGGGATGCGAAGTTACGGTGGCTTTAGCTGAATTTCAGGGGTTTTGTTGCATTACGTTCTCATCTTAACATCCCAGCAAATAAAGTTTTTTCCTTGAATATATATATATATATATTGCTATTCCCAAAAATAACAATTGTTTCTGTGGCTGTAAGGCATCAGCACTTTAGGATATGCATCCTCCACAGCAACCATAACTAGGTAAACAAAAAATGAGCATTTGCAGGGTAGACATGCTGATGACAAGTTTCTTGATTTAGTCTTTCAGTTGGTGGACATGGAGGTATTTCCCTGTCCTGTTTTGTATTATTTTATATTTCTTAAAATTAGAGTGGGAAGAGCACCTGCTCTCTTTCAGGTTTCTGGACTTACGCGACTGCCCACTTCCATAGGATAAATTGTACTCCTTCATCCAGTTAAGAGATATGTTTCACTCTTGGTATTAACAAAAGAAGATTGCTGAAGGTGTCATCCTGCATCACAACCTGTAGTACTAATTGCTCTGCTGTTATTTGATGACACTGGAGAAAGAGATGGCTGAATGTCCCTCCTTCTGGGAGGCTTAATATGGAGGAACGAAAAGCCGAGAGGCAGGAATGTAAAGTGACATGGACCCTGCTGCTCTCCAATCCTATTACTTTGCACCCATATTTGTTGAGGTCTATGGATCGACTATAGGTTTTGTGACAGTGGTATTGCAGTGACCTGCTAACAGTTGATATCTGGGTCTTTGAAATGAAAGTTAAGCCGTCTTCCCATTTGTGTCATCATGCAATCAGTGTCAGAATGATGTGCTAAACATGCCATCACCCTCAAATGGCAAGTAGAGTACCCTAGATTTTAATTCCAGTCTGAAATGTCGTTATCTTAGTTTGTTTGCGTAAAACAGCTCCATTAGTTACAATGTTGATTGTCAAGTCTAAACTCTAATTTTATGTACATGTGACTTGAACCTGCTTGTGTGGAGGAAAATAGTCCATACAATCAGCAATCTTAGTCAACATCCTAAAATTACAACCCTGACGACTTTACAGATGCCTTTGCATGCTGTACATGTGAATACGGGTGCATATTTACCTAGGCATTGGTTTGCCAATGACAGTGCGTTCATTACAGTGTGTTCTTGCCTGCCCTATTCTTGATCTTTAGGATGTGTGGGCAATCTGAGTGAGGTCTTTTCAACTATCCACCAAATGATATGTGTTGTGTGACGTGCTTCACAAGTGAAGTCACATGCTGTTGTGCACACACTTTAATGATATACAAAGGCGTAGCCAGGGTTGTCTAACAAGTAGGGCCTGAAGCCAATGTAGTTGGGCCCACAAAAGTGACATTAACATCTGTAAAAGGCCAAAAAACGCTGCTGAGTGGGCATTTACAAATTCTGGGTGGGCCTTGCCTGCTGTGAATATACAACTTTTGACTCACTGGACGGATTTGGAGTAAATGGACCAAATGCATTGTTGGATGGTTTTGGCCACTAACACTGGTGTAGTAGGGGAGTTTGGGGTAAGTTGGAGATCGAATTTGGTGACATTATGATTCCAATTTGCGGAAACGTGACAAAATGTGCTTGGAAAAAATGGACTCACGGGAACCAATGTGTGCGGCAAATGCAGGGACCTAGAAAGAAGGAGGGGGGCACAAGGAGAGTGGCAGTGGGCATGGGGAAGACTTTTAAATTGTCAAGACTTTTCCCATTAACACAGCAAGTGGAAAATAATGCATTGCTGGGGGAATGATGACAGCGAAAGGTACAGCATGGCAATAGATGGCTGCAACAATGTGATCATGGTTTGTTAAGATGAACATTTCCTGTAGGAAGCTACCACAGGAATAAGAGATGGGTGGGGAAAAAAGGGCAATGAAAAAGTGTTCTTTAAGTTGTGTTAGTGATACAAGGACAGTTCCCTTGGACAGTGGCACCTGAAAATGTACTAGTGAGGGGGATAGGGGCTCGGCCGCAGAACAGTGGCCCAATGTACTTTTTACCTACATGTTGCAAAATAGACAGTGGGCAAGGCAGCAGACAGTGTCCACTGGATATGGCTGAGGATATGGCATGTAGGCTTTTATTAGTTGCCAGGCAGGGGAAATGGACCATGGCACTGGGCCACTTGCCACACTGTTTATAAGTGGACAGTGGACACAAGGGGAGAAGGCCTTTGCTGGTAGGATCTGGTAAGTTACTAGCAGGGGATATGTAGGCTAATTAGTTCACTCTGAACCATGTGAAGAAGTGTATGTGGGACTTCAGAAGCAAATGCATTTGTGCCATCTCTCGCATAGCATTTAAACAAACACATATATAGTTGTTGCCAGAGAAAATTTGGAGACAGAAGTGACTGGGGCGGGGGTATATGTCTTAGAGGACGTTTTGGCCCGGGTCATGTGAGAACCTTTCAGTCTTTATTGATCATTAGACCTGTCTTTGGAATGATTTCTCCTTTGAAAGTTTTTGCCTTTAGCTTTGATCCCTCTCTCTCTGGAAACACACAGTGTACACATCCGATTGGAGGAGGGTATCATTTCCTTGACGAGGCATAATAGGAACCATCATTGTCTAACCCTTACTGTTTTCAGTAGATCTTTCACATGGAATACTCCCCTAATTTGTAAGCTAGGTCTAGGCATGAAATGCAGCCTTTATGAGGACCCTTGAAGAAGGTATTTTTATTCGCACATGTGTTATAGTCCTCAAAAAAAGAATATGAACCCTAAAGGGCTCCTTCCCTGTCCTGAATTCAGTCTCTGGCATGGTAGCACTGGCATAATGGGTGGGTTCCTATGGAAGAAACTGGAAGCAGATTATGTTTCTTCCTCTAAGGCACCCTTTGAAAACAGAGGTGGGAGAGACAGGGAACTTTGGGGTAGGGGCAAGCCCGGGGTTCTGGCCTGACTCCAGGGGGCAAGCATGAGCCAAGCCAAAATATGGCCATGTGGCGGGAGATAAATAGAGGCGATGGTGGCGCAAGGGATGTGGGTGTTGGAATAGCACCAGTATGTTCATTTTTTGTGAAAAAGGGGATTGAGACACTGGATAGAGGATAGGGATATCAGCAGTGTTTTTTGGGGGGCAGACAACAAGGGAGAGGGGATAGTCGCCGGAGAATGGTGAGGCAGGGACAACCCTGGTGTTTTTGAGATTGAGCGGGGGGGGGTGGTGGGTGTCCCTCAGCATGAAAACAAGGAATGTGGAGTTTGGGAGGATGCAGGGACAGTGCAAGTGTTTTTTTTTTTTTAAAGGCTCTGTGATGAGGGGTGCTAGGTGAGATGGTGAGGTGAGTGAGCGGTGGAGGGGCACATAGAGATGACAGCAGGCAAAATGTGTTGTGTCTTAAATTCACCACTGGCTGCTGAATCGCCGCCCCAGGAATTGCTTCTGTTGCAGTTCCAGCCAATAAATGAGTGGCTGAGGTGGAAATGGAAGTCGAACGGTGCAGACAGGAAGACAGACCGCCACATTACTGTACATGTTTCCAGCACATCAGGCGGACTTTAAAAAATATATATTTTTATTTTTTACTCGGAATAATGGGGGGCAACCAGTGGGGATCATGGTTGGCTCCTGGTTTGAACGGGCAATAAACAGAAAGGGGATCAGGTCAGATCTCTGCAGTGCTCCCCCAGCTCGATTTAAAAGTCTGCATTTGTGGAATCGATGAAAGTGAAAGGTTTAATAATCAATATCTCTGGACTCTAATGAACATAATGTGCAATAGAAATATGAAAATGACACAAATGTGGGTGGCTGGGCTATGCATTGAAATGTTTTAATCATTGATGTTGTGGGATCACTATCCTGGCAATGGTTATCTTTTCAAATCAAGTAAATATATATAAAAAAAAAAATAAAAGACAAATTCTGGAGAATCCTAAGCCCTCTATGCAGATCACAGCCACTTCATTTGATTTCTTTTTTTTAATGGACAGAACCTTTCTGCATGCATTTTCCTAAAATCAGCAGCTCTGAAGAATCAATTGAAGAATTGATGAAGTTGACAACACTCATCCCAACAACCCACAGAATCTGAGGGCTTAAAGTAAGATTCTGCAGGATACACTGCAGAGGACCTGATGCATTGAGCATTGGCGAGGGACATAGGAAGAGCTCCTCTTTAGGTGAAATCTATGCTGGGGTTCTCACTCTCAAACATTGTTTACAGAATAGGAATTCTGGTTCAGAATGTTCAACAGATTTAAAATGTAATTGATCTTAGCGTCTACTAGATTTTTATTAATGATTTTCCAAACAATTGACATGAATTATTTATGTGGAAAAATGTTTTTATTCATATGCCTGTCCGGTATCTAACATGGTGTTTGTATTTGTGTAAGGTTTGCTGTAAACCATAAGATAATAAATGGATCCATAAACAAATAAACTGTATACAAAATCAGTTATTAGATAAGAAACATTCTAAATACAGGTAGGTGGGAAGGCAGGAGCAAGAAAATAAAAGGCGAAAAGCCAAAGCGGAATCCTAAATTCGAAGATTGGCTGTCAAGGGGTAAATAAAAGTCGATCAGGGTACCTTTGAAGCTGGGCGTGGACCGATCAAATTAAAGAGGGTCACCAAAAGTTAAGGGAATCAAAGAGCCAAGCGAACTGATCAATCAATAATTTACCTCATGGCATTTCCTCGCCCCAGCGGGTACTACAGATGTAATGCTACAAGTTATTGAGAAGTAGATATGTGTAAGAGTGATCCATGTACAGCAGATTGGCATGCTCAATCACGTTTACCTTTTAACAGAAAAAGAAGAGAGCACGCCACAGGAAATACTGTTGTAATCTGTTGGAGACGTTTATCACTCTTTATGAAAGCAGCAACATTCAGAAAACTGCTGTGCATGTGCCACTTTAAGACATTTACTTAGCTATGGATGTTCTTTTTCTGCATGTTTTCGATGATGCTCTTGTGTTTTTTATGTTTTTAAGGCATTAACCAAAGCCCAAGATGCTCAGTCTGGAGTAAAGAGATTCCATGATGAGGAGGGATCATAGACCATCACGGATGGTCTGCTAAATCAGGATGTTTGCTTTTTTTCACCACAAAGATATAGTCAGCTTCTGACTATGCTGTGATTGGATGAATTCAATATATCTAGGGAAGCAATCACATTTAGACCATTAGCATGCCAGCTTCATTCACCGAAAGCCACACAACGAAATCAAAGCATTGGGCTCCAAATGCTAGCATTCTCCATGCCCTTCTCTGGCAGAGGGTTCCGAGGCTGGTGGTGTCCTATCCGACTCCTGAAGTTCAGCATTAAGGTTTGTTTTGCCTTCAAACATTGCTCTTAGGATGAATTTAATGTGGCACATGAAAATATACATATGTTTCTTGTGGGTTTTACATTTCTGGAAACATAAGCCACGCCTTGCTTATTTATCCATTGCAAATGGCACTTACCTTTGACTTTAGTGCTTTGAAAACGTTTTGCCTCCTTATATGGTGTTTTAGGGTTATTGATATCTGAGCAGATACAGTCCTCTTCTGTAATTTAGAGGGAGTGATGCAATTTCCAAACAATACCCTGCATGGCGTCACAGCTGGAAATGATAATGTGGGATTGACGCCATTTTCTTAAACAGAGATTATAGCCAGATTAAAAACGTAATGTAAGATGATGCTAATCAAATATCTAAATATTTAATGCTGCAGCTAGAATGACTCGGTTGTACATAAAAAATCGATTGGCAGAGTGATCCAGTTCAAATTGCAGTCCCGAACCCCAGCTGTAACTCTGTGTGCCATGCACGCTGCTTTTTCTTAGACTGGTAAATAAGTAATCATAACTAAACACAGATAATGTGTTAACAGCAAACGCTTGCAAATCACCAGTGACAGAGAGCCTCAAGGTAAATTGCTTTCACAGCCCCATCTCTGATTCATTCTGTTGGTGTTTAATGACTTCTGGTTTCGGATGGGTGCCATAAATAGTGTGGCGTGTTTAGTATGCATTAATGGTCTAAAAAAAAAAACACTCACGCCACGTTGATTTTGTTTTCGTCTTCTCGTTTTTTTTTTTTTTTTGTCAAAGTCAGGCTATCTCACGCGAGCAAATGTTATTTAATCTCGGTAGCTTGCATTATGTCTAACCATCACTGGAATCATTTGAAAGGAGTATGATTGTGCGGAAACAAAGGAATGCAATTTACTGATGAATTCTGGTTATAAAGCTGAAAAAGGAAGAACATTTTGATTTAATAGCTGCTGCAGAGGACAAAAAACAACTATCTAGCAAAATAGTTTATTTGGTGGTATGTCTACTACTTCTTCATCAAAATCAAACCATTATTGTCTTTATCTTTATATCACTATATGTTTGCAGATTATGTGATAATGTGCTCAAAGGTATGTGTGAAGGTAGCTTAACACTCAAGGCTGTATGAGTATACTCTTACGCACAGAATTGGCGTGTGGACATTTGGTCTTAGTACAGAGGCTAGCAATCTGATGGTGTAAAACTGGAAAGCAATGAATAATGGCTTTATTGAAAGAAGAAGTTGTCAGTTCAATGTTCTATTAAATAAAGTTCTTGCTACTGATAAAGGTTGAGACCTCTGTCTTGGAACACTAGCATGGGGAATTGGTCACAAATTTGGAAAGTCTCTTCAATTGAACAATTGGTTTTTAACATTGCTATGAAGACATTTGTATTTTTTTAGCCTTAAAAATATTCTATTTGCTTCTATTCGCATCAGAGAAAGGAGATATGCTGTTGAGGTTTCTTGAGTGAAGACAATCAGGACTCCATCCCTGAAGAAAGGACAACACGTGAAGACCTACACACTCATTTCATATTTTGAGCAGAAATCAGGAAAGCAGGTCGTCTCCAAACATGACCCGAAGCCTGGTCTTGGCTTGAGGACTTGAGGGCTGAACAGTGGCATACATCTTAGTATCATTCGTAAATGTAACCAAGAGCATTAGCTATACATTACCAGCTGCAACAGGTTGGAGTAAAGAGAGGTTTCAGGAACGCGTTCAAGTGGAATATTTGTTATTACGTTTGGGTTGTAACAGGTTCTTCTACACGGTCTTGTACATAACCATGACTGATTGGCATATGTTTTACTCACTCACGTGTATCCATGGGCTCAATGACGCACATTTTCAACGGATTACGCACCACATCATTTTGAAGACCTAACATTAAATGAGACTTTGCTCAGAGGCACCGCTTCCCGCTCTTCACAGGGAAAAGGGAAGCAGGAACATATCAACTCATAGAATCCTACAGCGACTGAGGCAACACTTGCCATTTACAATATAAGCCAAGATATTTTTGCAACACAACTATATATTAATTTAATAAAATACACAATATAGCTCTTATACACTCAACAATTTGGCTCATATGCACTGAATCTGCAATAAATCAATAAAAATATGTCATTTTTGATGTAAACACATTAAATCTTCTTACATTTGCACATTTAAATGACAGGGTGGTCTGTGTTGATGGTTAGGACATTTTCACGTTTCAGAGCTATTTTAGTGTCCAAAAAAGAAGAAAGAAGGGTTAATATTGACAATATCCTCTGTATGACTCCCTCACATTTCAGTATATACTCAAATCCGCCTTAGGTCAGAACTGACATTTACAGAATACATATGCAAATTTTTGTTGGAGACTAAAACGCTGCAAAGGTGTACAAAAAAATGCCATCCTTTTAAAAAAGTGAATTAGCATATGCATGTGCAGGACAGAATGAACGATATCATTTTACATTGAACTTTTCATGTGACATTACTAAATGGGCAAGATGTGAGTTATTGAAGAATGAACTGGAATGTTGATATCTTCACACTTTGTGGCAGATAACTTTGTACAGAAATGTATACCACACATGGGTGCCGATGTTTGGTGTAGCTAGAACGACTGCAAGGATCGTTTCAGACTCTCAGTAGAAGCCTGTGATGTGTGCTAGGAACCCACCACAGAAACAAGTCAACCCACCTTTTCATTGGGTTGGTCAGTAAACAGTGAAATCAGCAACAACCACAGAGACAGTCTTACAATGTCAGAAGAAGATCCATCTTGCTTTCCCCATACCTTCCTATCAGATTGTCAAATTGTCACAATTTATATTCCTCATTATTTCATTGACTCAGTTCTTTTGTCATTTTGGTTAAAACGTAACCAGCGTTATAAAGAAACAGTAGTGAAAAGAATATATTGTGGGCACTTTAGATGTTCATGAAAAGCCATAAAGCAGCAGTGGCCTTTCTCCTTCCCTCCGAAACCAGTGTAATCAGGGGCGGACAATCGTTTTCTCCATAGAAGAGGCAGTGAATCCCACTTTCCTGTCTACTTTCTCACAGCCACTGGGTCGCATCCTCTGCAGTCTTGTAAAAGCTTGTCGATCTCCCGCACAACTTCCTCAGCATCCACTGACTCTCGACCGGGATCTCGGTTCGAGTGATCCAACTGCTCTAGAACAGAGTCCATCTCGCTTGAGTTTTGGCTCACCCTTGAGTGCACATCGGCAAAGGCCTGTGCCATGGGATCCGACACAATGTACTGAGGGTCTTTTGCCTGCTTGCCAGGTGACAGGTACTGGCTGTCAGCGGGCAAGTACTTACTGCTTGTTTCAGCCAGAGCTCCAGGTTTGGCTCCGCAGCCCTCAATGGGTCCTTTTGTGGAGGAGCAAGGCTCAATGCATGTCTTAGTTGGGCTATTTGAGGCTGAGGGGACCTCCTGAAGAAGAGGACTCAGGGCACGCTTGGCTTTTAAATAAGGTTTAACATTGGCAATGAGAATGGTGTGCTCTCGTTTGTCTTTTCCGAAGGTACAAAAAGTCTTTTTCCCAGTGGGGTTCACAGTTTCATATGTCTCAGTCTCAACGTTGGCTTCCACCGTGGGTACGAACAGATTTGTGCGATAATCTGCATTTTCTGCCTGGTTCGCTGGAGGGAACTGCGGCATCCAACACCTGTCAGAATGCCCAAGCACTCGGCATTCGTCCGTGCAATTAACACACTCTTCCTGCTCTGTAAGACAAATAGAAAACAGCTCTAATTATGTCAGATTCCTGAGACCCAAACTAAGGCAGCAATCAACTCAGCGAGGCCAAATCTGACCTCTTGTCTCTTTTAATTATAAACACAGACAGAATCATTGTAGCATTTCATGGGGCGGCAAAGAAAAAGCAGCTGGCTGAGTCAACGGGTGTTTATTTCCGCTCTATTCTTTACATACTAAAGCATTCCGAAAGGCCAAATAGCTCCCAGAAAAGGGTGACTGGAGAGATAATGGCGTCCCTTCTGCAAACTGCCCTTGCAACAAAGAGTCCATGATCAAAATGCATTACATGTTTAAGACATTGGAGCAGCCAAAACGCTGCCAACAAGCACCAACCCAGGACATGGGTGAACGTCATCGAATGCGAACAGTGTTTGATATTTTACTTATTTCCGGTACACTATCCAATGTATGCAACGTGATGTCTGACAAATGACTGTGAGTCAACATGCATTTACTTAATCAATTTCTCTTTCCTGCAGAAATTGTGTCAGTTCGTTTCGCTGTCAAGCAAAAAGATGCATGCACGCTTGCACTCCTGTAGACGGTATCTTATTATGTCAATTTTTGTTTGTGTTTCCCATGGTACACGAAGCAGCTTCTGTGCACTTAGCTGCTGAAAGTCTCCAAATGCTATAAGCATGCATTTTCTTTTAATTTCGATTGTGTCCTTAAACAAAACGGTTGAGTTTATAGTTTTAAAACATGCACAATGCGGGCGGGACGATCAATCAAGGTTTTGCCTCTCCTTAAACCCAAACAATTCATAGTCTCTAAATACATCATGTTGTTGCTTGGGAGCTTCCTGTCTGTAAAACAGGCTTTAAGGAAGCTTCTCTCGGGATGTTATTCACATTCACAGCAAGAGTGTGGGGCCCTCGCATACTCCATCCTTCCGCCCATTGTGCAAATGGACAAGTGCCACAGCACATAAGACGAGCTCGGTGAAACACGTCATCACTGTGCCATGGCCTGATCCTTAGCTATATAGTCATACAGGATGTAAATGATGCCGGAAGACCTCCACCCTTGTAAACATAAGAAATGACTCGGGCAGACAATAGTCCGCTCTACTACGTGAACCTCTGTTTATTTAATAGCTATACACAGAATCCCAAGAGTGGAGTAAGTGCATGGCCAGAAAGAGCCCCCTAGCACCGACCCCTGAGCGACAAGCACACCTGGCCAGGAAGGCTATTGTCTCCCTCTCTGTCATAAGCTCGGGGAGACTTCTTGAGTTATCAGATGTTGACATTTAATATTATGTTGACAAAACCTTTCCTATTTGACATCCTTCATTAGCCTTCCGATACACAGGTGTTTGCAAGCTTAGCCTTGCAGCATCAACTAATTAACCCCCATTGTTCAAAGTGAGAAAATGGGCATGAGCAATGCTCAGATGTGCGTTCCCGATTTACTTCCATTGGCCTGCTGCCGTTTTCCCTGGCATGCTATGGCGCCAGGGCTTCATTCCCAAGGGCCGGTTATGCCTTGCTTGAGGTTTGACCGAGTAGAGAACCTCACAGAAACTACGCGCAACTGTATGTCAACACCTATATGAAAAGAAGCATCACCGATTGACTTCCTAAAGTAAACTATAAAGATAACCTCGCTAACAGACTGACTCAATCACTCGTCCACACACTTAATCACCTCACTGACTCTATACTTCCAATGGGCATTCCACCCCAATATCCTAACCTCAACATACAACTGGCTCGGTATCTCAATTGAATGTGTGTTCACCCAATAGAATAAGTACTGCTTTTGTGGTCCGACAGGTGTTTTGCACTACAGCTCCCATTATTCTCTGCCACTGATATTGTGACATTCAGGATGGTTTGGACTACCACTCGTATCCTTCTTCAATATGTTGGTTAGGGCTAATGGGTGTTGTAGTTCAAAACAATTCAAGGACCATGGGACCTCATTCAAGTGTGGTGGTCTGGAAACAAGGGGGTCGGTAAGCATACCGGCACCCTTGTTTCTGGACCACCACACTATGAGTCTGTCTGCAGGGGCTGTTGCGCCCCGCAGGGTCAGACTCGCCAAGCGCAATGGCCCCTGCAGACAGACTTTTCACAGACGCACCATCTCCCCCTCCCATAGAGTTCTATGGGACTCCATGGCAATGGGGAGTTACCAAACCCGCCGCCTGACTTCCCGCACCACCAGGAATGTCCCGGTGGCACCGGGAAGTCAGGTGGCGGATTCAGTGTTTCCGTGGTTGGCAGCACCGCCGACCATGGAATGAGGGTCCATACATTGAATGCATGTGACTTAGGGGGTTTTCAGGTTTCGGATTTGGATCAGGCAGAACACCATTCATCATTTCAGTCTTACAAGATTGCCAACACGAACAAAAGTATTTTGGGCAAAAATACAATGGGTAAGAGAGCCAGTGGCACGCTGTTTTAAAAAAAAATAATTAGTGAAACATGTTCATTGGTCTTGGTTTCGGCCATAGCCAGTGGAGCTTTAGAAAGCTGGCTGAAAGGGCCCGTGGGATCTGTTTAGTTACCAGGGAGGGGGATATGGCAGTTGTGGCCACGGGACATTGTTGGCCTTCCTCTTCATTAATAATTGTTGAAACATGCACGCCATTGGGATTTTAAGAACATATAGAATAACAAAACCCTTGACATTCAGTAAAAAAAAAAAGTGAGTGAAAACAGTGTAAAGATGACTCAATTTATCGAAATAAAACCCTCAAAATTCAGTGAGTGTGGGAAATGTCAACCTTCTTAACTTGGAGTTCCCTGTGTTGCTAAACCTGTGACCATTTATTCCATTACAGCAGGGATTAACAATAAGAAAGAAAATGCTGTAACGTGGATCATTTTGGATAAAAGACCCTTAAATCCACCTTAATTGCCTTTAAGTATGATTTTCTTGTCCTTTCTGCATACCGACTGGTAATAACTGGTCTGCCTGAAATATAGGCCTATGTAAAGTATGTGTCATAAGCAAGAGTTAAGGGCCATTTCACTCCAGTGCCGCCAACCACTGAGGGCTTTACCATCGCTAGCACAACAGGGTGACATCTGAGATGCTAAAGGTCATGTTGGGAGGAAACAAAAGTCTGCGTGGAGCGCTAGACATGCTTTTTCCCCTCAAAACATGCAAATAGGATGACTGCCATGAAAGTTACCCACTTCCAATTCTTTTTGGGCAAATTACTGCAAAGATGCCAAGTGCAGAGCTGCATCTTAGTGAAGTGCATTGATTTGGGTTAAGGTAAGGGAGCTTTATTTTACTTTGTGGACACTGATATGATATGATGTGATATGGCACTTATAACGCGCCTATACCCAAGTGTTTCAAGGCGCGACGAGGCAAGGGAGGGGGAACAGAGGGAAGACAGATGATCTTACAATTGCGAAATAGGGAGTGGGCAGTATCAGGAGAGAGTTAGGAGTGGAGAAGGAGTCACTCCAGGCAAGCCTCCAGTATGTGGGCTCATACCATCAAGTTAAGTCTGTGATCCAATCTATCTGGTTGGTTGACGGCACCTACTGGGTGCTAATAAAGAAAATAGCATTGTTGTATATTTGCCATGCGATTGAGTTTTCTTTTGCCAGCATAGTCTTTTGCACTCTGCATCCACACTTAACACCTTACTCTGTTGAGAATACAGATGCTCAATGTCCCTGCATCTGGGGAGGATTGCCACCTGGAAAGTATGTAGAAGCCCTGGCATTTTTTGTTTATTATTAGATAAATAAAATGATGCAGGTATTTCCATCTGAAAAAAAGTAAATCTGCTAATCAGTTTCCCTTTTCAGAAGCTCCATGCCAAAAGCATAGTATGCACCTGTGCCCTGCTGGATCACTAGTCTGATCTGCAGCACCTGCTCTAGCAGTGGCAAAGAGCCGGTTCAGATGACACCGGTGCTCATTTGGCAGCTGCAGTGACGGTCAAGTCTCTGAAGCACAAGAGATGCATTTAAGACATGCACCCCTGAACAAGAAATTACGTAACTATGAGAATGCTGTTCTGGTGGCAGGTTCAGATGTAGTTATAAGCCATACCTGACTTTGCTGTATGGTGGCCAGCATCTCTCATAATTATTCAAGGCACATTCATATTATATAACATAGGTGTAACCCTGTGAGCCCTCCCAGCTGTGGAAAGTTATGGTTATTCCCCCAGGCAGGCTATCTGGTGCTGCTGCTAGCAGGATTATAGCCTTGGGGGTCGCCTCTCTGTGTTCTGTTGTGAGAGCTGGTAACACTATCCACAGAGAGACAAGCTCTACACAGGAACCTTCCCTGGGGAAAGGACTCAAAAAACATACCCATTGACAAATGTAGCAGCCTTTCAACATAGGGCTGCATACCAAAGTGGCTTTTGAATCTATTGAGAAGGGAAGTGGGTTGAGTTAGTATAGTCAGTGGTAGCTCCTTAGAGCTGGAGGAAGGTTCCGCTACCTTGTTTCTCTCGTCCTCTTATCTTTCCTTCATGCTCCCTTTACTGCCTGTAGTACAAAGCACTTGGGGTGTGATGCCAGAAGGCAAAGCCCATTTGTTAGAAGGACATGGATTGGACCCTTAAGGGAGGCTTGCTTTTTCCCAATCACCTGCAGACTTTTGTCATTAAAAGAAGGGATCTGCCAGTCACACTGGTGCCCAGACCCTTATCATGGTGAAAGACTCCTGGAAGTGTGCATCAGCCTTCCTTTCATTGGGAGTCCGCGAACAAGGTGGGTGCACACTTGTCCCTGAGACCCTTTAGAGCAACTCAGAGCACATTAGAGACAAGGCAGCCAGGATTCCTGCAGTTCCCATCATCAAAACACTATAAACCTCTATTTGAGCCCAACCAACTGCATCAAACCACCAGGACCCATTGGAGCTGCCTTTGGCACTCACCAAGCTCTTCGAACTCGAACTTCATGTTCAAACCCATTCACCACTGTATTGCATTAGCTCGGCATACCGTTGCCTCTGCTTGAAATACACGCTATTGTTGCATCTGCCGTCTTAGAACCACCACTTGTCCCACCAGCATGTTTGCCTCCCATCGTCATTACCAGCCAAATTGACCCTAGTGGGTCATGGAGCCCCGACCATTGGACGTTGCATCAATCTGCTTGAGCCAAACTGTGCGCCCAGGAACCAGCCTATTTGTGTCTAATCAACCATCAAACCGATCCCAGTGGTCCCTGCAGCCCCTAGAGTGCTTTATCTATCCAATCCCATAGAAATGCATATCCAGTCACCAGCATTTTCAGAGTCGAACCGACTGTCAAACGGAACTGGATGGCCCTCTCAATCTGCTCTTCTTCAAGCATTGCCTTCAAACTGCAGCAAGAACCTGTTCAACCCCTGCTCGACACCACTTCCCATTTACAACGATGCAACGATGCACTCAAGCTGCTTCAAACTTCACAAATAGCACCAAACAGCCTAGTTTGCCATTGTTGAACCACCAGGAAGGTACTGTTAACCCACAACTATTTGGTCTAATCTGGACCCTAGAGACCGGTTAGGGCACATGTGCACCTTTTTGCTCAATAGATTCCCTTTGACAAGAACATTGTGGCAATTGAAATTGGCCTTCACCTCTGCACTATTGCCAAAAGGGCTTTAATCAGTCTTTTCTTGCATAGGGCCTCATTCTGAGGTGGGCGCAAAGGGATACCAGGCATCGGTAATGACACCGGTGCCGGTAAAACCTTTGCACCCTATTCCTATTCCCTTAGCGGGTCCCTCCCTTAACGCCTGGTTTTACCAGGCGTCATGGACGGGACCCGTTAAGGGATACCGGGGTCAATAACGGTACCGCAATTTGCAGTATCGTTATTGATGCCTTCCCCCTTCCCATTGAGCCCTATGGCGGCTCAAATGGGAATGGGAAATGGCTTTTACAATGGGGATTTACCGGTCCCGCCACCTTCGGACTGGACGGTAAATCCCCATTGAACGAGGATGGACACAAGCCTCTATAGGAAATATAGGACTTTGATGGGTCAAACTGCAGGAGAACGTGCAGATGAGAATGTATATGTTGTGTTATTTTCCACCTTACAAACCAAAGGAGAATCTTCTACATGCAATATTGAAGCTACCCCACCCGGGCCAAGAGCTAGCTGCCATGAGACACATTTGTATCTTGTATTTATTTGAAGAACAGGGATGTCAATATGGAATAGAAATGACTACAATAACACATTTACAGATGGCAGCGGCATTCCCACAAAGGGTGCCTGCACAATAGCACAAAGATGAGAACAAGTAGTGAGCCAGTTTATGAGGGTATAAACAATTGACAAATACCAGGGACAAAACGAAACAAACAGAAATAAAACATATAAATATAACAAAACAGGTGAGCTACTAAGGTACCAAAGGTACCTACTAAGGGGTCAAGATCTTCAGACTAAATTGGAGTATTTGAATATACAAAATTACATTATTAAGCATCACTGGAGGAGTTGATGTGTTCCGGCAGGGATGATGAGGAGAGCAAGGGGAGCTCCAACTGACCATTCCAACAAATGTCCCTACCTCATAACTTGAAGGAACCATACAGAAACTAAAGAACAGTATGATGATGGCTGAGAAATTATGGGATCTGAAGAACATGAACAAATAAGTGCCACAGAGGAAAATTGTAATAGAGATGCAAAGGGGACATAGTGGTTAATTTATGGAATCAACAAGCCTCAATTGACAAGTGAGAACAGAACCACTAGATTAAAGATATAATGGCATTAAGACTTGCTAATGAGCAATGAAGCATTTGTTTGTGTATGTAGGAATCTGATGAGGAGAATTAAAATAAAGAACCAAGCGGCTAGCATATGGGGGACAACAATAGGGCTCAACGCCACAGAAATTACCTGATACAGACCCCTTTAGTGGGTTGAGGAACCACAAAGCCGTGGATAACCTAAGCAGGTCTGGGATTCGAGGAGGAAGGAAACAGGGCCACACACCAGAGCCTCCTGAATATTTGTTAATGAATTACAAGATTTCAAAGAGTTGTGACAGTGTGTGTCTGACAAAGGCTTCAGAAAAAAACATATTTCAATAATCTAGTCACTAAAAGTGATATTTAAGAGGCAATAGCCATTAAGATCAGATGCTTATGGTTAATGTTGTGGTGCATAGGAAGAGGTTGAGCCATCTACAAATCCGATAGAAAAGCCCAATTTTATAGATCAGTCTTGAAACGGAGACCAGCATTGTATCAGATTCTCCAGATCACATTTCTTGGATGATAAAAGGGGAAGGCAAGCAACATTGTGCAATGCCGCCTCCACTCGCACACCCCTCCAAACACACACACACCAGGTTATCATTTGGTAAGAGGAATGAGGACTAAACTAATATTTTCTGAAAGTGAGTCTTGATAAGATAGAGACATTTCTCAGTAGCATACGAATTATAGCAGAGGTTATAAAATCAGACGTGTGAGTGAAGACTTGGGGAAGGATACACATTTACTTCAGACGTGTGAGTGAAGACTTGGGAAAGGATACACATTTACTTCAGACGTGTGAGTGAAGACTTGGGAAAGGATAAACATTTACTTCAGACGTGTGAGTGAAGACTTGGGAAAGGATACACATTTACTTCAGACGTGTGAGTGAAGACTTGGGAAAGGATACACATTTACTCCAGACGTGTGAGTGAAGACTTGGGAAAGGATACACATTTACTTCAGACGTGTGAGTGAAGACTTGGGAAAGGATACACATTTACTTCAGACGTGTGAGTGAAGACTTGGGAAAGGATACACATTTACTTCAGACGTGTGAGTGAAGACTTGGGAAAGGATACACATTTACTTAGTGCTACAATTTGATTACACCTGACACACACAGAAGTGAACATGTATAGTGAGAGCACAACGAAAGTGTTAGAGACGTTCCTGTCTGAATTCTACTCCCTTAATGGCAGAGGGAAGCACCTGTGGGCCTGAAAATAATGATCGTTTAACAATATACATGTAGATATATAAAATGAAATATATGATTAGGCCTGGGAAACACAACAATGAGCAACGAGGGCACATATATAGAGCTGGTGACTATCCTTTCTGCAATGTGCCAGCAGGTAAGGGTAAAGGCAATTACTGGCGAGTCTGGGAGTATGTATGTTTTAGTAGTGCCTGTGCATTCGTTTATAATGTGATTAAAATATATATATATATATATATATATATATATATATATATGTATATATATATATATATATATATATATATATATATGATTAACCAAGTGTTTCTTTGTCTTTATTTTTTTTCAGATTTACTCTGTCTCTAGTACAAAGATTTGAGAGGAAACATGAAGGTTTCAATGCTGAATTTCTGAAATCTCATTAGCAGAACACTGTGTTCCAT
Organism: Ambystoma mexicanum; assembly: GCF_040938575.1. Taxonomy (NCBI): domain Eukaryota; kingdom Metazoa; phylum Chordata; class Amphibia; order Caudata; family Ambystomatidae; genus Ambystoma; species Ambystoma mexicanum. The sequence goes on from NC_090941.1 coordinate 432,059,069, forward strand.
TATCTAAAAAAAAAAACAATCAGACCATCATAATCTTAGTAATAGCGTTAGGTTTAAAAGCAACAGGCAAACACGAAGAGTAACTTTTACAAAAGAAAAAGTAGGAGCAATAGTTAATTGTGTAGGTGGAAAAACAATGAATAATAAAGAGCAGCATGCACCTGACATTTGTGGAACAGTAATTTTGCAGTGTTTGAAACGACTGAAAGGTATTTCAGCATTCACATCAGTAAGACTGATATTGATTGTTTGTTACACACTCTTGTGCTTTAAGTGCTCGTCTAAATGAAATTGAATTCCCTCTGCAAGTGGTTATATGTGCAGGCACCCGATTGACATACAACAGAGCCTCAAACTCTTTGCCAAACGTAACTCTAGAAAAGAGACCAAAAAACAGTAATATACACAATGCAAACAAACATTATGAAATACCTATGACCGTTAGGCAAATGTTAGTATAGAAAGCAATCTATGTTGAATGGGTCTTGTTAATGTTCACAAATAGATATTGGGCCTCATTACACGGTAGGCGGTAAGGGTTTACCGGTACCAGTAAGGGCAACGGTACCGGTAAATCCTTACCGCCTTACTATGAGGTCCCTTTGTGGGACCCGACCTTAATGGCTGGTTTTAAAAGCCGTTATAGTAGGGTGCTGCAAAGGGACCTTGGTGCTAATTATGGTACCGCAATTTGCGGTACCATAATTAGCGCCTTCCCCATTCTCATTATGCCCTATGGGGGCAAAAATGGGAATGGGGAAGTGCCTTGGTGAATGGGGAATTACCGCTCCGCTCACCTTGAAGTAGGGCGGTGATTCCGCCATCCACCAAGGCGGACACGGTAAAATACCGGCGGCAACCATGGCGCTAATAGCACCATGGTTACCGCCTACCGTGTAATGAGGCCCATTGTATTACAATCATTCATGACAAATAGATCTACTGCTATACAATCTTGTATGAACGTAGGTTGGGCACCGAAAGGCTACCTCACATAAACATCCAATACAAGCATACATGAAATCAGACACTGTTAGAATATGTGTTATTTCATCTAAATGTATTTAGTGCTTAAACACTGCACCCCTATACCTTAAATTGGTGGTACGGTCCTCTGCTGGTCACCATGGCTACTGGCTGTCACAGAATGCCGAGATTAATAGAGCTGATGATTGTGCCATGTCAGTATCCACTAGAGCTCGTTTAAATGTTGGGGTTCAATTTGCATAGAGGTGTTCCTCATACAATTGAACTAAACCCCCCATTCCACTGGCAGAGTATGCACAATTGGTATTTCTGCACCAGATGTTGTCAGAGTTACCATGACTATGAATTGCAAACACACTCCAGAGTGATGGGACTTTTTTTTTTGGAGTTCAAAGGCTTATTTCCATGTCAGGTAGTCAAAAAAATACTGGTCCAGTGGGGCGGGTTGGAGAAGAAGGATGCTCGTAGTCTTTACTTTGCGGCATCCTCGATTCCCTTGGGCACGCATTCGGAGTGCCCTGCAAAAATATCCTTATCAGGCAGAGTCAGATTCCGGTTGTAATTCGGCTCTGCCACATTTTTTTACCACCATTTTTTCACCCACTGGTATAACATCCCATCAGTAAAGGAGCACCATATTTTATTGTATATGGATTACTGATGCAGCCACAAATACGTTTGATTTATTTCACTATTATAAGGCATGTTTTTACAATGACAATGAAAAAAATAGAATCCTGTGGTCCAAATGGCCAGGAATAATGTGAGCAAGAAGTATGCATCAAAATATTTCAATAATTTAAAGGGTAACAGACTGAAAATTACTTCTTTATAAAAAGGTTGCATATGTTCAATAGCATATAATACTAATGTGGGTCATTATATGGCCTAATAAACCAGGTGTGATAATGACACAACAAGAACCTATGGTCCAAGTCAAATGTCCTAAGCGATAATGACTCCTCCCAAGGTCTATAAGGCTATTAACATCTAGGCCCTCATTCCGAGTAGGGCGGTAAGGGATACCGGGCACCGGTAAGGAGACTGGTGCCAGTAAACCCTTACCGCCCTACTACGAGGTCCCTTAGCGGGTCCCTTGCTTAATGCCTGGTCTGACCATGTGTTAAGGACGGGACCCGTTAAGGGACCTGGGCGCAAATAACGGGCTTGTCATACGCCGGCCCGTTATTTGCGCCCTCCCCATTCCCATTGAGCCCTATGGGGTCTCAAATGGGAATGGTTTGGTAAATGGGGACTTACCGGTCTCTCCAAGGTCGGAATGGACCGGTAAGTCCCCATTGAACCAAACCGGAGTCGGTACCAGTATGGGAAGCAGTTATGGCGCAAATAGCGCCATGACTACCACCATACTCGGAATGAGGGTCATAGTGTTAGTAGCAATGCATGTTTTGGAGGTATGGTGCCTCATTACGAGTTTGGAGGTAGCCATGGAGCTATTAGCACCATGGCTGCCTCCAAACCGGGCTCCTTTTCCGGGTTCCTGCAATGGGGACTTACCGGGTCATTCTGACATAGGAGGACCTGGTAAATCCTCCTTACAGGAACCATTCCCCATTCCCATTTGAGCCCCCATAGGGCTCAATGGGAATGGGGATGAAGGTAACAACGGGCACATTATAACTGTCCTGTTGTTACCTTCCTCTTCCCCTCGCGGGACCAGGAAAGGACACCTGGTTTTACCAGACGTCTGATCCGGGTCCCGCGATGGGAAGCTTGTAATCAGCCCAGACGGAATGAAGGGGGCCGGTCCCGTACCGGCCCCCTTCATTCCGTCAGCACAAGCCTCGTAATGAGGCCCCATGGTGTTGAAGTAACAAATTGTGCGTTAACAGTGAACAAAGTAAATAGACAAACTAAGTTAGTCAATGAAATCTGGGTTCATAGTATTTAAAGTGCAAGGTTGTCTTCCTAATTTAAGGAATTGAATTGCAACCTGGGAGCCAGTGTAACATGACCAATCATTAGGTGTCATGTAAAAGTAAGCAGTTTCTCTGTAATAAAGTTAAAGCATGTTCCCGTAGTTCAGCTCTCTCCTTGGTGTATTAAACAGGATGATGCAGCCAAAACGGTACTGTTGGAAACGTGTCTTGTTGAAAGATTCAGTGCTACGAAATTGCGTTTTTGTGTCCCTGTCGGCTTCTGAAAACAGAATGTTCGAAGGCAGTTAAAACCAGTAGTTGTTGGACCAAATTTATAAAGCGTTTTTGAACTGGGTTTTCCTCGTTTTTTTTTAAATCAGGCCCATTGATTTTGTTCGAAAAATTCAGATTGGTTGAGAGGAGGTCAAAAGCGATCTCCATGTGCTAACATACAATCCGTTTTTCATCAGATCAAAAGAATGTTGCTCAGAACTGAAGTGACCCTGCTAAAAGGCGTCTTTCCTGTTAATTGCGTCTGGTAGGTGGCCGAATCTCTCCCTGGGTATCATTGGCATTCTTTCTGCTTACTATTATTCCTACCAATCCCAGCCCCAAAGCAGTGATGCGTCCAGATTCATCTGAGATTCAAAGTAGCCCACACTTCCTTCTAGCCGCAGTGCTCAAAATAAATGCATCTGTGTTACTACAGAGGATCTGTGAAACACTAGCGCTGGAGTTATGGCCAATCTCCCTGTGTGAGTATCAGTGATTGTGTGGACACTGAAGCAATACAAAAGAGCAAGGCAGTATATGTGTCGTGCTTAAACACTACAGCCATATTACCTAAATGGCAGTGTGGGCCACATGGTGGTAATCAACCTGGTTTGGAGTGTCTTGGCACAGAAAAGTGGATTATACTTGTTACGTAGTACACTGCAGGGATGGACTGGCTTATAGGGAACTAAGGAGATTTCCTGGTTCTCTGGAGATTTCCTAGTGGGCCCCCACCACCCTGGGGCCTCTTTTGTGTGGTAACCTATTTCATTTCCAAATGTTCTCATAGAAAAAGTGTTAGGCTTGCTGAAAATGTGCAATATGGCCCACTTTGAACATTATGTCCAAGGCCTCTTTTGGTTCCCAGTCCACCCGTTGTAGAGTGTGCAAGTCTGCTGGACTTGTCTAATGGTGGGCCAAATGTTTGTGTTTGTTATTAGTGAAGCCAACACATGAAATATTTCTGAAAAGGCTCAAGTGCTTGCCTCATGCATTCTTTGGAGTTCTCACAGTGATTCGAACTGTCTGAAATCAGTAGCAAAATGAACTATGTATAAAGTAACATGTTTGATATATTGTTAACTCTAGTGAATTAAGACATCTAATGGAATAGTTTTATTGATGCATTTCCATAGATCTAGGGCCAATCAGATAACACTTCAGACCACAACATGTCTTTTTAATGTATATTTAGCATGTGCTCTGTTTAGAGAGGTTGCCAGACATTTGACTCGAACACTTAGGTCCGCATTGCTAGTTCTGTGGCACTAGTGGTAACTGGTGCAATTCCGCCTGTCTATAGCTTTTGCTTACTTCTCGTTCGCCATCCTCATAGGACTTCTTCGGGGAACGGAAGAATGGACAACACAGGCGATAATACGGGGCATGGTAAAACCGACATGTTTCTGAAGGTAATACTCCATGTACATGGCGGGGGTGTCACCTCCTTATTCGGCTCATAGCTCACAATCCGACAGGCTGAAGGAAAAACAAAACAGACAGTGATTCCGCCCAGTCCTTAGATTCTAAAAAAGGGAGACTTATTCAAGGGTTCCTCTTTAAATGAACATAGCATTGGAGATGGCAATGATTCTAAAGTGTGCTTTCCTATTCTCTCTATTGACAGAACTCCCTGCACTGCTATGTGACACTAAAGTAATAAATACAGAGGGGGAAAAAATGGTTATTGCAGCACATAAATATGAGTTCACCTTGATGAGAAAACCTCGAGTATTTCATGAGCTTTTCCATTATGATGCCAGAGCCCCTGCGTCTTCCTTCACTCGTGTATGTCACATCATAAGAAGCACATTCGAGGTATTGATTATCATACATTATAAGCTCCTCATCTCACCATTAGGCTGTAATTGTGACTGCTGCTTCTTGCAGACAGTCCAGAAAATCGAACAGGCACTTTTGTACTAGCAGCAGAAATGATAAACACGAAGTGAACTATCACCGCCAAGGGTAAAATTAGTATTTATGAGAGAGCAGAATCAATTTAAAAGGCAGAAAAAGCTGCGGGTTGAGTTCTACAGAAGGACGAGGCAGTGGGAAGATATGCTCCAGCGGTCTTTCTTATCTGCAGCCTTGTCTGTCTCGTGTAGAAAATAAACCTTCAGCCTCCAAAGTGTGTAAAATCAACAGCCGAAGCCTGAAGGCTGCTGCAAGTCCCTGGAGCTTCAGGGGTAAACAAGCAAATATTTGCTATGCTAAAAATATATAAAAATAGGCCTACGGATCTCACCTACACATATATTTATTTCCACGTCAATAATTATAATGTAAAACATGTTGTTACGCGAAAAGCAATCTTCTCTTTTGCAGCAAAGTATATTTTCCCTGCACACTAAGGATGAGTTTTTGCAACTTGCTCTGTAAACAAAATGGAAACTTAGAAAACATAATCCTGCAGCCTTTTTTTTTTAAATAAAAAAACATATATCTTTAAGGAAAAGCACTTTGAATTTCTGTAATCATTTTTGGTGAAAAGGGACAAACCAATGAGATCCCTGGTGTTAATGTGATATTGCCCTGGCAAAGAAAGTGTGAAAGGATATGAAAATAGTCGCCACAATTATTTGCAGTACATGTAATGACTATTGGTTGCGATGCTATGTTGCTTTGTTAGTCCTGGCTGGCTCCAGGTTGCTGGAAAGGATATATATATATATATATACAGGGACGGCTCGTATATTACATACAATCTCCTGCTTAGATCACAAGTGGGACACCTAAGCAATCTCTGCTTCCCTGTGTGAGCAATGGCACTCTGGCGCTGACCTAGCTTCTTGATCATATTTCATTTTAATTGGTTCCCTGGTTCAGGCCGAAAAAAGAGGAAAACAGCTACAAGGAAAAGTCTCAGACGGCAAAACCGCGTGCTTGTTATTTCCTACTAAGCAATTAACCTTACCCCCTCGTGCATTCTGATATTTGTCTTGCAGCAACATAGGACCTGCCACCAAACAGGCGAAACGTGTTGCTTCCCATGTTTCATGTTTCCCTTTTATCTGACAAAAATCACCTTTCACTGAAATAGAAGAGCCACACATTTCACATAACGGTAGCACATAAGCACACAGCTGAGCGTGATCTAAATGCCACCAATGCGCACAGTGTCACATTTACAATATGCTTTGGCAAAACACCTGATTACTTTCACACAATATGTTTGAGGGGACGGAAACTATAATCATCTTCCTGGTTCTCCTTACAGAGGGAAACATGTTTGACCATCTAAGAGGAATTACATCACACATTCATTATTTTCCTTTGAAAGAAAAATGAGATGTGCTTTGCTGCTTTGCCTCGTGAAGATCTTCTTCCTCTACCAGACACAACATGTGCTGACATACATCTGGACAGTTGCAAAGGCTACATTAATGCCACAATGTATCATTAGTAGGGTCCCCATGTCCATATGGACATTTTTCCAGGTCCAATGGCATAGTGCAGCTGGAAGGGACCATGGCCCTCATTACAACCCTGGCTTTGGACCATGGTGCTAATAGCACCATGGTCCATGCCGGTAACTTACTGACTCCGCCATGGCGGAATGGGGAATTACCGCCCCATTCCAAGGTTGGCGGGGCGGTAATTCCCCGTGCCGCCATTGCCCTTCCCCATTCCCATTTTTGCCCCATAGGGCTCAATGGAAATGGGGAAGGCGCTAAGTACGGTGCCGCAAATTGCGGCACCGTACTTACCACCAAGGTCCCTTTGCGGGTTGGATTTTAACGCCTGCAAAAAGCAGGCGTTAAAATCGCCAACCCGCAAAGGGACCTCGTAATCAGGCGTTAAGGGGTTAACGGCGCCGCCACCTTTTGCGGCACCGTTAACCCCTTACCGCCAGGGTTGTAATGAGGGCCCATGTCTTGAGCGTGACCCGGATGGCAATCCTGCACCACATCGTAGCCCCGGGGACAGTATTTCGTCCTCTCTGGTCCACGGTTGGGTATACTTAGTAAGCCGGCTCACCGGTATTGCAGAAAGGTGTTCTACCCAGCCTTCAAACTTTTGATTGGTAGGCTCAGCGGTAATGCAAATTCTGTGCAGATGTTGAACCATCTGTAGTCTATGTCTGCAGGCTTTGCTGACAGAGAGTCGAATTTGATGTCAGCTTCCATCTCCAATGTACCCTCCAGTGAGGCAGTCTCCTATCCTCACACCACGCGACGTATATCTGTTAGCAATTTGGAATGCACCTACACAGTGATCTTGTTGCAGCATTCCTGCTTGCTTTATAGAGCAACACATGCATACATTGCAAAATGCAAGGTTGCTGGGCGGGGAGGATAACTCAGGGGCAAGGTGATTGTCTTGGAAACAAGACAACGCCGAGCAGCAGGGGTTCAATGCTTGGTCCATGTTTCAGGCAAACCACATTTCGTTTTTACTATGCCATGAACACCACAGTCAAAATGAAAAAGGGGCCTTTTGAATGTTCTGAATGTCTGACATTGAGTAGTCAAAAGATACTCTTTGGTTTGCAGATGTGCTAATAACTCAAAGCTCGTGCCTACTCAAGCCTCCTCAAGTCAAACTAAAGTGTATGCCCCTCTGTGCTTTAATCCTGCCGGAATCCTAGGCCTCTCTCCCTGCATCTGCCCATGTTTTTTCTGTTTCATGCAGATGTGCCGCTGCACCTTCAAAGGTGCAAGAGGAGCAGAACACCTCACGTACATGTGTGCATCATGCGCCTTTTGCCCGATGGCTCCATAATACTGAGGGACACATGTGCCAGTCTTGGGCTTTCAGTTAAGAAGATGCATTCTGGCAGTCGTAGTCATCATTAATTGAAATTGCTCAAGTTGAACTCAAACATCTGATTCCTTGTGGTGTCCCCCTGATATTCAGTAATATAGCAACTTATTTTGTACTCGATTTTGTTTAGTACTCTGTCTGCTATGGGCACATAGTTAACCCAAAATATGTTACTTTTTTTAAAATAAATATTTGACTGTAGTATTAATGAAAGTGTCAATAGTCTAAAATGACAAAATAACATGATCTTGAAAATGCTTTCATGGGTCTCTCGGTGAACAGCATAAAGTAGGTATCTAACATCAGGAGGCCACAATACTCTTTCCCTTGCTAGACCTTACAATGGTGAGGTTTCAATGGTTCAGCTATCGTTATAATGGCCACAGAATATGTTCACTGTCATGAAGGCAGCTGAAATGCCATACTGCTACTGTTCACAGCTAGGCATTCCTTGCTCAAACTGACGCCGGCTGGTTTTTTGTTCTTACCACCATGTGTGCAAAGGATGTGTTGCGCCGTAAGTATCGAGTCTTCAGGCTTTCAGTCACACAATGGCAAGAATTCCCTGGTAACACAGCGGTAGACGGTAACCAAGCGGTCCATGCAGATACCTTTCTTCCACAGATAAATAAGATCGTATGCCACTTTCAAGCAGGTCAGGAAAACATGCCAACAACGAAGACACTACCATTTATTGCCACAACTGAACCCACGGCGCCCCCTTCACACCCTCTGAAGGCATTGAAGCATGCAGAACAGAAACAATAAGTACCGGGTCTATTTTTCAGGACTGAAGGTACCAGCATTGTGGGGTACACACCAACACATATGCACAAGATCAGAAAAATGTTATATGGTGTAATGATCTCCTTTACATATTAATATATTGAAGCATGTGGGACATTCATCTTGTATCGCAAGTGTTAGAAAGTCTGAGTTTAAGCTAGGTGAGTTTCCCACATCTGCCTATTATACTGTGAAAACTACTGCATTGTGAAACCTACGCCATATCTCCATATCTGCCTATCACATCTGCCTTGTAAGTACTGGATAAAGATTGCTGCAGCCGAACAACATCGAAGCCTATGGTAGGTATACATTACACCACATCGGTGGACACAGGCCACAGGCACGGCCATCCATGCACCACAGAATTCAGCTATGGCTATGATCATCCAGTCTAGCAGCTCATATAGCCGTTCAAACTGAAACACCTGATGTACCTCAACACCTCTGCACTAGCATACAGCGATTGCCAACGAAAAGAAATTTGGTATAGCTGGCCACACTTTGACCTTCAACAATAGCACTCTATCGCAAACCTCCAACAGCGCCCACCCACATGCCTGACCTTTTGGGCTGCACAGTCGAGCCTAGCCAGCCACCTAAGTCTTAGACCCGCAAAAAAGGACAAATGCATCACCTAATCTAAAACTCTTAGAACCTGTAGCACATAGACTACGGTCACCGAGGGTGGACCAACTACAAAGCGCATTGGGGCCATACAAATGGGGAAAGAGCACTATATTAATGACCAATTACAATACAATACAATATGCGTGTATATTTTTAAAGCTATCCCAAAGTTCAAAGTTAAAACTGTTGATGAAGTTTCCTCCAACGTTATTTTTGTACTGCTTCACTGAAACTGATTTTACAATCAAAAACAAGGGCAAACAAATGCTATGTTGCAAGTTTGCATCTATTAACCAACGTTTCCAAGAATCTGCATAGTCCTTGATGGCGTTCTCATTTTCTTTTAGCTGGGCCAGGCAATATACTGTGATTGTTAACATTTGTATTTCGACGGCAAAAATCCAAAGCTGACATACACTTAAGTCCGAGAAGCGTTCACTCTTTAGAGCAAATGCTTTTCTATGATGAAGAAGTAGTATTGTAAGCAATGCCACCAGGGGGATTCTGGAATATGACCTGCTGCTCCCTGGTTTTAAGGTGACGCTGCGGCACCGGCAACACCAAATGCAGGTTCTCAATCATTCATGACTGCCATTCTTGAAATGCACGCTCTTACCAAAGGTCTGAGTCACAAATCACACATCATTACTCACATCTCAGATGGTGGCGAGTTATAATTAAGTTAAAGGGACTATTAGGGCACATTTAGGGTGAATGAATAGGATAGAGAGATGGCAATTCTATAACACACCCTGCTGATCATTTCCGGCAGAGTCTTTCTTTTGTGTTGTAAGGAAAGTGGACTCTACTTTCAGACTCAAAATGGAGAGCTTTATCTTTCTTACATCAATGCAATGAAGAACATTTTTCTAGAGGATCGCAGAGTTCCGATAAATGAAGCGTGAACTAAAGGCACGATCTATTATATTGATTGCCTCTTGGCCAATGAGATACTTAGAATTCCATCAGTAACTACCAATATTGACCAGTGTCTACACGATCTGACTTGAACAGTAGCAGCTAACAATTGCCTTTTTCTTCCATGTAAGATACCGTCCCAACAATGGAAACATTATTTCCTTAACCACATGTGGGAATTCCATAGAAGAGTAAATGGAGAGTATTTCCAAGCATTAAAAAAATGGTGCTTCCCTTAAGGGAAAACAGAATATCCAGAAATATTAAGAACATTTCACAATGTCAAGTGTCAATTACACTATATTCATAGTTTAGCGTAATTTCTGCTTGGGATAGTTGCCCTTGCCCAACGTAACTTGGGGAAGAGCATTCATGCTCTGATAATGAACCCTCTCATTATCTTGGAGGTGTAAGTCTACATGTTATGATCATTGCTGGGCTGGTGGTAAATATTAACAAGCATTTGATGTAGAAATGAATTTCCTCATTCAATGTTTAATATGACTAATCTCCTTTGAACATTCTCTAAACTGAATTATTGTTTATTGGGAAGCTCAACAAAAAGTGTGTTTGCATATTGTTGATATGCAGTGACAATAGTGCGAATAGTATCTCACTATTCTAAGGCCAAACTAAAGTTGGGAAAAGCATAAATCGTACGGAAATGTGTTTGGTGGCATGAACTACCTAATACAGATAAGTGACCAAGCTCAACTTAGCATTTCATGCAATTTTAGGACCTTATATAAACTCTGACCAGAGCAAAGGAAAAAAAGCAAGAAAAGTAAATATCAAAATGCAGAAACCGTTTGGGTAATCTAGTGCAAGTTAGGGGTAAATAGTTTTACTTCAATGGATCTGTGTGGAATCCCATTTGATTTGCTTTACAATCTTTTCGATTTCGCCAGTTTATGTTGCAGATTTTTCAAAATTAAGAGCGAATTAAGAGTACACCTGAGTCATGAAGGCTACGTTTTGAATTGCTGTTCAATGAGTGAGTATTGGAGCCCTGTGTAATTTTATAATGCACTTTCACAGAAGGATCAGTCAAACAGATCTCCTTAGAGAGAAAACAACAGCCAAATATGGTGGGTGAAACAATGAATACACCAGGAGCACACATTGCGTTTCCAAATGAATAACATTTTTAAATAAAATCAAGGAGCTCCCAAACATATGAGGCATAGACACGTCAATTCCCACAATATGTCAAACATCATAGTAACAATTCCCACAAACACATTTGGAAAACCAGCTAAGCCGTCTTTCCTCAGTAGCCATAAAAAAGTGAAGCTGGATGTTTATCAGCAATGTTTCCATTGAATTTCTTTAAACAACAACAGAAACTTTTAGCATCTATCCTGTACCCCAGAACATGTGATGGAGGGTAATTACCATCCACACTGCTTCGATTAATAAAAGCATATTTACGATGTGTCTAAAGTTGCCTAACTCAATTGAGTTCCAAAAGGATATATTCAGAAGTGGTAAAAGCTGTATTCTGACATACTAAAATAATGATTCCTCGAGTAGGTAATTCCCTGTGAAAGTGGCCGTAACAATCGTGCAGTATTTCATTAACCAGGCCAAATTTAGCTACATTATTATAACTCGGACTCAATTGGGACGATGGCCCCAGCAGAAGGAAACAGTGTAGAACTCTCTGCCTTGCCAACCACAAAGCTTTCTATGGTGATATGTCTGAAAGTCTGATAAAAACGAACGAAAGTGGAGAATGTAACCAGAAATTTAGTGCAAACAAGTCAAAGCAGCTTCATCGCACTATAACAACTGGCGCGAGTTTAGGAGTTGTATGCAAGTCAGGCACTCATACTCATGAAGTAAACCCTTAGATCACAAATGAAAATTCAGCTATACACATGAAACTGTGTATGATTCTGACCTTCAGCACAAATATTTCCAATCTGACCATGGATTTATAGATTTTGCAAGGAACACCTTCCAAACATGTTGTACCAGTAAGTGTCTATATCTGGATAGCTTCTTAGCAGTGTTATGCATGTTGAACAATGTTTTGCAGTTATATTGCTAGGTGCCGATAGGCTTTGGGAACATTTGAGGGTATAAAGGAATAGGGTCCATTTGCTCTCGCAGTGCACAGGCAGTAGTCAAGGCTAACCATCCAGTAATTTAGGTATGGGGAAGCTTAGGGATTTCTCACCTGAAATGTACACCGTAGAGCACATCATAACAAAAAATACTTTTTCATGCCCTAGTGATCCGCGATGACCACTGTGACACTAATCCACTCAAGAAACCCTCAACTGGGAGTTTCTCTTCTATAACACATCAGAGAAATCCTCTTCCTAAGTGGTTAAACAGGTGGACTCTTTAGGAGTCTGGCTGTTAACTGCTCGAACTACAACTGGGATCACACATTTGGAATTTCAATCCTTTAGTGTCAGACATTCTTCCCAAACAATATGGCTTTTCTTGGTAATAGAGAAGTGCAATTTAATGGCACCATTATTGAAACTATATCAAGGTGAATATCAGGGACCCTGCCCAAACAACAATAAATGTTTAAAGACTTCGACAAAGTGCTTCAAATTCCCAGATTTCCAAAGGGAAGTGGTTGAGTGCCATCGGACATCTCACTGGGCCCCACCGCAAAATGCTTTGATTTCCCCCAACGTATGGGAAACATTTCTGTGTGCATTTCAGAGTTTTGGGATTTCAATACACTCTTCATGAGGCTCTGAAACAACATTTGAGCTGATCACAAGTCAGGATGTAGGGAGATGATTGACTAATAGGCACTCGCTTTGCTGACGGCCCTCTAGCAGGCGGTCGCTGCTTATCTGCTTATTGGGGATCTGATTGATGCTCACTAGAGAAACAAGTTGTTCCATATGGTCCAGTAATGCAGACATACCTTACCTTTTTGACGCACTTTTAGTCTATATCAGTATATGAATCATATAATGGGATCAGTCATGTCACATGCATGTTCTGAAACATCTACTGCAGGTGCAATATTTGCAGACCATGTACGTGTGCTGTGTTACCTTTAAAATGTTGTATTTGTTTCCTGAGTGTTGGTGCATAAAGGAACAATTTGTTCAGTCCATGTGTCATACAGGCACATGATTTTGTTCAATCACATTGAAATGTTCGTGTTCAGGGAATTGTAGAGTTATTTTTAATGCATTTTGTAGCCGCACGTTACACAGTGACAGCTCCTTAGTGTGGTGAAATTACAAACATTCTCTAAACGTTGCCGACAGCACTTCACTTGGACATGTTCTCTGCACAAATCATTGGGGAATTGCCAGGTGCTATGCAGAGTCAGTAGTGCCAGTCAATAAAGAAGAAACCATGTGCAGGCAGGGCTGCTCATCAGGGATAGCACCTGTAGAGCAGCAGGAGGGGCATATTAGGCAAGAGGCACTAGGCTCGAGGTAAAAAAAGCCACATGAAGGTATTAGGGGGAGCAGTGTGAGAGGCAAGGGGAGGTCTGGGCGACCAGCTTGACTTTTGGAATCCTGAGAGCCAGCAGTATCCATGGCCACACTGGAGAACAATACGAGGAAGTCATGGATCCTCATTGGCTCTCTAAATTCTATAATTGGACTATGGGCGCTGGTATAATGATAACTATCACAATGAGGAACAGGCCGGGCTGGTAATGGCCCACCAGCCCAAGCCTGGTAAGCCCAAGCACATTGAGTGCCTTAGGAGAGTTCAGGGCCATTGTTTGCCCTGCCCATCCCCCATAGTGGTAGAATCCGTATTAACACCCTGAGCTTCTTTGTGTGCAGAGAAGGGTTCTGCATGATTGGTGTGTGCCCAATCCGCCATTAAAAACAATAAAATGGCTGCTGGTATGGTAAATAGACAAGGCAGTCGTCCCTTTTCCGTGGCTTGACCCCAACCGGAGGAAAGGAGCCATTAAATGGGTTTGTGTGGGGAAGAGAGGAGTATGTGGGTAAAAGAGAGGTGGCTTGGGATAAGTGTGAGAGTTGAGGTTAAGGCTAGGGGGATACTGAAAATAAAAATGGTGAACACCTGGGGGAGGTGCATGGCTAGCCGACTGAATGCGGGCAGCAACTGTATGGTTCTACCAGCATTTCCACCTGATTGGTCAGTGCCTCTCCCATGCGTGTTAATTATATCTCTTTCTTTGCAACTGATTTCATATTCACAATAGTTTGATTCTACAACTAGTGATACGTGTTTTCAACACCACAATGAGGTGCATATGGGCCACCTCATCAATAGTCCTTATGCAGCTTTTGAGTATGCACCTCACAGGACACAGTGAATGTCAATTGCATTATGACATTATGACCAGTGCCCCTCAAAGGGTTGCCGTAGCAAATGTATGCAGCACTGTGAATGTCACGTCAGTGCAGTCTGTAATGGTTACAGACGACTAAAGCCTACTCTGCTGAAGTTTGACGCATCTTAACACCAAATTGACGTAATGTTTTCTGGACAACTACACAGAACGTCATTAAACGTGGATAGCTTTGTAGCCAGAAGGCGTATACAAACAATTCCCTTCTGAGCCACAAGGAAGAATGGGCAGCCATGTGACATCGCCTTGTTCTTGAGACTTGCAGGAGTTTGCAACTTGGTAATTCTGCCATGCTAAATTTCGATTGTAATGTTCCTTTCATATATTAAGATTTCTGGATTTGCGTATGTACAAGGAGATTAGATAGTAGTCACAGAACCACAGCGACAAATTAACTAGCACTAACAACCTGTTTCTCAAGTCATTGCGCTCCAGCGTGGTGACGTAATTGCGCGTCATCCGTGATGTTACTCACTATACATACACGCTACCTTTGGCCTTCTGCACTCTTTCACAATCACAGACGCACAGTCTCTCTACACTGTTCTAGGTGAGATGCTTCTTTTCTATTGGTGAGTGCAATTAATTTTAAGAAGCTGGTTAATGCCCTTGTTTTTCGATTTTCACCAGATATTAGCATGTTTCATTTTGTACCTTTATTTATTTTGGATCCCACAAACCGTTCGGTTAACACATGGGGTGTACAGAAATTTGGTGTTGTTGTCTTTCATGTGTTTCTGTGTATTTGTTGTGTCTGGCAATATATTATGGTTTCCTTTTTTGTACTTAGATGCTGATGTCCACTATTGTGAACTGCAGCAGATTTGCCATGATGATTTTTTTTTTCTTCTGAAACACATTGGCCCCAAACATATTACACGTTTTCCGCAGGCCCAACCCCTTTCCAATAAGAACATGTGGAAATAAAATGTGTAACCGCACAATGGAGGCCCCCGGTGCAGAGGCCCGCTGGGATCTCCAGAGGTCCCTGTATGCCAGTCCACTCCTCTCTGTCGGCTTCAACTATGTAATGTCTCTAATGATTTCACCACTACAGAGACTTGTTGCACCTCATCAACTTGTGTGTTTTGTCTTTTGAAAATATCTTCCTTTAGGAGCACCCTACTGTTGATTGCACGATTCTTCATAACCATCACTTTGTACATGTGCTACCTGAGTTAACGACTTTGGTCTTCATTTTCAGAAGCATGCCCAACAGTGCCCACTGGGGTATCACAGTGCCCCTATCACCTTTATTAGTGAATAGAACCACCTGTCTAGTATTTGTTGTCGGTGCCCTATCCCCTCTCTTCAAAATAAAAAATGTAAGCACATCCATGAAAGTCGTCTGTTCGTAATGGTACTAAAAACGGAGCTTCTCTCAGCTCCAGTGCCAGCCCAATAATTGCTGGACGTGCGCTGTCTCTGAGACACAGGGCCTTCTTTACAAAGTGTTTTTCAATGTGATTTTCCCATTGAAAAAACTGTTTGTTGATAGGTCCATTGAGTCCTAGCTGTAACTTCAACTGAATGTTCTCCATGTTTGGATGCTTTCAATTCTGAATGGCTACGTTACCTTATTATAACATGCACATTCTTTATTCTCACCTCATTGCTAGTCGTGGAATATTGGCGCCATGCGCTTCTCAGCAGTACATTTAGGGCTTGTCCGCCATTCCTACCCAACTTCGGAACGTTCATTTGCTGATAATGTACACCTATTCTGAATGTCTGTGTATACACGTCCGGATTCCGACTGCTTAGATACAATTGAATCTTCCCCTAATATCACACAAAAGCTGATCATTTGTATGAGTGGAAATTCCCGAATCATACGTCTAAATTTGTAACTTAAATCTGAATGTCATGTGTGTCTGGAGTCAATACCTTGAACATATTGGCATTTCTCCTGAAAATGGATCACTGCGTCTGGCCTATTAATCTCCGTGGGACGCAAGCATGCATTGCTTCCCGCTTGCAAAGCCAATAACTTCGATAGACTCCATTGATTTTAGGGGTGTAACAGTGGCAATATCTCCAACTGCAATGACAGCCCATGAAAGTAAATACCGAGCAACATTGATCTTTCATTCAGCATAGGTTTACCATCTCCAGACGAGCCATTGGACCTAAAATGTCAATATCCTATCAGTGTGGCAAGGGCAACTTCAAGGTACCTACTTCAAAATGGTCAAGCTACCCAGGTCTCTCTATTTAAATGTACATTTAAATTCGAAGGGAAGGCAAGCAACCCTGGGTAAACTATTTTGACCAAAACATTCCCAATGCATTATCAAGATATATGTGTACAGAGTAAAGCACAGTGGGGGTGGCAATTGTAAGCTGGTGGTGTAGCTAAGAACCCCATTTCCCTTTTTGTTCTGTTATGATACAGTGTGGTCATGCTTGCATTTGTTGATTCAGCCCACGCACATACAATGGTATCCAGTTAAATGATAATCTGAAAGTGACATGAACAGATAGCATTAGCACCAGAAGATGGAGAGGAACACAATTCAGTAAATGGAGCTGCTGTTGAGACCTCTGTGTGAGTTGCATGTGGCATGACCTATTATTGTAAGCACTGACTCATTGTGTTCTTCCCTAAAGGAAGTTAAATCAGTATTATTTACACCATAATAAAATGTACCATTAACAAGACCATCACCTGAAGTCTGCTAGTGATTTTCAACTAAGTGCTAATGTTATCTAAACCTAGTTGCAGACCTCCTCTGTGATGGATTTTCTATCCAGGCTGTTTTAATAATGCATAATATCCCCAAATACCTCTTTCAGGCTGTTGTTGCATTTTGGTTCGCAGACTCTTGAGCGTTTGTCCTTTTTAATTCACTCTTAGTAAATGAAACGCATTTCCGATTGAAATAAGTTGCTTGATGTGCCTATGGTGTGACCCTGATCCGGTCTGAGGCCATCTCTTTCAGAGTGATCACTTGTATAACCCTTGCCTCATTTGAGCATCAATGTGAAATGTGTTATCCCTCCAACCTCTTGCTACTTGTGTTTGTTTTCATATAGTTGCAGTAACAGCTATGCATAACAACACAAGCTGTTGTTCACTAGCGCATTGTTCCTGCAGAAGAACATATGGGCAGACAGTCCTTCAAACTGGGTTATAGCAGACTTGCACATCCTAGGGTTCACTCAGCTTGTCCAGACTCCATGCAAATAGACTATTAAAAGCATTCGTCTGGTGTCTCTAAAAAGCTTCCACCTCTCCAGCACCCTACCACTCTATGTCCAAACGTATCTAAAATAATTCAACATATATGGGGAACTAAGTCCCAAGCCTGCTCATTACATTAACGTGTTTATCTCTCTGGCCTAGGAACTACAACAGTGTCAATGCCATGACTTTCAACCAGGCATTCGTCATTGTCAAAGTACCTTCTGGCAGTTCCATTGACAAAATCCCGGATGAGCTTGAAATTGCTAGGAGACAGACTCTGATTCAGGTGACAGCCTTTATAAGTCATAAGCAAACGTATTTGAAACAAACCTCAAGCTGATCATATTGCATGATTCGTTTTCAAAAAATGCTAAAAGTGAAAACTTCGGAGAGCAAAGAAATCCAACTACCAAAGCTGCACAACAAGCAGTGAAACCTGTACATGGTGCATATCTGAATCTTCTGGGAAAATGGTGTCATACCCAAAGGTCAACCACTCGGAAACTTCTCAAAGATTTTGCAAAGTTCTGATGATCTTCGTGCTGTCCAGAATTGAAGAACTCCATTCCACAAAAGCATTCATAGTGTAACACATCAGCCACGTATTCATGTTTCTAGACCTGCCAATGTTTGGACCATCCAGGAGTTCATCACTAACTCTGATGAAGACGCTAACAAGATCTTGCAAGTCTTTAAACTCTAAATCATCTGCCTTACCATGCACATATACAACTCAACAGTGTCCATACAGAGCTCCCAGAGATAGTCTCCTCTTTGCCCAGCCCTTCATTTTTTCTCTTGCATATGAATTGGTCCAATAAAATCTCACATGTGCTATTGGCACCCTTGCTGGAACATTGGAATTCTGGGAGCCAACCAGGGTCCAGGGTTATCGGCAATGTGAGCCAGTGTAGGCTTATGTCCTGATGGCTCCAAGGGCTCCACCAGAGAGCTGACACTGTTATTGAATGCTTATTTGTCACCCTTCTCTTGGAAAAAAAAGCAATGGGTGATCCTGAAATATTACTAACTTAATGAGCTGTTTGGGGTCTCACATGCACAACTAGAGACCTAGCAGCTGAGAGTACGTAGAACTGTCCACTCACATTGAGTCTTACATCTTCCTGCGTGAGTATAATTATGTGATCTAACACCTTTAAACACAACACAACTACTTTCATTGATTTTATGGAAGAGCTGTTAAGCATTGAGAAGTGGATGAACCAAGGGGATTAATGCTGCTGAGTCTCTCTGCTTTTAATAAAACTATGGAACACAACACATTCCTCGGGAATGCCAACAGGCACTTGCTACCAATGGCGATGCCCTAGGTTGGATTGCATAAGTCCTGTCTGACTGTACACAACAAGGGAAAATTTAATCCTTCCTATCCCAGCCTACGCTAGTCACTTTTGGTGATACTTGAAGAATCCCTTCACATGCTGCCTAACGCCCAGGTTCATGCTGGTTGCAGTATCCATATTCTTAAGCAGTCATACCACATCTCTCATGCCACGAGGTCTTTTCTCTGGCTCCCAGTCAAAAAGCATAGTTATTTTCACAATCCCTCGTATGGTGTATGGAAATGCAGTGGTCTGGCCATAAGGTATGCACTCAGGGCTCCATCAATATTAGCTGGACAAATGCCTGTGGCCATCTTTCCAAAATCCAGCAAACTAATAACCAGCCAAGATATAAATATGTTATGGGCATAGCCCAAATGTTTTACAGCTCTACATTCTGGGACTTACTGGAAATGCAACTGTGGCGGGAACTGGACATCAGGATGCGCAACTGTGCATTGAAGACCCATCTGTTCCACAGGGTCGATGAGCTCTAATTGATCATCTATGTTTCACAGTCTCTCTTCCAGCGTTTACATCACACCCGGTTACCTCCCCTTGCTCGTAAGAGGCAAGCAAGTGACGCAAGCGCTGTAATAAATATAGGGTACCAATTCTATATATGCCAGAAGGATAGCAGGCTGATGTGCTGTCTGGAGCTTAGATGTTACGCAGAGTTTATTTTATTTTATTTTTTAACGTGTGCTGACAACACTTTTATCCAAATGCCAAGTGTGTGATACGTTTCTAAATATGCATGTATCCGCATCAAAACAAACTTCTGCTGCCTGACTCTCCAGCAGATGAGTGTATGTGTCTAGTCTTAACATTAATTTGCAGCACAAAAGGCCAGAGCACTCAGTGTTATAATCTTTCATTTTCTACAGACGAGACAGATCTGGTACGACTATGGTATGTAAACAGTCCCTCAAAAGAAGAGGCCTTTTCTTGGAGTACCTGCTCTCTGTTGCCTAGGGATCTAGGCCTAATGAAGGACGCACACATGGAGAGATAGGAGGAACTTCTTTATTCTCGTACAACCAAGCAAGGACTGACGCTTACCGCGCACGTGCCCCATAACTCCCTTGCCCAGTCAAACTCCGCCTTTCCAACGGAGGGGGCTCATGAGCGTTAACCCGTTGAGCCCCGGGTAACACTACCCCCGAACAATATGTCCAAACATCAACTTGACACTCTGTGTCCAAACAATAACTCAACACTCTTCAACAAGTCTCATCGGCTTCCTTATGAGTCGTCTCGGCCTCTCACCTCGAGTCCCAGGATCTGGCTCCTCTTCAGTCGCTCCACTCTGGCTCATGTCCCCGGGGTCTCCTTCCGGGGGAAACCATTCATCATCCCTCTGCATCCTTGGTTCTGGTGAGAGTGCCCGCTGAGGTCCTTCTGTGTTTTCTCTTCTTGCGTATTGCCTGAACTGCTGACAGTTTCTGGTGACGGCCCTATTCTGGTCTTCAGCCGTTACCATCGTCCCTTTCACTGCAACTATCCTCATGGGGCTTGGAGCAAACCGCGGGTCTGTCTTTCTAGCCGTCGGTTGTTGCACCAGGACTTCATCTCCTACCTGGAACTCCGGCGGCACCGCTCCTCTCCGTGCATCGGTACGGGGCCTCGCATTTTCTTTTGCCACCGCGTCTCTCTGGAGCAGATCATGGTCAGCCGGCTCTGCCTGCGCCGTACTTCTCGGGATGCGGGTTCGCACCTCATATCGGAACATGAGCTCGGCGGGCGTCTTATTCGTGACCTCATGCGGAGTGTTCCTATAGTCTCTTAACAGGCGGCATAGCGCTTGGTGTGTATCGACTGCGTCAAGTCGTGCCCTCTGTATAGTCTTCTTGATCGACGCCATGAAGCGCTCGGCCATTCCATTTGCCTGGGGGTGGCGAGGTGTGATCTTCATGTGCCTGAACCCCAGGTGCTCTGCCAGTGTCCCAAACTCATGTCCACAGAATGGTGGTCCGTTGTCGGACTTGACCCATTTGGGGATTCCCCACTCGCTAAAAACCTCTTCTATCCTCGCCGCCACTTGAGTGAACGCCGTGGAATTGACCACCTTGGCTATCGGGAACCTTGAGTGCTCATCTATGAAGAGTAAGATGTAGTCACCCGCTTCGGTCGGCCCGTAGAAATCCATGGCTACTCGTTCCCATGGGTGATCAGGTATTTGGGTATACTGGAGTGGGGGCGGCCGTTCGGCAGGGGCTGTGCACTGACAGGCGTGGCAGTTCCTTACCCACTCGTCAACGGCTGCATCCAGGAGAGGGAACCACACGTGGCACCTGAGCTGCTTTTTTGTGTTCTCGACTCCTCTGTGGCCTTCGTGCGCTATGCTGACCACCTCGCTCCTGAGTGTGGCGGGGATGACGATCCTGCACCCTCTGAGCAGAATATTGTTGTCCTTCACCGCAAGTTCACCATGTACTCGGGCTAGCCGCTCGATTTCTTGTTTGTTCACCCCCGGGTGCGCTAGGATGGCTCTGTGGTGGTCTTTCCATTTGCTGGCCGTAGTGAGGCTGATCGCCAGGGCTGTCGTTGGATCGGCTGCTGATGCGGCGGCTACTCTATCAAGGGACAACGCCGGAGGCAGCGATTGGGCTGCCACATATTGCACATAGGCGACGTCACCCTTCCGCGCGAGCGGGGCCCCTACGGGGTGTCGTGAGAGGTAGTCCGCGGGGTTGAGGTCGCCCCCTGGGCGGTGTACAATGTCATAATCGTATTCCTGGAGGCGGATGCCCCACCTCTCAATCCTCGGCGGCATCTTGGTGTGCGGGTTCCCGAACAGTGATAGAAGTGCCTGGTGGTCGGTGATCAGCGTGAACCTTTTGCCGATGATGAAGTTGTGGAAATGCTCACACGCCCAGACTGCTGCCAAACTCTCCTTCTCGGCCTGGGAGTAGGCCAGTTCAGGCGTCGACAGCGCTCGGCTCGCGTATGCAACCACGTGTCTGGGATTAACATCCGCGCCACTGGTTTGGGCCAGGATGGCACCGAGGCCTACGGGGCTGGCATCCACCACCACCTCGGTGTGCCACTGTGGGTTGAAGTATGCGAGACGGTGAGCTTCCGCGAGGGCTTGCTTGAAGTCCGCGAAGGCCTGTTGGCAGGCCGGTGTCCATTCGAACGACGACTCCTTCTGCAACAGTTTCCTCAGCGGGTCTGTGATGGAGGCGTAGTGGGGGATGTACCTCGCACAGTATCCCGCCATGCCGAGGAACGAGCGGACGTCCGCCACCTGCCGGGGCTCGCCGAGGTTGGTGATCGTGTCGACCTTCTCGGGGTCGGGCATCATGCCATCCTTGGAGAAGATATGTCCAAAGAACTTTAGTTTCGTTTTACTGAACCGGCACTTCAAGATGTTAAGCGTGAGGCCGGCTCTCTGAAGGGCTTCGCACGTGTCGTGTAGTGCCCTGTCATGGGCTTCCTTGGACGATCCAAAAACGAGTATGTCGTCGCTGTAATTTAGAGCCCCTTTTACAGGTCTGATGATCTGGCGTATTGCCTCCTGGAAAATCTCAGCGGCCGATGAGATTCCAAAGTTCAGTCTCCGGTATCTGAAGAGCCCATCGTGAGTCGCAAACATGGTGATGGGCCGGGAGTCAGGATGGAGCTCCAACTGATGGTATCCCTGATTTAGGTCCAGTTTGGAGAACATCTGGGCACTGTTCAGCAGCACGATCATGTCTTCGATACATGGTCCCGGGTGTCTCTCCCGTTGTATTGCCGTGTTGGCCACCCTCATGTCCACACACAACCGGATCTTTCCCCCTTCCTTGGGTACCACCACAAGGGGGGACACCCACGGCGTCGGCCCCGTCGCCGGTTCGATGATGCTGTCGCGGAGCAGTTGCTGGAGTGCCTCCGATACTGTCTCCTGAAGGTGGAAACCAACCCTTCTGGGGTGCTGCGGCACTGGCCGTACGTTGGGGTCGATGTGGAGCTTTATGGGGGGTCCCCGGAGCTTTCCTAGCCCCTCGCAAAGTTTGGGGAAGGCACTCGCGATGTCGTCTTGTGAGACGGGCGATTGAGTCTGATGAGAGGCTATCGACCCTACTACGTTCCCCGGGCTGGGGTTGGCTGCTGCGGCGGTGATTACGTCTCCCACATTCACGTGGATCTCGATCAGCCCCAGGTGCGATGCCGTGTGATAGCTGAGGAGGCATCGACTCCTGGCGAGGGACCGTATCACGTGAATGGTCGCCTCCACTTGCCGCCCATTCAGGAGAAGGCATTGGGTGAATTGGCCCACCGTCTGTAACGGGGTGGCGGCTCCCCACTGGAAAATTCTGGAACGGGACGGATTGAGCTGTGGTGGGCATGATATGCGGCCATAGTCTTGTTCACCCATGATGTTCACTGTGGCCCCGGAATCAATCATAAATTGAAATTGGCAGTTCCCCATCTTGAGCGGGATTTGCGGGGCCTCCCTGGCCTCTTTGTTATCGAGTATAAGGTTCACAAACTCGTCGTGGTCGTATTGGTCCTGCGGTGCGTAGTAGGCCATCGCCTGGTCCTCTTGGTAGAGGGTCTCGGGCCTGTAGTCCGCAGGAGGATTGTCATATTCGTCCGTGAAGTGTCTAGGCTGTTCGGCCTGATCGTACGGTGGGGCATATCCTGCCGCTTGGTATTCATCCATCGCTCTGACGTAGCGCCTCTGCCCGAGGCCCTGTTGGTATGGTCTTGGCTGACTGTACTGCAGGGGCTGCGGCCGGAAGAGCATTCTGGGGGCCGCCTGGGATCGCATCGGGGGAAAAGGTACGCCCTCCCTGCAAACGGAGTGAAAGTGTCCTTCTCTCCCGCAGTTGGTACATCGCTGAGACAGGGCTGGGCATGACCCCGAATGAGGGAAGGACATCCCGCAGCGGTAGCACTGTCTTTGTGGACGCGGGGTGGACGTCGAAAAGGTTGCCGGCGATCTGTATGGCTGAGGGCCCCTGTCTCCTTGACGGGGCGGTTGTATGGCGCCTACAAGTTCCCCCATGTCTGATTTGGGGTTGTTGGAGTGTCCCATGGCTGAGGCCTGCGCATCCACTCTCTCATGGATGCGGGCAAGTTCGCTCACCTCGGGCATGGTGAGCGGTTTTTTGAGTAGCTGTTTCTTGAGAGCGGGGGAGAGGCAACCTTCGATCACCCTCAGCCGAATGGCTTCCTCTAGCGAGAACGCATCAAATTGGCAGTTTGCCCCTTTCACTCGTAGGCGTGTGATGAATTCGTCGACAGTCTCTTGTGGGAGTTGGGTGCACTGGTTGAACAAATATCTTTCGTAGTCCCGATTGACCTCGATGATCAGCAGTTTGTCCAAAGCACCAATCAACTTGGGAAACGTGTCTTGGTCTGTGTCCGGAATAGCCTTCACAACCGTTTTGATTTCCCCCCCTACCAGGTTGAGGAAAATGTCTCTCATGTTGGGGGAGTCTCCGTCGCCGGATCCTCTCACGAAATGACGAAAATCATCCATCCAGTCGGTCCACCTGGAGCCTTTGGTGGCTTGAGGAGTCATGGTGAACGGCGGGGGCAGGCGTAGTTGTATCGACTTCGCCACCCGCGGTAGTTGAGGAGAGCCCTGGCTGGACCCAGGGTTGGAGGGCGGGGTGCTCATGGCGCCTGGGAGACTGGGCCCGCACGTGTATAGGCGGCGCGTGGGGCGAGGTAGTCGGGCCTAGAACGAGCCCACGTGCACCCAGAGTCCGGCAAAGGGGGTCCACCACTTCTGCCGATTCAGGCCCCTTTCCGGCCAGGCGTCGACGGGCAGGGTATAGGATGGAGGCGCGGGCGGGATCGCTTCCGCGGAGCTTCGGAGGAGGAGGTCCGGCGAGGCGGATCCGGTGGACTGCCGTGTTGCGCGGAGGAGGAGCAGGAGGAGGAGGATCGCTGGGTTGCCCACCACGCGGGAGTGGAAAACAGCGGACTGCTGCAGGAGGAGGACTCCAGTGTGCGGGAGAAATCCTCGTCGCCAAATGTTGCCTAGGGATCTAGGCCTAATGAAGGACGCACACACGGAGAGATAGGAGGAACTTCTTTATTCTCGTACAACCAAGCAAGGACTGACGCTTACCGCGCACGTGCCCCATAACTCCCTTGCCCAGTCAAACTCCGCCTTTCCAACGGAGGGGGCTCATGAGCGTTAACCCGTTGAGCCCCGGGTAACACTCTCTATCTCAACATAACACAGATAAAACACTGGCATTAAATGCAATGCAATGAATGCTTTTCAGACTCAGACTTTAAGCACTTCATATGTACATGTTACCTGACCGCAGACTCTTGAGAGATCAAACACAATACTGACAAGTTCTTGGTCATAAACTAAACAGCGCTAAATGGTTATTTTTGACAAACTGAATTTTATTTGTTGACTACTTTTTGAAAAATATCATCGAGGTTTTCAGGCTCTAAATGGCGCCATTCCAGAGAGCAACTGCAGAACCCGAATGTATTAAAATGCCCCGGTTCAGGCAGCAGCATCGCCTCTCTCCACTATCTGCCAGACAGTCCATTTTATCTTTACAGTCGCAGCCTCTGCTCAATGCGCCTGAACACATTCAGAGAAGGTTCCACATTCCTATTGACCCTGTAGACAGAAAACTCAGACGGAAATCGACTGCATGCTGCTGGATTTGTATTGGTAGTCATTAGACTGCCTTGTGGTGTGAGAAACGCGGAAGACAAATTGGACGGAAAACACTCACAGGAAAGTCACTGAAGTAACGACGAAGCACAGAGTGCATCTCGACTGGCAGAGGTATACAAATAATAATTTAAAGGAACAAAGGCATGGCAAATATTTTAAATACAGCATCTTACTTTATGTGGCATGATACTTCTGGTTTGCAGAATTCAAATTTGACAATGGATTAGCTATGCATTTCAAGCATGCACATGCCATGGTATTCCTTAAGCTTTGTGCCTGTGGGAGGATGGATTCCTGGCTATTAGGCTCCATGAAAGCCATACTTAATGACCCCAAGCGAAGCAAGACCTGTTAAGGGGGTGGGTGGTGTAGTGGAAGCACATAATGGCAGGGAGCCTGATCCCCATGAGGGCTAAGGATTTTAGCACCCATGGGAGGGGGCACAGAAGTCTGATCGACCAACACTACCTCCGCTGGTGCCGGTTTGTCTAGGCCACTAGTACACAGTGAGTGTTGACAAGTAGCCTGGCAGACATTGTGGGGGACTGGCAAAGTCAATACCTGTGATGGTGAAGAGGCCAAACATTTTCCGAAGCAGGTCACAGGATACCAGAAACAAATGCAAGCGGATGCTGCATTTGAAGGCGGTGGTGTGCAGCTCCCTCGGTCAAGGAAGGGGCCAGTGTGTGGGGCAGCCGTGAAGGTACAGCAGCACGTGGTAAAACCGGTTAGGCCTCACTGTACTCTCCCAGGCCCCGGGATACAGGGTGATCCCGGATTTGGACCTTATGTCCCCGATCCCGAGATATTTTGTTATATATAAAAACCCTGTTCCAGTTTTTACAGAACGAGAGAGGGACCACTGGAACAGTTCTAGCTCGAAGATAAAATCATCATTGTTGCCATCAATTTTACATAACTATTATAAACCAAATATATATTTGAATAGCTTCATAATTTTATACCACATCTCTGCTGCCCCAGCTCATATTAATTGATAGGCTAATATTCACAGCTAAAACTGCAAAATGTGCATAATATGTTAGTTATTTAAGGGAGCAGTACTGGAAATAGTGTGGGATGGGTGAGAGAGAGGGGGTAAGACGGGGTGTTGAAGGGGAGAGGGGCAACGAGGAGTGATGCAGTAGTCCTTCCTTTATGTTGTTAGGGGTCCTGGTTTTTTATCTTGAAAATCTGATCACTGTACTTTGATGTGGGCTGGCTCTTTATATCACCAAAGGATAGTACTTGAGGAGAGGAATTATAAGGTGCTGAGGATTGAAAATGTTGTTAATAATGGGGCAGGCAGACAAGCACCATTTGAAAGATGTGGAGTTTCCCAGTTATTGCTTCTTCCTTTTTGTTCAGCTCCTCAAAACAAATGTTGAAGTTTCCGAGAATTGTTGAGGCCGGGGTGGAGCAAGATTATTAATTTGGTTAGTGGACTGTGAATCAGATAGACTTATAGGGCACAGGTCTGCAACTTCAAGCACTTGAGATGTTTTGTACTACAACTCCCACAATTCCCTACCGGTGAGTGTGTAGAATTTGTTGAATGGGAATTGCAGTCCAAATTATCTGGACAGCCAAAGGTTGCAGACCCCTGTTCTCTACGTCGGTCTGTATTGGATCTGTAATAACGTCCAGTCAAGAGCTCCAAAACACAGGATCATTGCAGCTGCAGTCTAATCTTCGCGCAGAATGGCTGTACCTCCATCCTTCGTGATGCGGTGGCTCTGAACTCTGACCAAGCATAATTTACCTGACGTCGAAGCAATATGAAATTGAAATGTAGGACAGTAATCAACTCTAATAAATCAGCACATGCCCAGGAAGGTTGCCTTTAGGTCTACGAGCCTAAATTGCTATAGGAAATAGGTGGGAAGTAGTGGCATGTGGATCTGGGTTCAAAGTAATTGTGGAGATGAACTGGGATGGAGTGGGGTGGAAAAGGGAGAGCTGCCTGTGAGTTGTGAGAGGCAGGGTCCTGTTAATGTTGGCTATGAATGAAAGATATTAGTGATTGTGAAATATAGATGATAAATGGGATCATGGTCACACCTATTTTTTCAAAATATCAGGGGCCTCATCACGAGTCTGGCAGTAACCCTTAAATGTGGCGGTAGCGCTATTACTGCCGCATTTAAAGGTCTGCCGGATCATGGCCTTGGCGGATTTCCCCCCAGCTATTAGCTGGGGGGAAATGTGCAGCAAATTTGCCGATTTTCGGCCCTATTACCGCCGGCAGGAAATCCGCCGGCAGTAATAGCGCAAAATGTCCCCATTGGGCCCAATGTGGAATGAGGAATTCCGGAATGGGCCCAATGGGGAATGGGCACTAACCGCTCTGCCAAACCCGTGATCCGGCGTTAATAGCGCCGGGGGGTTTGGTGGTAGGACTAATACCGCTGGTGCTAATACCGCCGGCATTACCACCCAACTCTTGATGAGGCCCCAAGTGTGAAAGCAGCAGGGCAATGCATTCAGTTAACTCCTATTTTTCCCATACTTTTCATTACTGGCATTTGTTTTGGAGGCTCAATCCGGGTAATGCCACATAAAAAGAACTCAAACGTCGACACAGTGTACAGAGTTCACTGCATGACTCAAGGCTAGCATATGATGTCGGTATCAAACTGCTGCAACATTGAACCAACTTCACATGTTCTCAATTAAAGACTGCATTTGATTTAATAGACACCTCCTTAGGGCAACGTACATTATGTGAGCAAAGGCTTGCCAGCCAAACAGATTCCTCCGAAAAAGCAAAAACCAAAGACTGTCTTCCAATAAGAACACTTGTGACATAAGAAATATCCCTAACCTCTTGTGTGCTACTGCCCTCCCCCAACATTCATGATGCATTGTCCACCAGTGGCCCTATTTCACCTCGTCACTAGACCCTCAATCGCATTCCTTGCATTGAATGAGCTGCCACATTGCCTAACAAGCCCTTGACTAATACAAGTTCTTTGCATGTGTATACACTGCACTCCTTGCCTAGTCACAGTATCGCCTACCAAGTCCCACGCTTCCATCAGCCCAGTCATTAATTACCCTAACCAGCAAGTAATTCCAATCTCCTCAGACAGTGCCTGCCAACAACAACCAAATCGCTGGATTATCATTCAGGACAATGACCATTTCTGTCCACCCAGCACGCTTCTGTACCAACTCCTAGAACCAATCTAACTAACCACAGCACAGCTACTCGTGGTCAGTCACTCTCACGGCCTAGCCACTGGCAACAATGTACCTATCTCCTGGCAGCACAATTAATATAATAGCCCGAATTATCTAATCACTCATTTTCATCTGCTCAGTCCCTTAGTGCTCCTTACCAGCCACTGAGTCCCTGCCCTGCTATTGACCATGCCTACTGAGTAACTGACTCAGTACATCCTCACCACTTGCGTCTCCTGCGAGCCACAGACTCTCACCTACTCAGTCATTGACAACTCGCCACAGGATCCTTCTCACATAAGGCCTCACATCTGCATACAGCCTTTGTCTACTCACAAGCCGATTTCATCCCAGCTACTGCCTTGTTTAATCACTAACTCACTGCCATCCGGTTACTTCAACCAACGAACACTCTCAGGTAACACATGTACCAAGATCTCTGACAAACATTGAGGTGCTCCATTGATAAACCCGCTGATTAACACTGACACACAACTCGATACAAACTGACAAAGGCTGACAAAGTAATGATGAATGCTACACTGTCAGGCAGTGGACCACAATAACCCAGAGACATAGCATGACACACTTTGAACAAAACAGCCATCACATAATGGCACATAGTTACTCAAAAGAAATCTTTGAAAAATAAACTTTTGCAATGGAAACCTTTACAATCAAAGCTCTAATACGTCAGGAAATGTCAATGTTAAAGTTGCCACTTTAATGTAACTTCAGAAACGAGTGGAGGCACCAATCACCTAGGTGGGCAGGGGGACCTCCACCAATAGTGATTCTTGGAAATATGTGGGTCACTGATCCAAAGGTTTGGCAACCTCAGAAATTCTGTGGGTAACGTTTGGCTGTGTGAACCAGCTCCCCTCATCTGCACACTGCCGCATGGCCCCCTTCTCCCACACCAAACACACCACAATGCCTACGAGAAATTAACACCATGTTTCTATATCCAATGAAATCTGCTGGTAATAGAAAATAATCTTACCCCTAGCTGAACTCGAACTCACCCGGATAAAACTCTGAATATCTATTAGACTCGAGACACCCAAAATTCAGGCCATCGAGTTTTTCATGTTGTGTCCCGCGTATCCCTAGTACTCACAAAGCATTGAACATTTGAGTCTGGCTTTGCATCGCAAGCAGATAAGAATAGACTAAACGGATAGCATTTCTCCTCACACAAATATTCCAATTGGATTCACAGGATGTAACATGAATCATTGCCTGAAAAGATGTTCTTTCTTTGATGCTTCAAAAAGGAAACATTCTGAAACATCTGATTGCTCTCCTTTATTGAAGTCTGCAGGGTTTGCGTACTTTTCGGAAAATGGCTTTTCTTTATCAATAAAGGTAACATGGTAAACAAAGGGAAGTGACGTTTGTTGATTCTGTTCGACAAAGAGAAATGCAAATGAGGGTAATCCTCACACGTATCAGCAATCAGCACCTGCCAGGGGAATTTATAAGATCTGCTGGACCCATATGGGAATACCAGCACTATTTTAAATGGCAATCAGCGATCAGGAACCACATTATTGGTTTCATTGTTGAATTACACTATTAATCAATTATTTCAATATTAAAATGAGAACATATTTAATAATGCCTTATATGGCCATCATAACTGTGCCATTTATGAGTTTGTTCTTTTTAATTTCTTTTGGAAAATATGTATCATACATATTAATTTGTGTTTGTCTTTATTTTAACCTACGGCTGTGTTAAACAAGGATGCCAAATGGCTTGGTACAGGTACTTGGGACAGGTGTCCCGAGGCAGAAGCCAGATCCTGTAAAATAGGGGTTGAAAAAGGAAAGATGATTTGGCTGTCATATGTCAAGCACAGCTACCAATGCTCCATAAATGCCATCAGATGCCTGCAGTAGTTCCTATCTGTCATGGTATAACGCCACATGTGAATGCATCACCATAGCATGCCACGTCCAGTCTCGAATGCCCTAGTAAAGCTTCTATGTGCCTAGGTCCCTGGGGCAAAGGAGAGCTTGAAAAGTCAAATCGTAGTCGCTTACAGGGCAATAAGTGGTTCTCGGCTCTGATCTACATGACAGGGCTTTTGCTCCAAAAGGATCAACCTGGAGTGTTAAGAAAGTTGCCATCAAACATATTTTCCCTAGAAGGTGCAAGTGAGAGGGAGAAAGAGGAAGCCTGATTGTTGGTTGTCCAGCAGGCTATTGGCCTCACCATGGAACTTAACATGATGGGTGGCCATTTCCTCTACATGTTTTAATAGAAACAGAATGCTGATTGCAGGGCAATAATTGATCAGCATGGTTGGGTTGTCTAATGGCTTCTTCTGACCGAGAGCAATGCTGGTTTTCTTAGAGGCCTGTATGAAGTGGTCCTTACTGAAGGAACTGTTAAGTAGCAATGCCAAGCGGCCAGCCGTGGATACAATGTCCTCTTTGATGGTGGATGACAGGCAGAGGTGGAGCTCTGCAAATAATGCCACCATCATCTTCACACTTTTGATGACATGACCTGAAATGAAGTAGGTAAAGGCTGAACAGGTGGAAGCAGAATATAAAGGAGGGAGATCAGGGGCCAAATGGTGAGAGTGTGTGGTGATGTTAGATTGCAAAAAAGTCACTTTCAAAACAAAGAATGAATAAGGATTGCCAGCATAGTCTTGTGGTGACTGGGGGATATGGGATGCTTATGATGGCATAGAATGCTCTTTAAAGATTCGGAATACTCAGCTGAGATGTACAGTTCCTATAAGATGCAGGTGTGCAAACAGGGTTTCTTTTTATGTTTGACTTGAAGAGAATGAACGTCTGGCATGGCACAGATAATTGTTTTTGTCTTTCTACAGGTGAGGTTTCTACCATGTGCATCCAAGGGCCCATTTTTTTCTCTTCAAAAGGGCCAGTCTGTGTCGTACCAATTCTTTCTTGTGTGCTGTTGTTTCCGCGATTTAGAGATAATAGAAGCCAAGAGAGGGTGGACAGTATCTCAAGTAGAAGATTTGGCAACATGTCTAAGTACTGAAAGGTTTCAGCAAAGCAGGCATTAGTCACACACTTCATAGGTCTGACTTGAAAAAACTCTAGCCTGGAGGGCATGGATAGTTCCCAAGAACGCATCAGCCTGGTACTGAGAGGTAGTGATCCAAGTCAGTCATGGGGGCGTGGCATTGATGATGTTTTATGGCAGATAGACCCAAGTGAGGCAAGCCCCCCAGGGTGGCTGAAGGCCAGATGATGAAGTCAAGGAAGTGACAGAGTTCCTAAAATAGAGCAGCGTGTTTGTTTCTAGGGCAACCAGGTAAAATATTAGTGTTGCCTAAAAAGAGGACTTTGTTGGTTGACAATGAACTGAGATAATTCACAGAGAAAGTGAGAAGTATCGCCATGGAACATTTAAAGAACCAAATCGATGAGTTTGGGTGCCAGGTGGCATTTAGCAACCAGGGAGTGAAAATAAGTGGGTGGTGGTGTAAGGATCATGGCATTGTTTGCTCTCTGTTCATGATATGGATGTTGTAGCTTGCATTGAAGAACGGCTTTGATGCAATGGGTTTCTTTATAGTCTAGGCATTGTTACACTCCTGAGAAATGAGATGTGAAGCAAAGAAAGGAGTTCAGAAGGTTGTACGCCAGAGTCCCATGGTAAGGGGTGGTGCTATATCAAGGAGGTGGGGAATGAACTTGTCAAAAGCAATGAGATTCTGATGGCTCCGCTCTACCATGCAGCTGCCATAGTCATATGTATATTGAAAACCACTTTCCTGCAGTGATGGAACGTGTGGCTGATGGTCCATTGGGTGCCCCCATTCTTCACCATTGAACACATGTGGAGGGGAATGCCCATCATAAGGGATTGTAAAGCCTCACGTTCAAGAATAAACAATTGAACGTCTGTGACATTTTCCCTGGAAGAAACATTATAGGCACCGGTGATAGGCCGACCCCGGCTGCATTTGAGTGTCCATCATTCATTTTAAGCAATAGTAAAACAGTTTGCAAAGATAGAAGGAATTACTGTAACCAGTGTACATAGGTCCATCAGATAGAGCAGGGATAGATATAACCAGCACCAGGACCTGAGCCCATGTGAGCAAGGGCCAGAGGGCACATTAAAGCATATGCACTTTAAAACACAGTTGGAGTGGGTTGATGCATTAGGAGAACAGGGCACAGTCAATTAAAGGCACTTTAACATACAGGGTACAGTAAATCGGATGTGAATTAACACACTAGTGGAGTAGATCACTTCTTTTAGGAGCTTATGGCTTAGTTAATGCGATGTACTTTCCCCACATGGGTGGAACGAATCAGAGGCACTGATTAATTAATACATTCCTTTCAACATCAAACATGAATTACACTTCACACCGAGTTAACATATAGTGTTATCAGTTACTACTCCACTTAATGTTCAATGTCGCATCATAAGGGAATTCGCAGATTCCATTCAGTTAGAAAAAAACATGCAATACATTTTGTGGTGAACTAATTGGTAACATTAACAGATTCTACTCCACTTTAATGGCAATGCTGCATAAGGAGATCAAGCTCCAAAATATACAGTTAATAAAAAAAAGTCATTAACTTAATGTAACTGCTAATGATAACAATCAATAAAGTACCTGACAAAAAAACAGGCACCTACTTGAAACCAAACATGAGGGAGAAGATATGTTCTATAAAACCTGGGTCTTCTGGAATGCGCTCCATTGAATTGACAGCAAAGACAAACAAATGTAACTAAGGCATGCAAAGAATCAAATCACACCCTTCAGCAGACCATGAGCAAATTACATCTTTTTAGCAAAACTCAATGCCAAAAATATACACATAGAGTGGAAAAGGACACATTCTTAAAGTGGATGTGTGTTCATAAAAATGTGCAGTTTTCCACCATCTAATCCAATGCTTTTTTGGAGCCACTCAGTGTTGCTATAGTGACACCTATAAGCTAAAATCTACAAAATGTTTGGCAAGGCTTTAGAAATCTGCCTAGCTAGTACTTGGGGGATAAAGTAGAGAACCAGTGTCCCCCATAGCAGGAGAGTCTATAATTACAACACTGCAGCCATTTTTAACCATAGTGCCATGTTTGTTCTCTGCAGGAATGTGTACGCTTTCTAAGCAGTGCCCTATTGAGCCAGTAAATTCTGTGATGGGAAGAACATTTGACTACAATATTTTGATTTGCTTTTGATGGACTTACCAGGCATCCTATTTACTGCTTCTTCTTATTTATTTGGGTATTATGTCTCCAAATTATCTAAAAGTAGTGTGCAAAATAAATCTCCATTTGAATAAAAGTGATAACTGTGTGGGGTGGCCTGTGCAATGCACACATGCAAGCAAAAGGTGTAAATTTTTTCAAGTCCTCTGAAACCAAAGCTGACAAGGCCTGAGATTAACATTTCAATTACCAGAAATGATCCTGCAACCTTTGTTAAGATATGGAATTCCCTAATCTGAGGAAAATGAACAGCAGTCATAGAAAGAAAAATGGATTTGCATTTCACTGTTGTGTGTGTTAATTTCCTTCTACAGAAATAAAGAGTCAGGATTAGGCAACCTATCAATGTTGAGAATATGGCCTGTTGATGGGGGTTTCATAAACCAATACAATATGAGCTGTGCTGTTTTATGAAAATAGGCACATGAAAAGTTGAAATTGTGATTAAAGCCAATCTTAAATTGAGAAAGAATGGAATTCTGACATAAGGGAATCCTTTCAACTCACAAAGATCCTAACACCCCAGCATACAGGATTAGAGGACAGATACGCTCTTTCCCAAGCTAATGCATTTTTTTGGGGTGATTGTTAGAAGGATTTTGTGGGTGGGCAATGTATTGCACTTAGAGGATTTGAGGGTGGCCAGTGTATTGCACTTAATGTGTGGGGGTTGGTAATACATTGCACTTGGATGAATTGCGAAGCTATGCAATGTGCTGCACTTAGAAGTTTCTGAGGGTAGCCAATATACTGCACTTAAAAGATGTATGAGGGTTGTTAATGCACTGCACCTAGATGAATTGTGAAGATAGCCAATGTGTTGCACTTAGATGATTTGAGGATGGCCAATGTATTGCGCTTGGAAGATTATTTGAGGGTGGCCAATTTACTGTACTTTGAATAGTTTTGAGGGTTGCTATTACACAGCACTTAGATGAATTGTGGGGATGCCCAATGTGTTGAACTTAGAGGATTTTGAGAGTGGCCAATATATGGTACTTAGAAGATTGTTAAGGGTAGCCTTGTCACAGTCAGTACTTCCTAGTATATTCCACAGAGCAAGGTAAAGTACAATTCTTGGAGCAGACTGGAGGACTCAGATCACTCAGCAACGCCAAAGGCATAGCTCCCACTGAGTCTCAAGGTACGTAGTCAAGCACCACTTCAGTGGACACCATCCACAGGCCCGGCCACCCACTCACATGTATTCATCTCCATAAACCAGACTAATACATAAAGCATAACATGCCATGAAAATGCAGCTATGACATACAACACAAATTCGGTCTAGCTGGACACATAACAATCTCTCCTGCTTTGGAATGCAGCTACGACCTACAACAAAAGTTAATTCTAGTTGGACACACACTGAGTCTCTGCCACTCACCCTCTTCCTGGCTCCAATCCACATGCCTGACCATCATGGGTAGCTTTCTGGGGCAATGCCAGCCCATCAACTCCCTAATGTACACATGCATTCTATTCTTCTGACAACTTCTCATACATCGGACTCCAGTCCCCCCAGGGCATTCACCCACACCAGTGAATTGAGGCCATAATACTGGCATATTTGCACAATATAAAAGACATACTACTGCTACTACTACTACTACTACTACTACTACTACTACTACTACTACTAATACTACTACCTTGAAACTGCTCACTGGAGATAAGGATCCTCCTTCAAACAGGTGAAGCAATAAAGTTCAATTGTAGAGGTTTTCTTAAATGCCATGTGTGTATATTAGGGAAAACAATTAAAAAAATAAGAACACGTTCAGATGACTCCATGGTCCTGCTCAGTCAAATCTATTAACACCATCTTGCAGGCCTTCCTGTATGAAATAATTTTAACTTGACAGGACAACAGGTCTGGAACCTTGTCAAGAGGAGACAGAAGTTGCACATGCAAAGGCTGTTGTTATCAGCCAGACCCTGATCCATAAATACCAGGCCTGAATCAACAAGAGCAGATTTACAGCCCTGACTCAAAAGGAAAGACATTCCATGTCCCTAGATTTTGTAGTTAGGCAGATAACCTGTGATTGTAATGCCATATTTTTGTATAAATCAAAAGGCCCTTTAATGTACATTGAATTGTTTATATCACCTGTATCTGTGCAACTGAGCCTCTTAGAGAACTCATTTCATGTCAAAATGTCCAGCTGTAAATTCTCTATTAGATGGATCAAAATAAAAAAAACATTTACATGTAGTTTCAATACGCAAATAGGGTGAATTTGTATTTGGTCGCAAAGAAATGATGCACATCGGTGTGTCATGAAGCCTAGCATTTGCAGTGACAAGCCTGTGATGTTGAGATGGAAAATTAATCATATTATAAATGTAGAAGTGAGTTAAAGGGAAACAATCTATAACGGAGAAATTATTTGTGATATAATAATAAAACTTGCACCAATTGATTCTTGCCAGAGAGATGCATCTGTTCAGCAAATTATTAAAGTAGTCACATATGGGGAATTTAATGTTCCAGAATGTAATACATTTTAATGTAAGAAATTCCTGAGATGACATCACATTAAATGCGAGGGAAACTGGGTTAAGTAGTAACTCCCATCAGACTGCTTCCTTCATTCATATGTCCAATGACTGTGGAGGGGTATGTCTACTGTGATGTCACTTTTGGAATACTGTCCAATCACACACATTGACAAATTAGATTGGGAAAGTATGCACACCTCGAAAAGGTTGGGTTTTCTGTTCTATAAATGTCAAACACAGATAGACACTCAGACATTCACTCATGGAGAGACACTAGAGACTCATTCCCTCACTCGCTGACTGATGGTGAGAGAGTAGAATTCATAACAACAGGAAGGAGAAGGAATAGATTGCTTTCCTTTTTGACCCAATGATGGGTTATAAGCAATGACTGAGAGGCCTAGCAGGATTGTAACCCATAGGCCTTCCGCACTGGAAGAGAAAGCAGACAGGCTGTGGAGAAAATCTAATCCTATCTTACTGGATGATGGCCAGCTGTTCCTGGGCGGAGAATTTAATCAGTCCGTAATAGGGTGCCCACCTGCCTGTGATTCAGACAAAAGAAATCCTGATGTAAGTATTATCTAAAAGGGAAGTAATCCAGAGGGGAAGAGATCCTAAAAAAAGAATTTGATTAAATCTTGCCCATGTTCTTTGTTTGTACTGAGGGGTGGATATACATAAATTAATGTGCATCCTGAGAAGTTAGGGAACAATTCAGAAGTGTATGTACTCTGGAAAATATATATTTCATAGATTAGGTCCCATTATGTGTATTATGTTAGATTCACCTGAGCCTTTTCTCTGGTGACGATGTCTAGCACAGGCACACTTTTTACAGGGGTCATACAGGAAAAGGTCATCTTACTGTGTACATAGCTGGAAAAAGGAGATAATTGAAGTAATACCTGTAATACCTGGGTATACCATCAAGCAGAATATTGTTATTGATGGAGGATTGCTCAAGATAAAAGATAGAGGGTGAATATTCTCTGTCCATTTATTTGCAATGTGCTGTTCAAGGTGCCAATTAAAATGGAGAAAGGTACATTTTAAACAATAATTCAACAGAATAATCACTGAAGGGATTTTTGCCAAAATACTGCAAAACATACATTTAATTTTCGACCAGACATTCAAATACACAATGGTCCAATAAATGGTTACAATTGAATGGAGACTCTGACCTGTTTATCGAGGAGGGGAGTGGTTTTGAGCATAAAAGGGAAGTAGCAAGAAGTGGATAGGCAGGGATATTGTAACTAATTAGTTGTTTTGCACAAATGAAAGATTCCTCTTGGCATCTCATGCATTTAATCCATGGTGCCTGTATGCTCAGGGAGAATTAAATGCATAGACACCAATGGTGAAGTTTGTGTTACTAAAGCCTCTATTTCAATAACTATAGCATTGAAAACTGAAGTGACTAATGTGTTGATATGTTCTCATCAATGGCCTTTGAACCCCCTTCTTTATCTTTAATCTGATTCCAGTATTTCGGTTTTGGTAATAAATTGACCTTCTGTGGAAGCCTGTTTGTTTCTCATCCCAAAAAGGGAGGGAAGCTGTAAGGAATATGTTCTATTAAATTGGGGGTTTCGAGATTTAAAAAAAAATACTTTTTTAAATAAAGGACAATTGTGTGTGCCTGGTTTGTGTGGGTGAAATATTCCCCTGAATTAGATATTGCCCAGTTAAACCATCCTACAAGTGTTGCAATTTTGTTTATTTGTGATTATGCTGTGGATTTATAACATAACATGCAAAGCCTACTACCAACCAACAAGCGAATCAGCTTACAAAACACTTAAAAAACCATACACCCGGCATTCTTCTTCACCCGGCATCCAACACACTTTACACATTCCACAATCACAAGACATCTCAAAGTTATGTCTTTAACAGAACATCAAATCTTGGTCATGCACATTTTAGAAATTACACATTTACCAACGATACACTGGCAACCCACAAGCATCCAAAATCTAACACCTGACTAACACTATGCAATCCAAATCGTACAACATAAAATACATAT
Organism: Ambystoma mexicanum; assembly: GCF_040938575.1. Taxonomy (NCBI): domain Eukaryota; kingdom Metazoa; phylum Chordata; class Amphibia; order Caudata; family Ambystomatidae; genus Ambystoma; species Ambystoma mexicanum. The sequence goes on from NC_090941.1 coordinate 432,097,765, forward strand.
TCACAGACCACATGGCATGGTTGTGCACAAACACACATTTGTATTTATTAAGGTGACAGGATACAGTGCTCTACAGTACTCATTCTTTTGAGACACCCACAACTAGCCGTCCAAGCCTTCTCATGAAATGAAGAGGCCCTATGGCAGCCCACACTCACACAGCTATACATAGAGCACATTACTCAACTGTCTGCACACTCATGGATATTCCGTAAAGGTTTGAAGACACGCCCAACAATTCTCCCTGTTTAGGGAAACCACCTAGAAGGAACACTGTGCAAATCAGCCGAGACAGCCTCAACAGTATGAGGATGTATAAACAGTGGGGATATCATTTTGTAAATGTTACATGACATAACTCATGTTTCAAGGACTTTACAAATGATAACATAATAAAATGTCAATGAGGTTTGGACAAGTCATCAGCATTTTCAAAAATAACCACAGTGGCGGACTGTATCATGTTGATTTCTTACTTTTTTTAATTATTTTTTTTATTCAGTATGGCAAATTATTATTATATTTCATCATGAAGAATAGCTTTCAGGTCCAGAAAATATAACATTATATACATTTTCTAAAACCATCAACACACATACATGGGTGCTCACACACACACACACACACACACACACACACAAATGCACACGTGCGCACACACATGCATACAAACCCATAGGGTTCATGTAATCACGTATTAGTGATTCGTCCTTTTTTGAGTGGCACACAAACGAACACATTGTCAAAAATAGTGCTCTTGAATCCTCTCTTACAGCTTTATCCTTTTCCAGTTTTCGTACAAAGCATCAAAACTCATGTTGCTGAAACTACTTGCATCTAAAACCCAGGACTCTTTGACTGGCAAAGTATTGATGAAGTTATAGGCAAATTGTAAAAATAAATTAAACTGGCGGTGAAACCTAAGAAACGGTTGCTCTGGAGAGCACATCCATGGTGTAAAGGAATGAGAAAGAATTGAGTATGCAGGGCCAGTGGTAACCTTACTTCATGGGTACATCTACACATGCCGCCTAATTGCTAAAAGAACCTTGAACGCATGCTGGTGGAATCGCATTATATATTTGAGGCATAAATAAGTCAAGCCATGTTTATGTCATGTCCAGCGGAGTTAGTCAAATGACATTGCCCATGGCTAATGCAATACGGCATGACAAGTCCTGCAGAAAATGGAGAAGACATTCTACAAGCCAGGAGAAGCCCAAACTAATTAGAGTCGTACAATGTAATTACAGCATTATGAAGGGTAGCCTGAGATGGGAAGGCAAGGCAGCATATAGGGAAAGACAGGCGCCGCACAGTGAATACACGTGTGTATCGAGACAAACAAGAAATGCCATTATCCTGGTACTCCAGTGAATTAAAATCTTGTCAAAAGTGATATCCTAAAATTACAAAATCGTGTGCTCTTGGTAGAGAATTGTTTGAGCGTTCAGTAGAGGGTATCACAGTTGTTAGACTGAATACAATGTTCAGTTCTGAATGTCAAGTCTGGTTGATGCAGTAGGGAGAAAAAAAAACATTCTTGCATCGGTTTTTTCTATGACTGTTGACACTCAGAGCTCACAAGACCATGTTCCCTCTTTCCTGTTCACGTTTGCTAGCCTTTCTCCCAGTTTGTGTTGCCTTTTGTCCATTCATTCATTATTTGCTTGTTCAAATGCCACTATTGCAGAGTCTCTCATGGCTGTTTTGTTCGGGATCTGACTGACACCTCCACAGAAGCGGCTGCATCACAATGAGCATAGTACAAAAGCAGTCTGCGTGCAGTGAATCACAAGTGGCATGTTGGGTGAGTGGGATGCATTGTCTGAAAGAGAAAGGGTGAGTTTAAGGAGCATTGTCCAACCCTGGAACAGCAGTGATCCATCTGACTTGTGTGGTCGTATTTCGTAAAATATACACCCAAACTCTTCTTCTGCACAGTTCACTGCACTCGAAGGCATCCAGATATTCCTGTGCACCCAGATATGCATAATATGCGGCCGCACATGCGAGATGGTGTCTGTGATCGCATCATGCATGTGCGAGCTGTCCCCACACGTGCTTTAAACTGTTCTGTCACATTACACCTAAGAGCCGCCATTGCGAATTCGGGCGGCAACATGCCCTGTGTATGCAAGGGAACACCGAAAACCTGTGCCGCCTGCTGAGTGAAGGCACGTGAGCTGTGCCCGCTTTTCACAACAAAGCAAAACCTCACACAATTCAATGCAAGAGTGAAAATCCACATGATTGGCCCAGATAATTATTTTGTATGCATCAATTTATCATCACGTAATCAGAATAGCTGATCCAGATTAATGTGTGTATCTTAAAAAAGAATATATATATATATATATATATAATATATATATTGAGCCAACATAATGACAGTAGGCCACTCTGCAAATACAATCATAGTAGATGCCACTCACATAGGCAAACAGATTTATAGAATATTTGTTGTGTCCATAGAATTAACCATCATGACAAGAACTCAATTTTGCTGCAGAGAGAGCATTTGTGAGAGATTGTGGAACACAATTCAAGGTAAGGGACACATCAACTCAAAAATAAGGGGGAAGACAGGCAAACAGATGTAATATTGTGGCATTAAGACCCGAGGCGGTGGGCCAATACTGCCTCAGGTAATGCCCCCAGGGCCATAGTTACAGGCCCCGTTAGACCGGGGTACTAATGGCATTTTATTCTGTTTTGAAACGCTGCCACGTTTCGAAAGAGAAAAAAAAACAGAAGTGTTTCCAGCGCGTTAGCTCCCAAGAAAAGAAGAAAAAAGAAGGTAAGTGGGGTTGAGAGGGTGGGGAGGGGATAGATTGCAGGGGAGGGGGGTGGAGGAAAGAAAAGAAAACCCCCCGGTGGGGGACGAAGCCAGCCTCCAGCCATGGCGAGGCTCGGAGCAGGGATTGCCCAGTTTCGAGCCTCCTCATTGGCTAAAGGGCTGCCACGCCCCTCGCTGGGAACAGAGTACCCGGCACGTGCGGGACGCACTAACGTACATGGGAATACACTGTGGTATGGCTCGGAAAAGAGCCAATCCACATGTAGTATTCCCGGTGTACAACACGCGCCAGGTACTAATTGTGTATAATGCCCAGTACAGGCCTTCCAAACCAGGTCACGTGTACCCACAGAATATAAATGTGATCCGATTTAAGTGGCGATCATTGAAAATCCGTCCCTCCCTCACTTCATCTCTCTCTCTCTCCTTCCCTCCCTCTCTCCTTCCCTCCCTCTCTCCTTCCCTCGCTCCCTTCTCTGCCTCCCACCCTCCCTTCCTTCCTTCCTCTGAGACTTTCCATAACACAGTAATACAAATTGGCATATAATCCGCATTTAACATGTATACGAATTTAGAGTATATTTTGAAAGAGCCTGCATACAAGCGAACTTAAAATTGATTGCATGGTCTGTTTAAATGTGTTTAAAACAGAAGAGGAACCCAGACGGTGCTGCACGATGCCTATGCATATAGGGTCCATGCACGGAAGCGCGCACGCGGCAAGTCTTAACAGATGGCAAGCACCTGCCTAGCTTTAGGGCAAAATCTTTTCCAAACATTTAGCGGTTTCAGTAAATGCCCTGGCCACCTTTCAATAAAATTGCTGGTTTGCTTCCGCCCAATTACAATTCCCAGACAGCCTGGCACACTGCTCTGAAAAGGATGTGCATGAGAACAGGTGTTTTTTTTTGTTTGTTTTTTTTTCTCATAGCAACTAACGTGGAGCAACACGAATTACATTTCCTCAAGATAACATACGTCACAGCAGTCCTTGCAATTCCACTTTCAGATCCGAAAGTCACTAGTCACTAGCAGGCAGGTTTACACGTTTCCCAAGCATCACCTAACAAGACACAACTTAACACAAAGCCTAAAAGTAACACCTTCCATGTGGAGTTAAGAGCTGCTCAATATGGAATCACGAAGCAAAGACTGTTGACTGTTTTACATGACATTTCCAGTTGTGTCCCTTGGAACCACTGGGTGAAGGGGCTAAATACTGACGACTAATGGTAGTTGAAGCTATATTTGTGATGTGGGGTACAGATAATGAGTCATTAGAGTACATATGCGAGGAGGGGAAAGACTAGTGATTCTATGGGAGGTTCAGGATGAGCGAGGGAAATGCAAATGGCGTCTGAACTAGTGACTCAACGCGGAAGGCTTGATTATGATGGTGGGTACAGATTGGGAGGGGGTGGTCGTTGGGGGGGCTGGCATGTTAGTAGTTGGTGAGGGAGAAAGTGAGTAATAATGAAAGGGGGCGGGACTTCTGATGACGAGAGAGGCTAGGCATAATATACGTTTTCATCTATTCACGTATTCATATAATTATATATATAAGTATTCATTTGTTTTCCTTCTTCATTTTACTAAAATGTTCACCGGCCCGCATTCAGAAGGCAGACCCAAAGTGTTGAACCAAGTGGGAGGTTGAGGACTGGAACATCGAGGTACAATGGCTTGCGCAGGCCGCAGCAATAAGCTTAGCGGACACTACAGTGCATAGGCAGCGTGAGTTTTCAGATCTTTCTGATTTCGTGTAGTCCCGTTCCATGTGGCAGGCATCAGAAGGCAAATCCACATTGTGATGACCTGGCTGTTTGATCAGCTGGTTGTGTTAGAATGTTCTGTAGTTGTTGGATGGCAAGATGCAACCTGCCTTTTCGGACACAGACAAAGCATCAAAAGCACTTGCATGTCAGGCTGAAGGTTAGCAGCCCACCGGTCGGCAGGGTGAATAGTTTATTGGCAGGAGCCCCATTTATAAGCGATTGTAGATGTTAAAGTGGGATGTGAGTACGGCTTGGACCAACTCATACCTTTGCAGACAGAGTAACAGTGGCCGTTTCCCCATTGTGCATACACAGGAGACTGTAGACTCCCTTCATAACTGTGTTTATTTGTTCAATAGGATGAACACGAAGGTGGCTGTGCTGGCTTTTTTGAGCAATAGCTGTGATAAAGTATGAGGGGGTTGTATTGGGTTGGCCAATTGGAGTGGCGAGTGGGAGGGTCGAGAGAAATGAGAGTAGGCACTATTTTTATTAAGGGTCAACATATGGCTAGTTTATTGTTTCAGGCAATGGGTGTGAAAGAGGCAGGCTATGATTTCTTGATCCCCACCTGTGGTTTGAAGAGGGTTTGTGGTTCACAGGGTACATGCGGTAGCCAGGTTAGCAGTTGTTTTGCATGTAAGCATTGAATGGGAGCAGCACCAGCACTGAAACCTCGCTCTCACCAAAAATTGAAAAATGGTGGAGCTTCTCCAAGTGGTAACAGGAAGAAAGAATCCCATCAAACCTCTGGAATGCAGTCAATTGATGCCCATCAAAGAGTTGTGGTTACATTAGGGACCATGTTACCAAATGCTGTAAAAGGTTGCTTGCAAAAAGTAATATGGTGCTGCACTGGTGAAGGGAATCTTTTCCAAAATGCTTGTGACTGCAGCTGCAGTAGCATATTGCTAGCAGAATATGAACCACTAGACGTTGAGAGCCGGGTTCTACCTGAGACCAAGTGTGGTTAGTGGCTATCAGAAGGAGAAATGCTTACAGAAGGAAGGAACAGGTGGAAGAAATAGGCGAGTTCTGAATAGAGTTAGCAGTGGTGGGAGAAATTCTGGCTGAGTAGTTGTGCAGGGAAGTAGAGGGTAATCAGAGGAATATAAGTCAGTGTTGTTAACAGTATATGATGTTTTAGAATAGGAAGGAAACTAGAGAAGGCATATCTAGTAGATCACTGTATTGTGAGTGCACTAGTTGTATCCAGTTTCCACAACCTCTTCCCTTCCTTTCCTTCACCACAAAGATTCATTGACATATTTAAAAAACATAAATAAATAAACAAAGGTTTTCTGTATTGTGCCTGACACGTGGTGCTCATATTCAACTACACCAGATGTAATGTAGGGCTGTGTGCCCTATTTTATAATACGAAACCTGATGGAGGAACGGCCATAATCACTGGAGCTTTGTATCAGACTCTCTCTGTTGCGCTGGAAGTTGTTGTAGACTGACACAAGTGTTGCCCTTCAGGTGACCTTCGGCTTAGGGATGTCTAGCATAGTTATCATGATCTTTCTGGGAAAGAAAATAGGGTCCCTGAAAGAGTGGGGTACCTCGAAAAGGACAAACCATAGAGTGACTCTGAAAATACAGAAAGTGTGGCATTGGACAAGCTCTTTATATAGGGAAAATGCCTCCTTGAACTGTCTTAGGTTGGCAGGATTTGAAAAGCACCCCAAAAGAGGGATATTTTTAATTGCAACTCCACTCCCTGATGGGGATTACGACTAGGGCCATTTGTATCGCCTAGACACCCATCTAAAGACTCATATTTTGGGGCATATTGACGATGCCAGCTTCTGGTTGCATTCAATCAGAACTATTCTAGGATGACATTTGTCTTAAAGTGCCTGACAAAGGACCGGAAATTATAACCCCATGCTAATGAGGAACCTCACCCCAGTGAGAACAGCATTGAGGCATGTCTGTAACCAAACCACTGTATCATAAGGAGCGTTCTGTGATGTGTTTAGCAACAGGCACACTTTATGTAAAATGGCGTAAACTCACTATTTGTAGTGTCGCAGGAGGAGGCTGATGTCCGCCAAATAAATGGGCGGGTTCAACCGGAGTTAGAGGTGGAGCTTCTGCCATTTCTATTGTCAAAATTTGTGTTAATCATCACAAGTTTTAGTTGCCCTGTGGGAGGAGTTGGAAAAGGAACTTCAATACTTTAGATGGCATGATACAGAATGAGGTATGCGTGGTGCAGGAAACAGTGTTCTGTAGAAGAATGTGTTACTTGCCAGGCTAACACTATTTTATATGTGATTTAAAAAAAAAAAAAACATAATGTACTACAACTATGTGAAACTATGAAAAAGTCCCTACAGCATATAGTCCATTTATGCTAAAGAACTGACCTGATTTCAGCTTTTGCAGAGCAAATATTTAGGGAAAAAAAACTCAGAGCTCACCAGAAAAATAAGAGGATGTTTATAAAGAGTATTAAAAGACACATTGTTTGCCCTGATTCATGGAAGTGTTTTATAATGGAGGAATCCGGTAGGAAAACGTTCCATGAATCAGGACCAAGTCTTGTCTCTGTCAATTAGATTTCATGTGAGGCAACTATTGTTTTTTCTCCTGTACACTACACTAAGAAAACACATGTAGACATGGCACACATATTGCACCATACTTTCACTCTGTCTATAGTGTGAGTGAACACACGCTCTTAGTATACCGAATGCAACCCGAATTACAGCCTTCACTTTAAGAGGAAGTTAGAACTGTAGGGCAAGTTAGCCGAACTAAAGGGGCCGATATTTTTACTGTCATTTACCTCAAGAATGCATAGTTAATTGCAGTGCAATTGCGTGGAATAACAGCGCGCATCTTGCGTAAGGTCACCTCGTCTTTGGATGAACGCTCTAAGCTTGTGCAGAGCCCTGTGAATCTGATAAGCTTTCTAAAGCCGGTGCCGATCTGAAAGGCTTCCGCTCAGCGCACTCTTAGGACGCTTTACAAGCACGCACTTCATGTGTGCTTCCAAATCTTTCTGTTTAATCCCACGCCCCCCCCCCCAATCCCGCCAAGCAGGGTTAGGCCTAATTAGCAGGTTCAAGCAGGCGGTCAGTGGGACAACAGTTGAACTGGCTCACCTTTGGCTCCACACCAGGAATGTGCTCCGACTAATGGCAAATGTCTGCCTCCCTGGCATGGGGTGGCGCTGCTTTAAGGTATCCATTCAAAGCATTGTATGTTGACACCATTCTGGAAGTGACAGGTGAACACGCATGTGCCACACGTGTGAAGTGTCCTTTCCGTATCTGCTAGAAAGTTATCTGTGATTCAATGTGATGAGTGCCCAGGAGTGGAAACCCCTTAAGATTTATAAACGCCCCTTTTTTCGACATGGCCAAACCATGGTAGAGAGAGTTTTGTATGTTTTTGATCAAAGGGATTCTTTCACATTCCCTAGTGTAAGCCAAGATGGAATGTTTTGATTGTACGGGGGCGGGGCTGGGGGGAATGGAATTGGTAGAAGAATACACATGTCCCAGTGTTTTGCCTATGGTCTCACCCAGTGGACACTCATATAGCACAGGCATTGGTGGCCTACATCAAAGCGAGACGCGGGCCTCTCCCGCCATTGGACCTTTCTGCTGTCATTCAGGGTCTCCCTATTCTTCACCAATGTGCTATCAGTTCAGCACTTCCTGTGCGCTGGGAGGGGGTGCAGTGGCTGCCAGGGAAAATTCTGCTGATCGTGTCAAGTACTTACCTTTCATGTGCATGTCCTCCCAAAAATGGCTTCTTGAAAGTACATCAAGCATCAGCTTCTGTTGGGGTGAGTGTGGTGCGTAGAGATTGCAGACCTCAAGGAAGACATGCTATTTTATTTTCATGCTGCTTTAGGGTTTATAGAGATTACATGATTTCAAAATGTACAAACCTATACACCACAGTTATGAGGGTCATTCTAATATTTGTGAAAAATAAAAAAATGGTATGTATCCACATTACAGAAAAACTCAAAATTGGTTCGGGCTGATGTGGTTGTCAAAAATCCTTCACCAGAAGTCATCTTGCAGTAACAATAAGCTTGTTTTAGATGTATTCATATGTTGCATCATATAAGTGATTTTATCTAAATTGCATTTTCATGATGCAAGGTGCCCCCCTGATCTAACACCCCCTACCACAACAATCCCACCCAAAATATGGGAATGTGGGAAAGGAAACAGGCTGTTTTGGGTCTCAATATTCTGCTTTATTTAAAATAGTAGATCAAAAACAAAAGTGGTCGCCTAACTCTATGCAGGTAAATCACCAACAATATTATTTACACATAAGAAAAGGCCACTTGCTTACAGAAAATAAAAATAAAATGGCTGTTATTGTTTGGCTAAGTGGATTCAGAATACACACACATCCTATTCAAATGAAATCAAACCTGAATGTTATACGCTATTGACACTCGTCAGTGGCTTTAGAGGAACGCAAGTTAAATGGATAATGTATATTTGTTCTCTGATGCCAACACTTGTCAATAGTGCTACAAACATATGCATATTGTAAGTTTCCGAGGAGCAGATGGAGATGAATAGATACGCAAATTAACGTGCCTACAGAAAAGAAAAATAACCTGCCTGCAATTTTCTTGCTAAGTGGGCTCAGAGTACACGCAAACACTGCCTTCATACAAAATCACATTTGATTTATATGAATGGAATGAAGATCTGATGATCTATATACACATTCAAATTCGAATTGATATGAATTGGATGTTGGTGTGTGTGTTCTGCTCACTACACAAGGAATATTTCAAGTGAGCTCCAGCTTCCTGTTTGGACACTGGCACTCTGGACCCTGACTGTTGAAGTGACACATCTACCAGTATCCATGAAAATGTCCCTGGGGATGATGGGCAGAAAACAAACTCACCCGTCCTCAGAGGCCCAGTGCGGGTTCTCACAGAACACGCAGCACCTGTTCTCGGAAAGACTGCCCGATGCTTGGATGCTGGCGCGCAGGACTTTGCCTGCTCAAATGACAAAACCTGCAAGTGAGCCTCCTAAATCTTCATGCCTGGGAAAAGGGGATGAATGATTCATTTTTCCTCAAAAACACTGTGCAGGGCCTCACAGCACCTGCGGAGTAAAATACGTTGGACGTCATTTGGGGGTCGCCAGAGGTCGCAACTGCGACCTATGAGGTCTCCGTTGCGACCTCTGTGATCACCCTTGCAACCTCTTGAAAAAAATAGAAAAAAATAGAAAACAAATGTTTTTTTTTTCTTTTCTTATTTTATTTGTAATGTAAGCTCATGGGCTGTGGCCAGCACCATGTGGCTCTTTAGTTCTGGAGTGGCTGGCTTTCTTGTTAAAGCTCCTTAAAAAAAGAAGAAAAGGAGTGACACAAGTCTAACCCTTTCAGCAGTGACCCTAAATAAGAAAGAATAGGAATAACAAATAATGTGTCTTTCTGGAATTCTATACAATAATTGCTAGACTCATTTAAGGTTTATTTCAGGCACACTTCAGGGGGCGAGTCACTGATCTAGTCTGTTCTTAAACACCTCAACTCAGCCTTTAATCCTTCTTAGGTCGATAAATGAGTACCAACACAGGTTGGGTGTTATTGGGTGTATATTTTTTCTATATAAAGCGCTTAAGCGTTAGTGCTATATAATAACACATCATTATCATTTGGTCATGGACGTCTGCTTGCATTCACAGTAATTTGGTAATATGGGCCTATATACACTGATCTTAACGATACATATGGCGATCCATTCTTGTATGAAATGTACATCACATTATAGCGATATCGTAACCATATTTTTTGTAGTGTACAATGCTATGTGATAGAACTTCCTGTTTTGTCAACGGGTGAAAGGTCGCGTTCCATCGCATCCCACAATGTCACTTTGGGGTGGGGTCAAATTACATCACTTCCTGTGATGTCACCAGGGGGTCAAGGGTCATGTGATGTCACTTCCGCTACCCCTGACATTTTGGTGAAATGACGTCCCTGAAGCTGCATTTGGCTGTTTGCAACTTTGGACTGCTTTGAGCATGTGCAAGCTCAAACATCACCTCCTTACCCTAAGCTTCTTCAAGCCAGGTGTAGTGGGCACTTGGTGTAGTGCACTGCATTGCGGAATATTGTCACAATTATTCTATGCACGGGAAAGCTTCAAGAACCCAGCTTGATAATATCTAGCCCCAGAAAGAACATATTAAGGCATATATAATGGTTCTGTCCGCATGGCCTTACTCTATGGGTCATTGAGACAATTAATACCCCACTCCTTACCTTTTCAAAAGACATATACTAAGGGCCTGATTCACAGAATGCTTTCCGTGGGATTGCACCATTATAAAACACATCTGTGAAGCAGGCCCTTGCTTTAAGGCAATTGCCTGCTCGCACTTTCATCATCTCCAGAGGGTCTCTCTTAACCAAAAATCTGCACATACTGTGTATTTCTTTACAGGATTGGGTTGTCATGGTTTTTATTAGCTTGTGTTTCCTTTCAGTTTATTTAATGTAATTGATATGACAGAAGCTTGATTGGTAGCATAGCACTAGTCTTGGTGTGTATGCTTCCTCACTGGTTCACACTGCGTTTGAAGAGTATCGCCTGCCCCTGGCCTATGTTCCTTAAAGATATGAAGGAGGTGTACCATTCATGTTATGCCTTTTTCACCTTCGTGATTGGGATCCCTGCTGGTTTAGCAGTCGTCTAAGAATGAGTAGGAGATTAGACACCACCATTCACCCGTGTACCTCTGCAGAGCAGTAATCATGTCATTACAATTGCTCTACTGACTATACTAATTCAGAAAATGCAAAGATGATTAGGCGAAGGACATAAACTACCTTTTTTATAATTGAGAACAAACATGGTCTCAGATTTTCTTTTTGTGGGAGGTACCAAAGTGTGCAGTGCCCATTTAAATCATCCACTTATGCTGCAAAGGCGTGTTGCCAGTAGCAGCAGGTTCTATGTGTTTATGGTACGTGGGTCTCAATCCCTTTCATGCATGGGTGCAATTTTAGGGGGGGGGGCAGGGGTGTTTGCCCCCAACTTTCATGGCACACCATTTTGTCCCCATTCATTTGGCTGGGGCACCTTTTCTTCAGATGTCATGCCCCCCCTTTTTCAGCAAAATGACTCCACTGCTTTCATCATTCACACAACTTGGCGAACGTTCTTCTTGCTGTACAATGATGGCCATGGAGAAACATGGAGAAAGAGGCCTCAGATGTGACCATCTGGGTTAGACCTCTGCGTGAATAAACCAGGATTAAAAAAACTCTTTTGTTTTCTGCCTTGTAAAAAGAAAAAAATACACACAGTCTAGCAAAATATGCAATTCGCTGGCAGAGGAACAGTAGGCCAAAGGTGGTAAGCGAAGGATGGATGCACATGTTGACAAGTGCTTTGACACCACTCTACTCTTCTATAGTTAAAAAAGGTCATCCAGTAATAACTGTAGTGTGGGTTCTACCCCACAAGGTACATGGATTAATGTGTGAACGGAGTAGGTGGGTGCCTTTAACATGCTGAATCATCTCATGAAACAATTCAGTGTGTCATTCAGTGTGTAGAAATATGACATGTTGCAATCATATGTATGAGCACTGAAAAGAATTGTTTTAGTGTAAACAAGTGCAAAACATATACAGTTGTGTGATATGTCACCTTTAATATTTGTGCGAAGTATATAACAAAGATCTGTATTTTTTAAATTAAAAATTGAAATGCCATTTTGACAGACTCACCTTTTCAAAGAGCTGTACAAATTAAATGTGTTAGATTAAAATCCTGTGAAAGCCGAACCATCACATCTATACACCATAAATAACATGACACTGAATTTCAATGAGTAATGCAAAAATATGTTTTTGCTTGAAATTCACATGAAAAGTCGTCATTGCATAAGACATGGGTGATGCTATTTTTAAAGGGATTTAATTCATTTGAAATACATATACTTAACGATTTTTTCCAAAATGCAATGTAGCAGGTATTCTGCCATATTATATAAACTACATACAATCAGTGCAGATTTTTGTTAATAAGGCCTGATTTGCAAAACATTTTTCAATGTAGGACCTGTTTTAACTCAACTCTCACACTGAACTTGTTGGTGGTCTCCACGACCATCATTCTGGATTCCGAGCATCCAGAGGCATGGAAACTGCTCTTTTGAACACGCGTGAAGAACTGCTCACATCCCTTGATTCCAACTCCCCTGCTGTCCTCATCCTGCTTGATCTCGCCTCTGCATTTGACACAGTCAACTACTCCACCCTCATACAAATGCTCCACGGCACCCTTGGTATCTCGAAGCGGGCACTGGACTGGCTGACTTCCTTCCTAACTGACCGCTCCTCCCAAGTCATCTTGCAAACCTTCTCCTCCCCCACTTCCTTCTCCACCTGTGATGCCCCCCAGGGCTCTATACTCTCGTCTTGGCTCTTTAACGTCTACCTTACCCAGCTGGCACTCCTCATCTCCTCCTTCTCCTCCAACTTCCAGTGTTATGCTGATGAAATGCAACTCATCTTCAAACCTCCTGCTGACCTTCTTGCACCTTTCATCATCCCTGATTGACTTTCTGCCATCCAGGGCTGGTGCACTTCCAATGATCTCTGCCTCTATGGCAAAACAGATCCTTCCCATTGGGACACCTGCTCCTGTCTTCTTCGCTTCAGTCTGGCCTTCCTCCATGGGCTCTCCCTCTGCTTCCTCTTCTGAAGCCAGAAACCTTGGAGCCATCTTTGACTCCTCTTTCTCCTTCCTCCCTCACACCCAGGACATTGCAAGAAGTCCCACATTCAGCTCTTCCTTCTCAAAGGAATTCTACATTTTCTCACCTTCCACCAGAAGCTCAATGTTACCCAAACACTGGTATCTCTCTAGGCTTGACTATTGCAATAGCCTCCTCCCGAATCTACCCTCTACCACTCTGCAACCCCTCCAGCTAATCCAGAATAGGACAGCAAGACTTATTCCTGGCCTCAAGGCCAGGTACCACATCCCTAAAAAGTCTTCAATGACTCCCGGGTTGCTTCACAGATTACATTCCAATCCCTCTGTATCATCCACAAGACGGTCTGGGGCCAGGGACCACACTATCTGCAACTCTCTCTTACTAAATATTCCCCTTCTAGACCTCTGTGCTCCTCTGGCACCAACTCTTTGTGCGTAAAGTGTTTCGCTTAACAGAGAGCAGGACGCCAATCACTTTCCTCAGCTGGCTCCCTTCTTCATCTTGAGCAGGACTTTCTTAAATTCTGAAAGCTCTCAAGTCTTTCCTCTTTACCTATTCCTTCTCCCCCTCTCTCCTCTGCTAATGTCACAGTTGCTTGTTTGGTGTTCAGGGCCCTTTTGCAGCCTCAGGGCCCTGACCTCCCACACTTAATCGCCCCCAGCTTCTGTCTATCCTCAGCACTTGCCTCGGCTCACCTTCCACCCTGGAGACTCACATTTACCTTCATTGCACTTACCTCCTGCTCACCCATGAGCACTGCAGCACCTTTCCCATTCCCCCCTTCTGCACTTGCACGTTCTGAGCACTCACAAGGTATAGTAGGTTGCCCCGCCACTGTATTTAATATTTGTTATGTTTATCATTGTTTATCATCCCCTGTCCACTCCCTGTTGCCCTGTGGCTCTTTGAAACAGTATGTACTTCATGTATAAGCGACTAACAAGCGAACAATACATAAATAAATATATAAATGGGATAGCACTATTGTAAAATGTTTTTGTAAATCAGGCCCATAGCCCTCAGTTGTTCTTTGAATTGTTGCTTTATTTTAACTTGCTCATTTTTATTCTAAGTCAATCTATTCACCCCTTAGATCTAGCTAGCTCTTTTTTTGCATTATATTTCATTTTATATTTATTAAATGTTGTTTTATAATGTACCCTGGAAACATAGCTGCTTTTTAGTGCCCCATGTGAAAGGAGGAAAGTGGGTAGGAAGTTAAAAGTAATCGTATCATTATCATCATTTAAGATTTAAGGGCGCAAGATTACCTAAACGTTGCTCTTGAAAATAGAAATGCAGCAGATGCATTTAGCAACCACCTTGCTGGCTGTTTAATAAGGAATGAAGCAAACAAGTTTTTAATCAGACTATTTTTCTGTTTTCCACTGAACAGAAATAATTACATCACACACATTTCTAATTATAATATGTAGAAAATACAGTCCAAAAAACAGTCTGATCCCCTTTTGTCCTAGTACAAATGTGTTTTGAGACAAAGCCTGTTGGCTCCACCCTGTATCACCTAAGCAGAAAAACTGGTTCTTAATAAAAGTGCTACATTTTTAGTATTGGTGCAAATGTTAGATAACTTGGTGACTGGTCAGTTAAGAGCAAAGAGAGGGGGAAGGCAGATGTGTCAATTGCACATAACAGGCCTAGTAGGATAGAGTCAGGGGTGGGGTTAAAATAGTCGGATAAATGGCAGATGCAGTGTTATTAACAACTGAAAGGTGGGTGGACCAGATATCATCTGGGATAAGGGACCAACACCATTTCTTGGAGCCAAGCGTTTGGGATGAGTGGAGTTAGGATATATTATTTTTAAATTGCATGTCTTAACCCTTTTCGAGAACAGCAGGAATATTCCACAGGGTACAAGGATCTGACACCAATTTTACTTTTCATGGAGTCTTGTCAAGAAATACAGAGCCTGTGGATCTTAAAAGCCTGGCAGGACCAAATTTAGTGAGATTGAATCTAAGGTACCATGGTCCAAACCCTATGTATGCTCAGTGAATGAAACATAGAGCTTTAAAAAGATGAAGTCATCCAATGGGAGACAACTCAGTCCTGGTATGGAAGGGGTGCTGTGGTCCCTAGACCTCACTCACCCCAGGGGCATCTAGACATTTTTGTTCTGTCAGATTTGAATCTTGTGTGTTGGGCAATTAGGAAGGCTTAGATAGAGAATGTTGCAGTAGTCTAGATGGGATAGTACGAGGACTCCTATCACCTTAACTTTATGTAACATATTCTAGCGGGGGAGGGGGGATTTCAGCATGTGTATATTAAAGTGTGATTTTATTGGTAGGTTTCGGACTTAAGATGCAAATCAAAGAAGACCTTTGAAGGCAATGTCAAAGTTATTTGTTTCCTGATTACGCAAGGTTGGGGTACGTTCCCATAAAACACCCAGGTAACCATTACACCTATTGCTATCAAGTCATTATTCTAGTGTATGCCAACTGCTAGAGATTTGCATTGTGAAGCTCACTGCAAGTACTCGACAAAGCTGGGAAATATATTTTTAGTGGGGCTCTGCCATTTTTGGCTCGTCAAAAGTGTTGAACTACAACTTCCATTAGACATTGCAGAGTTGATGATGGCTGATAAAATGGGTTATAGTGCAGCATATCTGAAGAACCACAGGCTTCAGACCCCAGATTTATACAAAGCCATTGTGTTATATTTATTAATTTCCTAGTTCTAGTCGCTTTTCATGTTTTGCTAGGCTTACACCTATTAATAAACATTAGTGCCCTGCCGGGGGTAGCAGTTTAACAGTCAATGAGGAGGCTCTGAGCAGGGGAATTACCACAGGGTAATCCCCCCGCTCCGAGCCTCCTCCAGACTGGTGGTCGCCAACTTCCCCTGCCGGGGATTCAGGTAAGTGCTCCCCTCCCCCTTCACAGATCCCCCCCTCCATTTACCTGATTTTTGGCTCCCCATCAGCAGCAGACATGCTGGAAACACTGTTTCCAGGGCGTCCCTTCCTGATCTGTGACAGGCCGCCATGGAAAGGAGAGAAGGGACTCCTACACGCAGTCCCTTCTCTCCTTTCATGGTGTCCATTTTTTTGTTTACTTGTTTTCCTATTTTTTTAATAGCTGCCATGGAAAGGGAGATGGGACTACATGTAGTCTTTACTCCCTTTACATGGTGGCCATTTTGTTTGTTTACTTTTTTTATCATTTTCAATGGCTGCCATGGAAAGGGAAAACAAACGTAATTTTCCCTTCCCAGCGGCCATTCTTTTTCTTTTTTTTTGTCTTCTTTTCTGAAATGCTGGAGCCTTTCAGAAAGGAAGAAAACAAGCTTTCAGTACCCCAGTCCAATGTGTCAGGGTTCTAATAGCAATAATCCCATCACCGGTGGTGAGGGGGCATTACTGAGTCAGGTAATGCCCCAGGGCCTTCGTTAAGGGGTTATTGCTCAATAAGTTTTGGACCAGCCAGGAATACAGTAGGAAAAGAACGTATGGTGATGGCTCTCCTTTACATTCATAAACAAGACTGATAATACTTAAAGACTGAGTCAGTGTACTGTGTGGAGTAGGAGGTGAGGAAGCAAGACATTTTGCAAGAGGAGATTTACAAGTGGGTGTCAAGATCTGTGGCAGTTGTTTAACATTTTTAGCGTAGGGACATTAGTAGTTCTCCTGAATTAGCATTAATGACTGAGACAGAGAAGAGTACAAAGTAATATAGTTATGTTCAAGGGATTGTCTCCCCGAGGAACCTTTTTAAACAAGCAGCTGAAATTGTGCTTTTACAGCACATTTTGTTATTAGAAAAATAAAATGACCATAGAATTTACAATGGTTCAGTAGTGCAACACATGAACAAATTCAGAAAATGCCCAGTCACTGACAGTACACATGAGCATTTTACAACATTTTGATGATGTCTCAGCCCACAAGTTTATCCAGAATTACCACTATAACACTATTTCTTCATATCATGGCCACTATATATACAAGCATTCCAACTGTAACACACTTGTTGATTTTGTGGTGGCAATGTATTAAAGCATTTCAACTGTAAACCATTGTGTTGATACTGAACCCACAGTGGATGGAAGCCGGCAGTGCTACTACAACACACTTGTATGATGTTGTTCCCAGAACATATTGCCAGCACTACCACTGTAATACATTTTCATAGTATCACAAACAATATATGCCAGTGTTCTCACGGTATTACAGTTTTATGATACAGCACCTGCAATACATATCAGATGTCTCACTGTAAAACATTTTCATGTTGCTGTGTCCACAATATATGCCAGGCAGCGGAGCTACCGAAGAGCACTTTTATAATGCAGTATCTACAATATATGTCAGTATTGCTACTCTAAAATATTTTCAAGATGTTGCCCACAGTATATGGTAGCATTCCTACTGTAAAATATTCTCATGATCCTGCAACAACAATACTCACTGTAAAACACATTCATGATGAAGCACCCACGGTATATGTCAGCGTGTAGGGATACTGTACTAAACCTTCGTGATAGTACACCCACAATATATGAAAGCATTCAATTGAAACACGCTTACATGATGTCACACCCATAATATATGCCAGCATCCTGACTGTAGCACAAATGCATGATGTTGCCCTGACAATGTGTTCCAGCAATTCATCTTCCACTGTAAGAAAACTTTAACAATCATTTACCAACAATACATGCCAGACAGAAGTGTAAAGTAGGGTTACTTTCACAGTACGGCAGCATAGGGCCATCATTCTCACTGCCAAACACATTCCTGGTGGTGCACAGACAATACACAATTCGGCAGTGGTACTGTAACACTTTTTTTAATGATGCACCCACAGTACTTGCCAGAATTGTCACTATATAGCAGGGTTGGAGGCTTGACCATGTCAGGGGGAGTCAAAGACACATCCCAACCTAGCTGGGCCAAAGACCAGGCAAGCCTTGCCCAAGAAGTGGAGCGGGGGAATTGGGGGGGAGTTGGACTCCCCACCTGTGTCATGAATGCTCACAATGATGCCTCTGTTGCACAATGCCTCCAGACCAGTTTTCTGGACAGCGTTCCCTTTTTGTTTCGGTCATAAACATATCTACCAAAATGCAACTGAACACCACTAAGGAAACCCAGACTGAAATCTGTCAAGTGGGAGAGAGAGTGCAAAGAGCAGGGTGTCTGCTGTCCACACAAATCAGGACCTTTACTTTTTTATTTTAGAATCTGTGGGCAAAACCTCTTAGATGTAGGGTCCTTAGGAAGTCCTGAACAAATATACAGAAGGCTACAGTCTTTAAAGCCTTGCCATTCCTAGCCTGTAGATATGAAAGATTACCAACCTGGGATTAGGGATGCCTGGTTTGGAAGGTGGGAGCCCATGAGATAGAAAAGAAGGACAGCCACTCGTGTCCCCCAATCCAAACGAATCCACTACAGATCTGGTCATTTTATTACCTGTTTAATAACAAATATTTGAATTAGCCTGAGTCTCTGAAGGCATCATTGACAGCTGTAATCTATGTTCCTAATCCCACCCACAAAATATGCCAATGTTGCAATTTCTAAATATTACATGATGCTACACCCACGTTTTCCAGCATCTCCACTGTAAAATATTTTCATTATATACGCACACAGAACATGCCCAAAACTCTTTCATAATGCGCTATGGGCAGCTCTCTCTCCTGGCAAACAAACACAGGGAGTCACACACACATACATGCATGCACACGCTTGAACACGTATTCAACTCCCCAACACAAACACATACACAATCCCACTCACAAACACTGTATCAAAGCCAACATACACATGCACACAGAAACACAAACACTTTTCTATTCAACAGAATAAGATTTCCACTTCAGAAGCATCTTCGCACTCTTGCCTCAGGTACACTCTAGATGGGCCAGCAGGAATCATGAAGCTTAGCAGGGGTGCCAGGCTGGCGGCGGAAGTAGCTGCATGCCTCGGCTGGACAGGTCAGAACTTGGTTGCCTAGCAACCTGTGCTTGAGTATGCAGTGCCTGTGAACAGCAATCACAGCACTTCTGCTCTAATTATGATTAGGAACCAACACGGAAAAGTTTCTCAGCCTAGTAGGCAGGGCTCACTGGGGCACAGAGGAGGAACCCAAGTGGTGGGCCAACTGCCCCATGGCTGCTTCGCCACTAGTGACATGATCAAGAAATGAGAAGACAAAAGGGACAAGTCGGGATGAAATATGTCCAACGTGGTGGCATCCATAGATAGACATCGCTGTTAACAAAATCAATGCTTTATCATCAATGTCAATTTGTAATTGTATCGTTTGAGTGTACTACAAGATAGTGAAACCTATTGTTTTATTGTGAAAAGGATGCTGGTAATTGTGGACCTAGGATTGCTACCAACATGCAATTTACCAATGAACGGTATACTCCTTAATCTCCCCTTGATCCTTCCCAGTGAGTCAATTACAGGTTTGTTGTTGTTTTCTCTATAATCCTGCCTGCTTCCCTTGCCTCTGCGTTCCCCCTTCTGTTCTGTACACCTTCCCCTGGCTCCAGTACTGTGTATTTAGTATTTGTTTAATAATTTACATTTTCAAGAATAGTTCCTGAAAATGCAATGGTGTAACATGCAATCATGAAATAATAGACCCCATAACATTATGCCATGCATTAATGCAGTCTAGTAATTAACTTAAGGATCACAGCACTTGGCCGTTTCCATACATTTACACTACGCATAGATCTTTTGTAGAGCATAGGCCTTAATATAGCGTAAAGTCTGGCCTGACATGCAGGTACAGTACTAAGCCCTAAGATCTTTTAATGTTCATAGTCAGCGTCAGGATATACCTATAGACCGTGTCTGCATCGTTTGCAAAGAACAAGAGCGTACAACCCTCAATCTGCTGCCTGCGGCTATGACTTATCTTTGACACAAACGAATCATGGGCGACATTTGCTCTGATTCCACAGACAGATCTATCAGCCTGCTCATGTCCATGAACCGGGGGATGCCTAAAGAGATAGGTAGTGGTGGGGTGGGCTTGCAGTATTGAACGTGCAAAGTGCTGAAACTGCTGATGTACTTTTATGATAAATCAAATTGAACATCCCTGGTAAATGGAGGCTGAGAGGAAAATACACAGGCACAAATACAATTCAATAACCTCTGCGCCGTGTTCCGCTTGCTGCCTTGCATAAAATATTTGTGCGAAGGCATGTTTTGCGTTCGCTGACAGGTCCGTTGCACACACGGCCGAGCAGAGCAACAACATTTTAAATAATATTCTGATGTCAGGCAGCATCAGTTGTTAATGCATGGCGTATATGGCATTGCAGTCTGTGGTTTCTTTATGTGTCATGTGGCATAGGAGAGCCTTGAAGAGCAACACTATTCGGTTAGTTCTCAGACATGGGCCTCATTACAAGGTTGGAGGTAGCCTTGCCGGCTAAACTGGCAAGGCTACCTCCAAACTTGCGAGAAAGTCCGGCACACGTGAATGGGCAATTACCAGGCTATTCTGGCCCCTCCGGACCCGGTAATTGCCCTTTCGCGGGTGCCAGAATTGGGTGCTCCACATTCCCATTTGAGCCCCATAGGGCTCAATGGAAATGGGGATGCCTGTAGCACCGGCACGGTTCACTACCGTGCCGGTGCTACAGGCAAGCTGTGCTTGCGGGTGCCTTTCATTCCGCCAGGTCAGACCTGGCAGAATGAAAGGCACCCGCGAGCACAACTCAGAGTTTGCCAGTCCGGATACAACGGTACCAGTAATCTTACCGGTACCGTTGTATCCGGACCGGCAAACTAGTAATGAGGCCGATTGTCTAAAATATCTTATTTCTTATGATACTACCCTTGGGACAGATTTGCAAGTTCATATTCGATTGTGACAATTTTTAGAGTTTAGTGTGCGGGGGACGTAGAGATGACAATCTGTAAAACAAGTATACAATTTGTGAACTGCACGAGTTCTAGAACACCATGAGCAATCATAGAAATTGGGTGTTGGTGGCATTAAAGAAATGTAGCATGCTGTCAGAAAATTGTATATGCATGCTGTGTTATTTGAAACTGATAATGTTGAATTAATACATCTGCCGTTTCGGTTTGAGAATCAAAAGCACTTCCAGGTCGTATAATGTGAGTTTTTCTGGAATGCATATGTCATGTTACACTTCTTTTACATTGATAACTAAATAACTCATAGCGGTTCTTTAGTTGGAGTTGCCTTTGGAGTGTGTTAGTATTAAACATCTCCAGAGTTAAACTGTATAGTGAATATACATACAACCTGTACAGGAACATAGCCATGTAGAGTGGAGGTTCCACCGGAATCTACATTATCTAGCACTTGTTTTCTAATTGTGAGTGGTGTTTGAATGAATGTAGTGACTTGCAGACTGATCCACTTCTCTATCGCAATACGATATCAGCCTGAAACCTGCAGGTGAGGGACACATATCTGAGATGCGCGTTCATCCCAAGCTTAAGATCTCGAGAATACTCATGTTTCTGCAATAGGCGTATTAACTATCTCCTGTTTTCTTTTAATGAGAATCACAATGAATCATGTGGAAATCATTTGAGGCAAACACTAACAATTCCTACAAAGAATCAAAGTTCCTGCTCAGACATTTCAAATACACTCAAGTACAAGTCAATGGAAAATGCAACATCCCTCCCTATTTCTGCACATCCTCCCATCACTCCAATGGCAAGAGAATGGAGTCTTCCACTATGTCACATAGCACAGGATTTTATGTTGTTTTTGAGAATGTGATGTCACCCAATTGCATCTCGACAGCGACCACCAACATATATGATATTCAAAACCTCCTGAACGGTAGATATTTTCAATATGTGCTTTATTCTAGCTAGAAAATAAGTTTCCCCATTACCAAAACAGAGCAGTCTACAACCGCCCATTAATACTCTGTGCAACACCAGAGGACACATACCAATTTTAAAAATCAATCTGGCCTAGTTCACAAAGACAATCCATTGTCAAAATCAGATATGTTTCCATTGCACTGAGGAATCTACAGACCATGTTGACATTTTAAATCACATCTGAGTGGGAAAAATGACATCACCAATTAACCTATTGAAGGGTTTTCTCAGTGTATTTACCAGAGTAGAAAAGGTATGCATTGCTGCTGTCATATGACATGTGCTACCTAACCAAACATGATAGTGTGTTTGTGACCTTCAATCTTTCAAATATTCAGCTAGTTTGCTGAACATTTTCAAGAGATTTACATGTGCATTCAGCACACACTTCTAGTGAGCAATAGTCCTTTAAAACTTAACTGTTTTTAACCAAAATTGATGAGTAACTTATTGGTTTTGCAGTACGCAAAGACAATCCCCAAAGACTTCTCGGGAAGCTGGATTAATTTGAATGGGAGTATTGAAAGAAACGGTTTTGAACTCAGAAAAAGGATTCATGAAGTCTACCAACAGGTACCACGTAAACACATCCTACTCTCTGAGGGACTTATAATCTTGAAAGCTGAATGGCTGAGAATAAATATTCCTAATGTAGTACATCAAGGCAAACTATCATTGGGGACTTAAGTAGCAGAAATGTGAATGTTCCAGACGTTAAATGTGAATGTTCCAGACGTTTAGTGGCTGGAATTTAGACTAAGTACTAAAATCCCACTAGTCTTCTCTGTGACACAGAGATATCAATTCAGCCATGCAACATTGATTGATGTAGCCCTCTTGCCACTAAAACATACTGTTTATCATTTAAAAAACAGCAATGTGAATTTTGTATATAGTACAATAATTTTGTGGACGTTATAATCAAAATAAACACATATTTCACTGCTGGGTGGGTGTGCTTTACTTCTTTATGTGTGGATGCTTTCTTGGTTTACAAGAGTTTGATGAGAGTTTTGGCACCTTCGCCATCTGACACCAGGGCTTGTTTGTCCTACATTTTCATCATTGAGGTGTGGTTGGACCAAAAGGAGAGAGCAAACATCAGCGGAGTAACCCATTATTCCTAGTAGAGCCCAGTGGCTCCCAAATAACAACACAACTTATCAGATCATGTTTATTCGACCTGATTCACAAAGATTTTAAGGTATCAGTACACTATGGGATGTTGTGCTGTGGGGTGAAACTGCAGCCCCACAGTGACAGAGATTGAGAGACCATGCAAGGCCCCATTATAAGAATGAAGCTGGGTGATGTTTATACCTATTGGAATATGTAGGCCAGTTCAAAACACTTCTTTTCCAACATGTCGCCCAGTGAGTGAACAAAAATGGGCCTCCCTCAACTTTGTAAAAATGGAAAGCACTCAGCTGAAGGAGAGTGTGCCTCAGAAATGTAATATTGTTAACTGTATCCAATGGATTGCAAAAAAGAGCTGCAAATGCTTACTTTGTGTTAACTGTGAAAAGGCACATTTTGAGAGATTCAGGGAAAAGGTACATTGAAATGCTGTCCATCTGAAACATAAAAAGAAGGACTTGTGCCTTACATTTAAAAAGTGTAGCCAAGTGACATATTTTATTTGACACGGAGAAAGAGACTTACTTTTCACAAATAAAATGACATTTAAAGAGAAATGCCTACTTGTTGTAGAGGTGAACAATAGTTGCCTGTGTTAACTGTGGCCTACGTGTGAATAATACTTAAAGTGAGACTCATATCTTTATAATTATGGACTTAAGGGCAGATTTCATTCCTGGTCAAAAGGCTGAGGTGAAATACCAAATGTTACATGTTGAAACACATCTTTTTGATTTAAAACGCTATCTTTCTCAGAATTAGGCATGTCATTTTCTGCTGCTGCTTTCCCCACTGAACTGCTGTATATCTGGAACATGTGACCCCCAGACATTTGACTGAGGCTCACTAGGAAAACAGGCCTGGTTTTCAGTTTAAAATACAAAGAAATATAAAGAATTAGATCAGAATTGTTGGGGTTGCAGATAAGACGACCAACAGAAATGGACTTTATGGGCTTACTCGACCCAAATAAATGGCATCTCAGTGCCTTAATAGATCTTCACACACTGTGTAGAAACAGGCATCTACTGATAAGCAGATGGTCAGGTCACATGTGAATGGGGAGAAATGAAACTCATGGCAGGCTTTCTTGGGAATATGAAACTACGACCTTCCATAGGTATGCATTGCTATTGATTGACATGGGGCGGCCTTTTCTTGAATAAAAAGAGAAATGTGCGTCCTGGTGAGCTTATCCAGGACTCATGTTAAAGGGAATAAACATCCCCTCTGTTTCCTGTGAATATTAACCATGTGTGATGTAAAGAATTTGAGTTAGGAAGAAAACCATGATCCTGACCTTCTCATAATTCAGAGGAATTCGAATGTTGGTGAGGTAATAGATTGTGAAATGAATGTTTGAATTGTGAAGTGGCATATTTTCACTATTTCGGGTGAGGAGCAAATCGCAAAAAAATATAGCTCCTCCCAGAAAGGTGGTGCTGAAATAAAGTTACTATTCCCTGATTTGCCATAAAATGTAGAATTCAAAATATATATGTTTTTGTAGTTATGTGAAAAAAGAAGGTAGTTGCCATGAACTGAGATTGTGTGTAAAAAAACAAAATGCAAAAACATGTCATTTTGAAACGATGCATCTTCCTCCTCCCCCATTATCTATAATACAGACCTCTAAACACCTTCACCTATCAGCTTGCAGTGGGTGGATTAGTGAGAGGAGGAGAAATAGAGATGTCCAATCCAAAGCATGGGAATATTCATAATATGTAAGTGTCATCAGCGCTATAGAATATCACTTTTCAATGTAAAAGACAGAAGGAGAAAAAAAAGAGGGGAGCAGACTGAAAACCACAGAGAGATGACAAAAGGAAGGCTGACGCCCAGGAGAGCAGATAGACAGGAGACTGTGCAACACTTGCTGGGGACTTTTGCCTGGAAGTTGGGAGTCCTATCTAAGAGAGAGGCCTGTAATCTGGCTGGAGGGACCTTGCTGTGAATAGAGGCCAGAGGAATGAGCTGCCTACCTATTACTGAAAGAGGGTTTAACATCTGGCTGGCCAACTGAGATAAAAACAGAGATCTTCCATTTAAGCAGGTATATCCCTAAGCTATCAATTGTGTGGGGAGCTATCTGCCTTAATCCATTTCCATTAGTGTGTCGGAGGGGGGGGGGCAAAACTGCAGTATCTTTAAGATGCTCATGTGCAAATGTGGTTTGCAATGATTTGCTCAAGGGAATCTGAGGGATGGTCCAGGCATTTCTCTAATTGTTCCAGCTTTTAGGATATGGGAATCAGGAATATGACTGCAAGTGCAAATCAGAGATCCTCATTAGCATCCTCTGATGTGCTCCAGTACAAACCTTAATGAATTAGGTCCTGTGATTTGGTTGGGATCTGAGACAGAAAGAGTTGCTGTACACAACAATTCAGGGACTGCCCTAATTTCATCTCACAAGACATCACCAATTGTACTGAAAACATAAGGTGCTCACATCATTATGGGGCACATTCACAAACATCTGTTTTTTTCTTCCAGCTGTACAATTCTGTAACTGATTCACAAAATACATTCCAACTGTTCTCTGAACATACTACTTGGCGTACATTGCTCATCTGACTTTAAAATACATTAATTTGTCTTGACATAACCAATAAAAACAAAGCAGTAAATTGTGTTGAATGATTATTGCATGGGACATTTGTCCAACTGGGGGATGTCCCTTGACAAGAAGCAGACTCATAAAGGGCTACTTTACAATGCATTGACAAAAAGTGACTACTATCTGCTACACTCTATCTTATGTTGCTTAACTTACACCTAGATGGCTGTGGTGTACATGTGGTATATGAAGTATGAAAGTTAAAATGTTACCTTACAAATTAGCATGATGTGTGGAGAAAATGTAAACATATAATGGGCAATATTTTAGGAAGTGTAAGAAGAAAAACGGTTTTGTTAATTGATGAATAACTATGTTGTTTTCACCTAAGGCAGGAATCTGCTAGCTTTATTTCTCCATGTGTTGTGGACTGCAACTACGGTCAGACCTAGCCACAATAGTCAATGGTGGGAGATCATGGGAGTCTTAGTCCAAAACATATGGGGAGTTGATTGGTGCAGACCCCTGACATAAGATTAAGCTGAAACAGTTCTCAGAGCATGTGTTGGACCATCAATACCATCACTAAAACAGGTGTAAGTTTCTCGTTTTTATGAATCTGGACCCACTTCATTTTTCTAACCTGGTATCAATTACCTCTAAATGTACTTGCACCGTTTTTGATGCCTTAAATGATTCTTTGGGAATTGGTCAATTTTCCATCAAGTTCTGACTTTCTGCCCAGAAGGCCTGGAACAGGTTTATTTTTTAAAGTGTTCTTTGGGTAGTTATACATTTCCAGTGGTGATTGAGGTATGGATGTGTGTGTCAGCAAACTGTTCAACATCTTGACTTTTCCCAACTCTCCATAAATAGACACATAGCCACATGGATTGTTTAGTTAGTTTGTGGTTGTTTGGGTTGATTCTTGGTAAAAAACGTTTCAAAGGATAATGTCAAAGAGAAGAAAGGCGGCAAGAAAGTAGAGAGAGTAGAGGAAGAGTTAGGTGCAGGTGAAGTGGTGGAAAAGGCGATTAAGCAAGATAAAAGACACATATTTTGTGCATGATATTTTGCAGTATGATAGCTCAACAAGTAACGCACCTGTTGTGAAGACCTTTCTATAACCTGTAGGTCACCGGTTTGAACTTGGGCAGGGATAAGAAAATAATGCATGCTCTTAATGTTCATGTAATGCATTTCATTTAGGTCATTTTTGAGATTTCATAAAAGTCTAACGGCCTGATTTACAAAAGGTTTTCCAATGGGATTGTGCCATTGTGATTTTTTTGTTGCAAATCAGGCCCTGAATCTGTAAAGACCAGGGAAGAGTCACACATTTGCTCAGTGTCTATCATGTAGACTTTCACCTTTCTGAGATTGTTTACATAGTACCACTGAAATGCACACTTGTATGGAAGGGCTATGAATGGCTAGAACATATCTTACATGGTATGGAAAAGAGTCAGTTACATGTCAAGCAAAATGATGAAGCCATTAATATGTTTGAAGGTGCATATATTAGTGCAATTAAGGTTTGGTTATTATTAATAAAGAGAGTTCATGTCTGGCATTGACCTAAATCAAGGTCATTCAGGCTGGAAAAGAGTCAGTCCCATGCCTACAATTCATTATGCATACATTCATCGGTCGTGTATGACAGTCATGGGTACCATTTCAATGGATATATTGAAATGGTTTGAGTGCATGTCAAACCATTATCTGTGAAACGAAAGTTCAACAAATTCCTGTGCACTATATGCATTTTGTGAGAATATATGTTTGCCCTATTTAAACATTGTTTGTTTTGCTTTTAATATGCAACAAACTGCCCTGAGCAGCTCCAACGAGAACATGCTGTTTTCCTTGAAATACTGGTGGCCTAAAAACATAACCTTTTCAACCCACTAGTTAGAGAAACTTTCTTCCGCATGATAGTTTCATTAAACATAATCCTAACATTAAATCACATGTCTGACGTTTGTACGGTTTACAGTACTCTGAATTCATTGAGTGAACATGTCAGCATATACAGGATCAGCTGAGCGCGTTCCGCCAGAGATATTAGTCAGTGAATTGTACGTCAAGGTAGGTACTTTGGCTCATTTCCTCTATTTTAGCTACTTGACTACATTCCGCTGTGAGTATGCAGACCAATGCATCACCAGACAGAGGTGCATTGAAATCTTTTAGCAATGCCTACTACACCGCTGGCAAAAAGTGAATGTATTAAGAGTGGTTAAACGCACATGAATCTTATTGGCATTCCTTCCTGCTAACCCCCCGTGGCTTGGTTGAGATTGCAATCATTTCAAAATGTGGAATTCAAATGTGCAATGATGAGAATATCAATTCTAAGCACTGGGGCAGGATTTGCCCATGCATTTCTTTGTAGGCTTGCCTCAAAATCTTTTAAGATTCAGACCTGCTGCATAATATCTCCCTCAAGTTATGCAATTATGATCAAATCGAAACGTATAATATGGGGCCAAATTAACAGATGGTGGGCATTAGTTGACTTTATGTAAGTGATATTCAAATGGCGGCCATGTTTTATTCAAAGTGAGTTAATTCTAAGAACACATCTAGGCAGAGTATGGAGTGAGCTATGTTGGTTATTATTTGTGAATATGATGGTATGTACTTGCTTTTGTTTCCGAAAATGCATCCCTTACATATAGCAATGTATTCTGTAGCATATAGGACTTGGCTGATCAAACCAGGAAATCCTGAAATTCAGGATGCTATTCATGACGAGCAATGCACCTACAGCAGACACCGCTGCATTTGATTTAATGTTAAACTTTTACATATACAGTCATTGTGAGTGGCCCCGAAAATCAGACTGGATTTTAACATTCAGGGTATCACAGATCTTAGTTCTTGTGACTGGCGCATAAAGCATGCTGACTCTGCCTTCCAAACCTGGATGGCATGAGGATTAAAAGAACTGGAGCAAAGGCATCTTCTGTTACATTGACATGCCATGCAGCTCGTTTTCGTCTGGTTTCATGGTGTTCCAACAGAAAAAAGCAACCCATGTTTCATTTAGGCTTGCAATTCAAACAGAGTGTACACGTGCCCCACCTGGAAACGATGCCACTGCCGGAAGCTCATCCAGTCTCACCCTAAAAAAGTAGCGATGCTTATTTGTACATGATTTAACATTTTGTTCAATGAAAGCAATGTAGCTATACAGTAGAATCATTTGAAATTAGTTGTAGTACACTCTTGAGGAAAGTTCTTCCTAACAATTTTCTGCAGACTCTACCTTTTACATAATAGTGAAGATTATTAAGCATGATATTGATATGCTTTCTACTATATTTCTCACATAGCAAAGCAGTTTGGGAGACATAAACATGACCCTTACGCCACACATCATTCACATTCGTATATGTACTCTTCAATAAGCAAATCGAATGGTAAAAAGTTAAAGCATACAGGCTTTCGGTTTTCTAATGGTCATTCTAAGAATCAAAAATGGACACACAAAGCCTCTCGTTGTCTGATTCCATGGCTAATTACCCTGATCAGCTGCAATATTTACAGGCCATTCTACCAAACAATGCTGCTCTAATACATTTAATACAGACATTCACTATAACCAATGTTTGGTCAATCTGAAGCCAGGCATGGCAATAACATGTGTCTTGAAGTCCCTGGGCCCAACTCACAAAATGCAAGCACTGTAGCAAATGGAAAGATGCCTGTGAGCCTCTTGGATGCCGGGAGCATCTCTGAGATGCTGATGGCCAATATTTGTGAACTGGTTTTGCAGATGAGCATCTCAAAGAGGTTCCAGGCAGCAAACTATGTGATTAGGTAGGAGGTCGCAGGTGCAAATATATAATACACTGATGGGCATCTTGACATTTGTTTCAGAGCAAATCTTTACCAATCGTGGCATTGTATAGTTTGAGCATATGACAATTATTTCAATGCCAGTGTTCTCTGTGTGCTTTCGTCCCTCTTAAAGTATGTTCAAGACAACATGTGTAACATGTTTGTTTAATTAAAGCAATACATGCTCACGTGAATACAAATGTGAAAACAGGGTGGGCCTTCAATTGGTATTTATTTATTTTTCCCATTTGTAAAGCGCCTAAGCCCTTGGGCATCAGGGTGCTGTTGCATACCAGCTTAATACATTGCATAAAATATTAATACATTGAACAAAAGACAGACAGTAGTGCCATTGGAGTTGGGCGAGTGTCAGTGTCTCCTCAGGAGGTAGGCGAAAAGCCAAGTTTTCAGCGCTTTGCGGAAGGCACAGTAAGATTCCTGTGCTCTGAGTTCAGTCGGAAGGGCATTCCATTGGTTTACTGCGACTGATGGGAAACTTACCCCTCCACCGTTAGCCCTTCCCACTCTTGGAATGGCTAATTTGAAAGCATGGAGGGATGTTACTGGCCTGCTAGGCAGCACTCTTGGAATTTTCTTTGACAAATACTGTGGAACAGTTTTGCTCAGACATTTGTGTGTGAATGCGAGGGTTTGAAAATGATTCTTTGCTTGATCGGGAGCCAAATAACAAGCTTACCAACTTACACAACCACTCTATCATTGTGGATTTTATTTAAGGTAACATAGTTTCATTGTAGTGATCAAATAACATTACATCGAATTTCTAAAGCAGTTTTAACCAAATTACTGCACCTATATATAATACTATTGTTGGCTCACTTTTCATGTATGTAATTACTTACCTGGCTTGCTCAAAGTCACCTACCAGTATTGCACCTATACCTAAAGAGACCACTTTGGTCACCTGTATCCACCTTATCAAATTTTCCTACAAACGTCTGTAACAGCGCCTCGATACCCTTGGGCTGTAAGCGCGCTATACAAATGCAAATAAATAGATAAATATATGCTAGATAATATTCTATTGTGGACAGTCTCAACTGCTTTTCAAATTGGACATGGAGGTTATTTTTTGCTGCATAATTGTCAATTTAAAATACAGTTGCTGTTGGTTTAGCTAATCTTCCTTAAAAGGGCCAGGAGTATGTGAAATATAACGTGATCTAACATTTTTCTTAAACTCCTGCATAGGAGATGATTTGTATTAATCTACGGTATCACTTTGTGCATGTGGCAAGCTCACAAGTGAAGCACTCGTCCCTTGCATGAGGGCAGGAGGCTCTTTGTAGGTTCACATCACATGGCAGCAATAGCATAGACTTTAATCCTAAAAAAAGACCAAGACCAAAAACTTGCAGTGAGGGCTGCACTCCCTTTAAGCAACTTGTTAGTTAAGTAGTGTTACAATAGTTAAAGACAGAGGGCCTAATTCACAGAAGCATTTTATCATGGCAAAACCACATTGGAAAACGCTCTGTAATCAGAGCCATAGGGCCTCATTACACGGTAGGAGGTAACCATGGCGCAATTATCACCATGGCTACCCCCTTACCGCCTTCTGGGTCTGGGTAGGTGGTATGGGGACTTACCGGGTCATTCCGACCATGGAGGACCCGTTAAGTCCCCATGCCAATTACCATTCCCCATTCCCATTCGAGCCCCCATAGGGCTCAATGGGAATGGGGAAGGAGCTAATAACGGTACCGCTACTAGCGGTACCGTTATTAGCTCTGAAGTCCCTCAGCAGGTCCCGTCCTTAACTTGTGGTCTGACCACACGTTAAGGACGGAACCCGCTGAGAGACCTTGTAGTAGGGCGGTAAGGGATTACGGGCACCGGTGCCCTTACCGGTGCCGGTAATCCCTTACCGCCTACCGTGTAAAGAGGCCCATAGTGTGAACATTGTTTGGCAAAAACTACATTACAACTCAAACGTGTAAAAAAATATGAACAATTTAATATCTCGTAGTGGCAGATGCCAATGACCAATGCATTTCGGACCCGAACCGTTTTTCATTACTGTATCGTCTGAAACATAATATAGGAGGGATAGCTCAGGGGCAAGGCATTTGTCTTGCAAGCAAAACAACACAGCACAACACAAGTTTGAATCCTGATCCCGCACTTAGAAATCACTCACTGGTATTAAGTGCATTATATCTGAACAATAAATAAACAAATAAATATGATATGATTTGTTATTTATAACGCACTTTATAGCCAGAGGTTTCTAAGCGTGGACCCGGGAATCAAACCTGTATTGCTCTGTGTCATCTTGCTTTCAAGGCAAGCACGTTTCCCCTGAGCTATCCTACCGAGACAACAATTACAACAATGTGTACATAGTGTGTAAAAGTCCAATAGTATCAATCCAAAAGCAGTCCACAAATATAGCATCAAGTCATGGTTTCCAAAAAACAGCACAACAAATGGAGCAAACATCAATGCAGACATGGGAGAGACAAACCAAAACAACACAAAAGAATGTTCACCAAACGACGCAGCAATTGATAAAATAACCGCACAATGTTACAGCTCACAACATATTATATGACCCACATGAATTCCAAGTGGAAGTGGCATGAGCTAAATTTAAAACCTTAATGAGGTAGTGAACAGTCAACAGAATGAGTTATAGGTGGCAAAGGACCACCTCCACCAAATCCGTAATGTACATTGTAAACAGTTTTAGGGGGAGAAAATTGACTAGTTCAGGAGAATGAGTTAACATGCATAATGACTATATTTTAATAAATCCATCAACATTGCGTCGACATTTAAGTTATTCATATCCGTTCAATGGTTAAGCTGTACATTTGCTTTCTGCTTTTCTTAGCTGTCACCATGATATGTTTCAGTAGGTGCTATAAAAATACAAGATAATATAACATAACTGATCTTACAAAGTCATATGGATTTTTAAGTGGCTGATGTTTATATTTCAAAGTAAACTTTATAGAATGTCTTAATAGAGCACTAACTAAAATGTAGGGGAGTGAAGAATGTAACTTATGAGCGAGTAATTAGAAGAAATACATAATACTTAACTGTACAAAATCGCAATAAAAATATTTTTTTGCAATTACAACTCTAGCAAAATTTCTGAAAAGATTCTGCCACTAATATTACTTTGCAGGATTTTTAAAAGCAAAATGGGTTTTAAAAAGCAGTTTGCTGAAGACAAATGCTGCAAAATAATCCTATGCATTCTTTATCAGACAAATAAATGAAAAATGATAGTAAAGATGCTTCACTAAGGTTCCTAAGAAAATGTGCACCAATGTTATATCTTAGGGGGGTTTTCAGCTGCAAATGTTGTGTTCTCACATTTACACCTTGGGCAATGTATAATAAACCTACAGAAGCATGGTGCCTGCAATAATAGAGTCCTCACGAGGACATGGGCGGTTACAGCCTCCAGAATAGATAGAGAATTGCCGAGGACACAGATGGTCACATCCTCATAGACTTATTACATGTCTGGTCAAATGCTTGCTGCACACTGATTCCTCTGTATTCCTCACAGAAAAAATATATATGTATTAATATCATACATACCACTGAATTAGCTATTTGTAAGTACTTCTACAACCACTCCAACAAAGCAGACCAGGAACCTTTTCAGCCTTGCATTCAGATGGTGCCCTCCTCAACAAAGGTGTAAGTAAATGCAAGCAATATTAGCTTATTCTATCTCTTCTCCCCCCCTTTTTTTTTTTTACCTTGACACGCCAAGCACATTTTAACAGATATGCCAGCTGCGCACCTTCAAAAGTAAACAAACTTGGTGATTTCTCCTGAAGAATGTTCAATATTTAATATCATAGAACAGAAACATGTTGAGATTGTGACCTATGGGATTAACACACAGGTGTAGTTACTAACAGAGTACACAATATTGACTTGACCAGTGTGTGCACAGATATTGTCTTCACCACACACACTTTGTTTTTGAAAGAAACGACAACCAAGTGTCTGTATATTTTCCTATTTCACCAGTGTAAATGGTTGCACTCCACCAGTTCATGAACAGGAATGTGTGACACATGTAATTGTTTATTTTAGTTTGATGTTTGATATCTAATAACATTGTTTATATATTTTGTGGATGGATTATTAGGCCACCTTAAATAGTGAAACCTGTCATGACCCCATCTCTATCTCAATGTCTGAAGATAGAGTAAGTAAATGCAGCACATGGCAGGAAACTGGTTTATGCATATGACTCCTGGTAGAGTGCAGTCAATGTGTAAGAGGGATCCTGCATTCAAAACACCACTGCAACCACCAAAAGTCACCTGGCAGGATGGTAGAGCTGCCAGTATAGCGGAAACTGGGCTTTACCTTTACTAGAGAGTTTACTAATTGAATCCAAGCATTGTGTGTCCTCGATGTCTCCTTGCTATCCCAGCTATAGAACAGGGCATTTATGGATGTTGGGAAGCTTATCATCCTTCAGGGACCTAGGATCTGGTCTTCCGGTAAAGACCTTGCTGTGCATTGCTGCCCATGGTTTTCACGGCGGTGGCCTTTAATTAGCTTTTTAACATGGTATTGTATCTCAGAATGGTAAAAAGCACCTGGAAGGCTGTACCTTAGTACTATTACAAAACCAGCAAAGATTCACCCAATCCACCTCAAATGAATAAGAATGCATAAACTGGGTCAATACATATATGCATATAGAACTGTAGGCTGCTGTTCTGAGTCACTTATCGCTTGATGTGCTTTGACCTGTAAGCAGAGGTCTTTAAACTGTGCGGCATGCCCCCAGGGGGTGTGGCTGCATCCCAGATGGGTCACGAGAGCCCAACATGAAATGTAAAAAAAAAACATTTTTTATTTTTTTTTTTATTTTTTTTTTTTAGGTTGGAAGGAATGGACAGGGGCAGCTCATATGCTTGGACTGGACCATAAAACTGTCTCAGGCACCAATCGAAAAAGGTGGCCCTCAGTTGCAAATGGATATTCATTCCTTTAGTCACAGAATGTCTGAAGAGTAACCACAGGTTTTTTTTGTTACAATGTAAGCAAATTCTGATATTTAAAGAATATTTATTCAGCAACAATGGTCAAAATTATTAGCAGAATAGTGAAGTAACTCATCAAACCAGCCCACATTGGCCAGAAAAGTGGGCCATTTTGACTGGCCTACACTAGCATTTTGCATTTTTGGTACAGGCATTGCCCTAGTTCCTGGCAGCTCATCCATAATAGGCGAGGGGGCGTCCACCCAGTGACCCCCTCACCCATTATGGTGGAGCCGAGGAGCCGGCCCAGTGAAACACTGAGCACTCTCTCAGCTGTTTTTTTCCAGCTGAGGGAGTGCTCCTGGGCTGGCTGAACTGTCAAAGGGAAGCAAGGTTTCCCTTTGACAGTTCAGTTCCCCAGCCGCACATGTTCACTGAGCCATGCAAGGCTGGGGGTGTTTTGCTTCGCCAGCTCTGCATAGCTCATTGCAAATGCTGGCTGGAGAACTGCATGTCTGTATGTGTGGAGGGGAGCTCCTCTACCTCCTCCCACATACGGAGAGAGCATCCTGGGGTATTTCAGCAGCCACGCACAGGCACCGCAGAAGGTACGTTTATGTTCATTTATTTTTTTATTTAAATATGTGTATGGATGCGTGTATGCTTATGTTGTGAGTGACTGTATGGTGATGGGGGCTTTTATGAATGATAGAGTTATTGCTGTGTGAGAGTGGTGTGTGTGTGTGTGTGTGTGTGTATTTGTTTTGGTCCGTTGAGCTGATTTTGGCGAGCATGGTGTAGAGGGGGGGTTGTACAACAAAGGCATTTTAAAAATGCCTTTGTTGCATAATCCCCCTAACCACCTGCCAAAATCAGCTCTCTGTCTGGGGCGCTGTGGAGCCCAAGGGACAGGGATGGTATTGTTTTTTACTGGATATCTATCATAGATATCCAGTCAAAAATACCATGCTTTCCCCCTCGGCCCCCCAGTGCCAATTACAAACTGTTTCGCTTTTTACCCATTTTTCTTTTAGTATGCCTTAAAATGCTACATTTTAACCCATTATTTTAAAAAAAATGCAAGGGGGCTAAACCCCTCGAATCCCCCTGGATTGGTTTGGGCTCCCTCACTGCGCTCCACGGCTATGGCATTTTTGTGGGAAATATTTATGTCCCTCCACTTAAAAAAATCACCAGCTCCCACTGGCCCTTGGACTGTGTTGGGAACGGGGTGGGGGAGCCCAGGGACTGTGGTGGGAGAAGGGTAGATGGGCCCACTGGGATAGTGGTGGGATCAGGGTGGGGAGAGCCAGGAGTCTGTGAAGGGGTGGGGAGAGCCCAGGTACTGGGTATAAGTGGGATGAGGGAGCCCAGCGACTGTGATGGGAGCAGGTGGGGGAGCCCAGGGACTATACTGGCAGTAGTGTGCGGTGACGGGACGCATAGTTCATAGTACATACTGTCCATTTGGCATTTTTGGGGGATCCCGGACTGACCACATTTATTTTGCTCAGGGGGGGACCAGGCCAAAAAAAGTTTGAAGACCACTGCTGTAAAGTAAACTGCATTGATAATGGGCGTGTGTGGCTGGCTGATATAACCCAGAGCAGATGTGGAGGGGAGGCGAGAGTTTGTGTGCTGAATGCAACATATTCGGACATTCTGCGCACTCTTCCCACCTGTCACCTCACCATGGCGCAGTAGCAAGGCTTTGCCGTGCGTTGCGGTGCAAATATCTTGCAAATGGTTAGCCCAAGGGCCTTGAAATGTGGTTTTCCAGGTGGTTGTTCCTGATGTCTAGATGGTTAATGAGATTTGTCTGGTCCTTCTAGGACCACATTGATGTTTCGACGATTTTATGCAACTGGGAATGGGCTGATATCTGGGGAAAGGGGTGGGGTGTCCAAATATCATGTAGCCAGAAATGTGCGGATGGTCCTAAGAGGTAATTCCACAAAATGTGATGCAGATTTGTGTAACAGTGTAGGATTGTATAAAGAACGAACAGATGTTCAGTTTATATATAAAAATAGAGATTATGCATTCCTTACTCCATTCTTATAGATTAAAAAGGGATTCTTCAAACATTACAGACATTTTTAAATTATAGAATAATAAACTTAATGACACTGACACTTAATGGAACAGAATACCCAGCAATGTCTCCTCTGAGAGCTATGCATTTTCTCTGCATGTTCCCTCACAAAAGATGACCTTATAAATAATTTCTCTGGAGGTCCACACAACCTAATTTCCCGGTGCTTCAAGCTACTCCGTCAACCTAATCCGTTTTCTTCTGCTTTTGTCCTCACAGACATTCAAACACAGTGCGGCATCGTTCCGATAAGTGTGAACCAGAAGGGAGATTTGGGAAGGAACCGAAATGAATATAAAATGTCCCCGAATGCCTCGTAGCTTTTCCAGGAAAGAAAAAAAAATTGCATTTTAACATTCGCTGTTTACTTTTCATTCTGAAACAGTTTCCTTGTTCCTTTTTTTTTTCTACAAGCGCAGAAGGTGACAAATCGTTTGGAAAGGAAAGGGCGCAGAATCGAAATCTCTCTGTGTGAAGCACATACAGAGAGCCATTTGATTTCACGAACGGAAACGTGAAGTGAGACTCGCTCGCAGTCGTTTAATAAGGCATTGCAGCATCGACACAACAGCTAATCTTTCACGTTTGAGTCAGCTACAAACCGGGCAAATTTATCAGTGCCACTGCCGCGGCCAGGCGCAGCTTTCCTCTGGAATTCAATATCTTAGGGATATTGTCAGCGTTCCCTCAAAAAAAAAAAAAAAGGTTTTGCAACAATATAACAGTTGAATGAGTAACTGCAGCTTCTCGGTGATTCATAATCAGAGCGGGCACACAAGAGAAAATAAAGCCGTGGAAATTGCCAATGTTCCCTTTTAAGCATCAAAATGACTGCACACTGCTCCAAAGTGATCCACACATTATTGTACGCAATGCATCAAATAAGATGTAGCACTTGAAAACAAAAGCGGCGCGTTTTAGATCAGTCACGCGGCTAGAGTGCTCATTAACAGCCCTCTCCGCCCAGTGACGTTAAAATGACCGTTTGCTTTGGTGTTAACCTGCTTGAGCGCGCAGGGGAGAATTAACCGAAAGATAAGGATACACACCAGGACGTGATACCTGTGGTGGGTGTGGGGGCTGTGAAAGCAGACTTGCCAGGCACACGGTGCCTCATTTCCGCCCGGTAGGTACTGGACAGACAGGCGCGACTAGCGAATTGCAGGGCCTGTCATTGACCGGGCCATGTTGCCTCCCCTGCGGCCAGGCCACTGAACCGAGAAGGGTGCGCGCGCCACGGGCGTAGTTCCGGTCCCGCCTGTGTAGCGGGCTGGAAGGAGTGTGCTCTGCATGCGATGCTGTAATGCGGCAAATTACACCGAGATCACTTAGCGTCGAATAACCTCGTCTGAGTGCTTTACAAACATCTCAGGTTACAGCGCTTCCTGGTGGGAATTCACGGGAGCTAAACAGAGTCTCCTTCAGGGGATTACACAACCATTTAATTTAATTCTCTCATGGTATTTGATTTAACCCGTTACTCCTCATGTTGATCTACGAGGCAAGACAGAATTGCGTAGCAGTTATACACCAGCAGGGCCTATGCATTTTTATTGCAATGGATCAGCACTGGCATTCAAGAAACCAAAATAAAACACACGTGAAATATACCACAATCATATTCTTTTTTTTTCTCCAGCAAAACAGTTTAGTTTATCAGACTTTGATATCATTTTTGGATTGTTTCTACTGTAATTATGCATATATGGTAAATTGTTAAAAAAGGACAAGTTTTCTTTTCTATCCGTCTGAAGAATATTGATACAATGCGTCTACAAATTATGGGATTTATGCATATTAACTTTTCCGAATGCAACCTACTTCAGAATGAATGATCAATTTTCCATATATTGGTCCTAATTCACAGAACGTTTAGCAGGCAGCAACGTGACTTTGCACTGCAAAAATACACTTTGCACAGGCCTAATTTACAGAGCGTGGCAAAGTGACTTTGCACTGCAAAAATACACTTTGCACAGGCCTAATTTACAGAGCGTGGCAAAGTGACTTTGCACTGCGAAAGTACTCTTTGCACTGTGCTAAATAAGCCTAATTCACACAAAAAGCACTAAGTCCATGCAGACCCTGATTCACAGAGGGTTTTCCTATGCGATTGCGCCATTGTAAAACACTTCTGTGAATCAGGCACCCAGAGCTGTCTTTGTGAATTGGACCCATTTAGCATGGTGCAAAGAGCACCTTTGCAGTGCAAAGTCACTCTGCTCTGCTATGTGAATTAGGCCCGGTGCAAAGTGTATTTTTTCATTGCAAAGTCACTTTGCTCTGTGCTAAAAGTTCTGTGAATTAGGCCCAGTGTTTGCAAATTTTACAGCAGAACCAACCACACGCATGCATTCATGCATCAATAATTTAGTTTTATAAGCACCCTGAACATCTTAGTAGGACATTTTGTAAAGTGGCGGGTAGCGTGGCGTCCTGTTATTTAAGCAATAAACCCAGAGCTGCGGGGGCATTACCGAGTCAGGCCCGGGGCATTACCTGATTCGGAAATGCCCCCATGGCGAGGGGTTTATAGCTATTATAGCTATTAGTACCCTGGCCCACCAGACTGCGATACTAATAGCATTGCTTCTGTTCCGAAACGCTACAGCGTTTCGGAACAGAAAAACAAAAAAAAATTGTCAAAGGAAATGGCCGCCGGTAAGGGAATCGGAGTCTATTTTCCCTTTCCATGGTGGCCATCGGGAGCGGACACGCTGGGGACAGAAGTGTTCCCAGCACGTTCACTCTCGAAAAGGAGAAATACGAAGGTAAGTGGGGTTGGGAGGGCGGGGAGGGGATTGTGTGCAGGGGAGGGTGGAGGGAAAAAAAT
Organism: Ambystoma mexicanum; assembly: GCF_040938575.1. NCBI lineage: Eukaryota > Metazoa > Chordata > Amphibia > Caudata > Ambystomatidae > Ambystoma > Ambystoma mexicanum. Next base: position 432,137,430 of record NC_090941.1, read on the forward strand.
GTACTTGAATTACCGGTGGGGGACGATGGCAGCCTCCAGCCGTGTGGAGGCTTGGAGCGGGGATGGCCCCGCTTCGAGCCTCCTCATTGGCTGAAGGTCTGCCACGGCCCCCCTGCCGGGAACAAACGAGTGGAATCCCGGCCGAGGGATTCCCGGCCGGGTAAAGCCCCGGCGAGGGCCAATCAGAATGGTTGTTACATTCTGGTTGACACTCACCAGGTACTAATAAACCTTCTGCTCTGGAACTAACAGCTCCAGGTATTTGTGATATTTAGACTTCATACTTAGACCGTATGAGAGGTATGCTATGCTAACAAGCATCAATAGACGGATATATGAATATTCCTCGATTATGTTTTGACAAATGAAATTTCAATGAATTCTTTTTTGACGCTTTTACTGCTTTTTTATACAGCAAAAAGCAGGGGAGACAGCCACACTCCCCTTCTGCCACCACCACCCGCACTTGATCAAATCAGACAACTTAAAAAAACAGTGCCCTAAACAGCTGATTTACACAACAGAACAGGCGTATGATTCCGTGCATCTACATCCATATGGCTGAATCACAGGATCACACATCACCATGTTTGGAAAACCAGAATCATGCAGTACTATCCCTACACCTCGCACATATGGAATGAGTATTTTATACATTTCAGTTTTCTCTGTCAGGCAAATGGTTTACAATTTACCAATATATAAGGTTCTCATAAGTAAAGCTTATACTAACTAACATGTCCATGTAACGAGGAGGTTTTTGGTTTGGAGTCTGAACAATTATCCACATTATGTTGTACAAATATACAGGAAAACCACTAGTTTAAATACACATTTATATAACACCTTTCAAGAAAATAATCTAGGATAACTCAATAAACTGTCAAGACAGCTCAGAGAATTAAGCACTCTTTGCAGGAATCGGTGTGTGACACACAGTCATGGTGTGACACACAGTCATGGTATGAATCCCGCTATGTCTGAAACATTTTTCATCATTTTGATGTTGTTAAAGTGAGTACAAATGTTGTTTGGAATAACATAACAGTATATAAAAAGGTTGTATGCAAAGAGGTTTAACAATAAATAAATAATAGATTATCATTATTATACTCATCAGCAAGAGGAAGAATAATTAAACCAGTACATGGGAGAAAAGGAAGGTCTGTCCATACTCCCCAACAATGTCAAATCCAGTCTTGATAGACTAATCTAGAAGATCCATCAAATAATAAATAAATGCTATTTGGATCCCCTTCAAATACAAACATTACATGTATCCAACATGGTAAAGTGCTGAAAAGGTCACCATATCACATGGAACGCAATTAATATGTTTGCTGAATGCTAAACAATAAAGGACATTGTGAACACTGACAAGATAGGATACTTTACAAGTTCACATTTACTAGCACTTACAAGTTATATACCATTATCTGAACAATCAGATCAAAAGTAAAGACATCTCATGTTTCGTGGGAGGTGCTCACGGTCTGGTATCTGGAAACAGACCAGATGTTTAATGGCACGGAGAAAGGTTTGTGCTCTTGGGGCCAACACATCTTGGGGAGAAGGGCCTTTCACAAACAGCATCTTGACTCAACAAGGCATGCAGTCAACAACCAAATCAATGCATATTTGTACTTCTAAAATGCAGTGGCAGCAGGTGATTTGTTTTCAGTGGATTGGTGAACGTATTTTCTCACAATTTGTGGGAGTTACTGAGCATAGTGAAGAAGCACACACACATCCAGGAGGATTGTGGTAGTTCCTACCTGGAGAAAAACATTAAAATAAAGAATTAAAGCAGTCTCTTTTCCAGTATAACTTTTTGTGAAAAATAGGTAAAATACAGGAAGCATGTGCACACAATGCCAGTGATGTGACTGTAAGAACACGAAGAACACGCTCATGATGACTGTGCCCAATAATGCCAGTATGGCCACAGTAAAAATACACTGGTTTCGGCCTGGTACAATGAATCAGTTCTGCCACTAAAAGGATACACTTGGGTTGGCCTTTTCCAATAATGTCAGTTCAGCTACTTTAAAATTTCACAGGTGTTGGCTTGGTACAGGAAGGCCAGTTCTGCCACTGTACATGAACACTGAAGTTGGCTATGTCCAATAAGGCTAGTCCTGTCATTGTAATTATACACTGATGGTTCTGTCCAATAAGGGGAGTGTGGCCCTTATTAACGTACACTGGTGTTGGCATTGTCCAACGAAGCAAGCACAGCCACGGGCCAACATAGTTGATTTTGCAACTGTAAGCGTACACCAGTGATGGTTTTGTTCAAGAAGGCTAGAACTTCCAATGTAAGAGTAGTTCAATATTGACTTTGTCCAATTAGACCGGCACTACCACTTTAAGAGTACACTTATGTTGGGCACTGTCCAGTGATACATGTTTGCTCACTGTGACAAACAATGCAGTCTTTTCAGGAAGATGGTTGTGATCTGGGAAAGGTGCCAATGTGCCCAAAAGCAGCTTGTTTTTCATGAGCTGTTGCTTTCCCCTTTTATTTGTTGCCACCATTTTCTCACTGTGTTTTTGCTCAGTGCAGCCACATTATGTCATGATCTTGAAAGCAGGACTGACCAAAACCAAAGCAAAAGCAATAGTAAAACCTCAAAGAAGAGCATTCTTCTAGAAGGTTTCGGTTGGTCAATGTGGTAGGCTCCCGGAAACATGACATTACATAGGCCCTATAGCCACTACAGTTATTATATTATTATATCTGCACTTTTACAGAAGCTTAATAATGCTGCAGGCAAATGTGCAATCAAGTGTGTCAGCTATTACATTTTGCTAGGACATTTTGTACCAGCCAGTGTTTAATAATCACTACTGGCAATGCCCTGACACTCTGCCTATCCTACCCGCCAGTCATCGACAGGCCCTGGACATTGAACACGTTCAACCTTAAATTACAAAGACACTGGAACATCACATATATGTAGAGACATTATAAGGCACAACACGTCAAAGGTTTATATATCTAAAATAAAACAGTGCATAATTTGAAGTGACAAACTACTCATGTGAACGGACAAGATCACATGAGTAAAAAAGCCTAATTTAGACCAACGTGACCCTAACAACTTGAGACCTATCACAAACTGTAATTTCACTTGAATGTTATGGACAAGATCGCAACTGCACAGCTCCAGGCATATGTTGAAAGTATCGAGATCCTGCACCCTCACCAATCGGGTTTTCAGCCTGTCCATAGCACAGAGACGGAAATGCTTGATCTACAGACTAAAATATTAGGGATTATGGACAAGGGCAAAGCGGGTCTACTGATCCTACTGGATCTTAGCACAGCATTTGACCTGCTTGACCATCAGCTACTACAACATGCCTTAGAAAAGTAGCTAACTGTTCTAAGGAACCAATAGGATGGTTGTCCTCTTCCTTGTGGACAGAATTTCCTGAGTACACTGGGGAGACAAATTCTCATCGGAATCTAACATCTTTTGCGTTGTCCTTCAGGGCGCCAGCCTCTCTCCACTTCTATTCAACCTATACATATGATTGTTATGCGCACTGTTAGATCATATCCAGGTGTTTTTCACCATTCTGCTGATGACACTCAGCTCGTCATGGAACTGAGTGGGAATTATGACAAGGACAGTACTAAAATTAACGACCTCTACAACAACATAGAAGATTGGATGGATACTAACTGGGTATGTTTGAATAGCAATAAGAACGAGTTAATGGGGTTTGGCTCCAACCAGGCATGGGCCAAACTCATCCCAGACTACCAATCATTTAAAATTAAAGAATCCCACATTGAAGTCTTGGGTAAAGTTAAAACGTTAGGCATGACATTAGAAGCAGCTCTAAATGCAGATGCCCAAGCAATGTACATTAGTAAAAACTGTGCCTACTACATCAGATTGCTCAAAGCAATTAAATCATTTCTAAGTGAGAAAAACTGCACTACAATAGCCAGCGCTACTATTTTATCACGCCTGGATTATGGAAATGCACTCCTTGCAGGAGCCAGTTAACAAAGTATGCACACATTTAAACTGATCCAAAACAATACGATCAGAACCATCAAACAAAAAACAAGAATGGAAGATTAGTGAATCCAAACGCGATCTTCACTGGTTGAAAATCGAACACCGTATACTCTTTAAATCACTGACCCTGACACACAAGTCCCTGTATGGAAAAGCACCTGCGTATCTGAAATCTAAAATCACCTTCTATAACCCCACCCGAGCTTTAAGATCAGAAGCCCAGGGTCTTATAAAAAGAATGATTTAAAAGAAAGAATATGGCATGCAAAGAGCTTTCCCTAACCGTGCAGCGGTAAGCTGGAACAAACTGCCGCTGAGCCTTAGGATGGAGGCCAACCACCTCACTTTTCGGAACAATTAAAAACCTTCCTTTTCAATGAAAGTCACAGTGAGCTGTCTACAACATTAGGCCAAGAACTGATCTAACTGTACCAGTTCCCATAAATGTCTTGCAAACTCTGTTTGTCTTTGTGTCTTGTCTTTGTCTCCTTGTTTGCGCCCTGACACTTGCTGGCTTTTGGTGCAGTACAAATAAACAAATAAAAATACATTAAAAACACAAGAGAATGGAAGTATAGGATGATCTAGGAAAAATAATATGTGAGAACTACTGGATGCAGGTGTTGAAAGTCTGTCAAAAATGTATATGTAACTCTAGAAAAAAAAGGAATCTCTGTAAATAGGAGTGAAATACAAACCAGTGTCAATTTATCCTTTTTATTGTCCCAATGTTCATCATGTAGAACTCACTGATTTTACCATTACCAATACTGGGCGCCCTGATGAAGAACCTAGTGGCTTGAAACACATATTGGCAATAGCCATTAACAAACAATAAGGCAATATCAATAATTAATACATGAAGCACTTTCGAAAACCCATCAACAGAAATAATGTTGATTTTTAAAATAGGTTAGAAGGAAACACTGCTATTAAGCAAGACGTTGTGTTATGTATCCAAGTAAACATTATTGTTAATGTTAGACAGTTAAGCGACTAATGTAAAGGAGCCCTTTCAAGTTGGAAAATATTGGAAAACTGCCAAAACAACTGGTACATACCCAGTGATAATGAGAGTTTCTGAATCCCCCCAACCCAATCCTCTAAATGTATACACCTCCTTTCCATTGCATTTACAGACTATATAATTATTCAAGTGTGACGAAATTCACATTAGAAGACTGTGCCTTCAGTTATCTGAAGTGTTTAATAAGTGCCAAGGACGAGTATACTCGTCCTTTTTACATAGACTTCAATAATAGCCTGGCACTTAAGGGGTTAAGAACAAATCTAAATAAATAATGGGAATTCCTTCACGTGGTTCCACCTCATTCTACAAGAGATTGCCAGAAGTTGTAATTTCATTTAATAGCCAGCAAAACAAATAAAATCAACAAAAAAACCTCAATTCTACATTGAGTCCACGGAATAAGCAAACACAATTGTTAGAAAATGCATGCTGAGAAATAGGCAAAGGGATTACCAGCAGCCTTTCGGCTCTGAGGCATTTCTCAGGTTATGAAAATAACAGACTATGGCCAGCTGAAAAGAAGACAAATGGGAGTGCTAGCCTAAGCGAAAATAGAGACATTTGAAAAATTGATAAGGTGGGCAGACTGGAGGAAATGGAAAGAAAAATGCATGCAAGTATTTGATGTTGTGAGAAGGTTCACTGGAATACTCCAAGATAGCACAGAAATGACAGTATAAAATGGAAAATAAGGAGTGGTGGCAAATTAGGCTGAGCGGAGATAATCGCACAAGATTCGAAATAGAAAAGTGAAAAAATAATAAGGATGAACAACTTTTTCTACATCGGGCATCTTGCAAAGCACCGATAAACTGAGGCGAGGCAAAAAAGAACTTTAAGAGACCTAAATACAGCAGATCATCCATAGAATTGTACTGATAATAACACGTACTGTGACCGAGACTTATTTGCTATCACTTGGCTTCTGGCAGCTGAAATCTAAAGATGGATGCTATTTTCATTGTATGGGCTACTCAGAATTCACCACCAGGCCTTTGTGAGTGTGCCTCTAGACATAGTACGATTTAGACACATGTACAGGATTACACTTTGACAAAACACTGTGGCGTACAATAGCATCAATGTTTAATGTGGCCATTTGTAATACATTATTATTAGGAGACAATCTAGGGTGGAGTAGGGTTTGGTTCCTTCCATGTTTTGGGAACATGTGGACCTGATTTACAAACAAAATGGGGTGCAGAATGTGAAGAAGATGTTGCCTCACGCAACTGTAGACCCCCAACATTCCCAACTCAAACGTCCCTGATTCAAAAGACAGTCTTTTGGAGGGGCTGTGCATGGGTGATAGGGATCAGAAGCCAGCCCTTTTATGCATGCCCTAATGGCAGTTACACTCACAACACTAAAGCATGCATTGGTTCACTTCCCCATGTTGTTGAAGGGTCTCTATTGAGGGATGCAATTGTAAAAAATATTGATGGCGAGAGTAAAAGTATCCAAGGCTCTGACAAGACCTTTGGCAGCCCTGCACATTGCCATGCACCTGGTTTCAGGTAGGCAAATCGAGGCCCAGGTGAATTAGTTCAGGGACTGTCACAGAAGGAAGTGCATGCCAGTGTAAAGGCGCTTTTGTCTGCTGCGGTGCCTGACACAACACTCTCCTGCCCACTTTCTGCGTGTGCGCCCTTTCGAAGCACGGGATCTGTATGCACACAGAAATTATTATGTAGTCCATTTTGCAAATCAATGCACTGGCACAAGGTGCACGTGCATAGAAGAAAACATGTTAAGTGTTGTTCAGATGATCAAAAAACAAGGTTCAATAACATGCCCTCCAGTTATATTTTTGAGGAACCTCCCAATTTTGAAAAACGTATCAATATTTTGTCAAGCCTTTTTAAATGTGAAAAGAAAACATATGTTGGGGTTGTGTGACATTCTAAAGGAGGGCCATGGTATAATGGATACGGGAGGATAGCTTAGCGGCAACGTGCGCGCCTTGGAAGCAAGATGACACAAAGCAACACAGGTTCGATCCCTGGGTCCGCGCTTAGAAACCTCTAGGTGTTTAAACGTGTTATAAATAAGCAACTAAGACAACAGCAAAAAAAAACAATTACGCAAAAAAAAAAAAAAAAAATCAAACAATCCCTGTAACAACGCTTCGATGCCCACGGGCTGTGTGAGCGCTTTTAAACTGTAAAATAAATAATGTTTCAAGGAATATTAATTTGACTTCCTCTCCGTTAGCAATAGTTTTTGTAGGGCCACTACTTTAGTACTCGTCACATTTGTTATTTGTTCTTAAGAACGTTTTCTTTCATACATCCTGGGCCTGATTTACAAAAAAATGTTCCGGGGGACTTTCCCATGTTACAGTTTTTTTGTTAATCAGGACGTCTGTCATTTACGTTAATATAGAAGACACTGGCATTCTCTGTGTGTGTTCATTGTGTTCACTGCATTTCTCAGATGTTCCTGTGGTATATAGAGTGGGGCCAATATCACAGATGATAGAACATGGATCCCTGCATTTGTATTTATGTCACCGTGCCTGCGCTATCATGAGTCATGCCATACAACATACATCAAACTCTACAAACAGAGGACCCTTTTTGATAATTTATATGTATAGCCGATGTAAAAAATTGCAGGTTTCATAATTATTACATGTGTATCGGAATGAAGCATCGATTCAGAACACAGATAAAAAGCTTGGCCGATGCTGTTGGTGAAAAACAGCTGTTTCAGACAAATTACTGTCTATGTAATTGATAATAAATCCAGGAAGCATGTGTTTTCTTTTAACTCCTGCAATATACGGAACACATATTCACACACTATGCGGCGTGTATTATAATGTATTACACCTGTTGCAATAAAGTAATGAAAAATCTAATTGTTTGAAAGATAAATCTATTATATTTTAGAAAGCAATGAGGAATGAATATCTAGTAGGTTATGTCGCAGGCACCATTGAAAGTGACAGAGTAAATTGAAAATAATTCCATTGGGTTTGGCAAGCAATCATGATGCAAGTCTAAATGAAATCAAAGAGCTATATTATAAAGATTGGGCAAAACGTTATAATCTCGTTTTAATACTTATAATCTATGCTGATAGTTCAAATAGTTTTCAGACAACAGCCCTATTTACTCCTAGTTGAATAACACTTAAATAAGATTACAGTGAGCACTAATTAACACAATACATAGATTTTCATGAACATAGGCTGGGAAAAGGTCCCATCAATGCATGTTTCATGAAATAAACTACACCCTTGATCATGATACTGGCTGAATAGTGCCTGAGCTGTGGAAATGACAGCACTGAAGTAGTTTTGGGTCTGGTTTGCAGAGCTTTAGCTGTCTCTCAGAAGTATTGTTGCTGTATCTTAGAGGTGCTTGTTTTCAGTCAGCTCCTCTATAAAAGCTAAAGGGCCCACTAAATCACAGTTCCACCTCTCCCCTCGGTGCCTGCCTTGCCTCGCCATGATTTCCTCCCCACAGACTCGGAGCATAAGAGCTGCTTCACCTACATTCATATGTTGGACTACATCATTTTCAAGAACACCGAAATGTTCTTTATAGAGTTGGAACAGTATTAATGCAATTAGCACTCGGCCAAAAATTGCCCAAATGCAGTAGGAAAATATATGCTTTCAATGCATTTTGCACCAGGTCAATGTTTTCGCAAGACCTAGCACTAGCTGACAATGCAAAAATACATTGAAAGAATGTTTATTAAAAGTATCAGGAAATATCATCTCCATAAATAATTTCGCCATACATATGGTTGCCGTTAAACGGTATAGGTGACATTATTTCTGGGGTTAATTTATGGGGTAAATGGAAGCGGGGGTTGTGGGGGTGTCCCCGCTCCATTCAAAAAAATATGGGGTTGCAGGGGTGTCTCCCTCGGTTCCATGGGGTAATATTGCCGCCAAAAAACGGCACCATTCTTGTATGACGATATTTTTGCGGGGATAGTATAACATGAAACCTTATTAAATTAGGGCTTTTTTGCCCTAGTCAACATTGCACTTGCACTAGTGGAAATATGTTGTAATATGGCCCTCAATGTTCACTGAACAAAGTAACTGACTACTTTAATATTATCCAAGCCAATAAAGAACTACTCAATGCATTGGTATGGGCTTCGCTGAGGCACTGAATAATGCAGTTTCAGCAAGTAATTAGATATTTAGGGCCGTAGTCATGGAAAAGTGCGCATTTCTCCAGCAATTGCCATTCACCGAGAATGACACTGCATGAGCCTGCATGCAGAATAAAAAATGATTCCCCACGTGTTCATGGAATGTACTGTGCAAAGTAATCATTTTCGGAAGTCACCCCGACACACCCGCACGCAAAGCATAAACAGCCAGAAAAGCTACCTTTGCATGCTCCCTCGGGCGCAAATACATGCACCCTTTAAACAGTGCATGGGGTACCCGCAAGCAGGTCTGCATCTCAGGGACCCTGTACAGGGTACTCCTTAAATGTTGCCGGCACCCCAAATACATGCATATGAAAAATCATATCTCAGGTTACACTCAGAAAATCTGTGTCTGAACTCCCGTAAACCGTTCCTGCACCCCGCTACGGTGCATATGCGTACCCCTAAGTTAGATCGGAAACCTGGTTGCGTACATGCATCCCTAAATCCAACATGCAAACCCACCTCTGCGCTGCAATTTCTATGTACGAGTGTCTTTACGCCTGCCTTCGGGTGGTGTAGAGATTGAGGAATTTGCGTGGCTAAATCTATGCCGAGACGCTGCGCCAGTTGTTCCATGAATACGTATCGTTTGGCACAATTGTGAGCGTGCAAGGTACTGAATGCATGTTCTTCCCCATTTTCTGTGTTCTGCCCCCTACCAAGCTCCTGTGCAATCCATGCCCACGCTCTGCGTGGTGTCTCACATATGGCGCTTGACGGCTCGCACAGACATGCCGAGCCTGCGTGAACTCCGAGCAAGTCCTCGAAAAGTTCCACGCATTTGATACCATAAATCAACAAACAGGATTTGGCACGCAGTTTGGCACACAAGTTCCCTATTTCCCATGGCAATTATTCTATGAATCGGGCTCTTAGACCCTTATTCACAGAGCATTTTCCAATGGGATTTTGCCATTATGAAACGCTTCTGTGAATTGGGCCGTAAGTGTACTAGGTTATTGTCCACCAAACACACTCAGGAAACCTCATTACCAATCTAACAGGAAAAAACACAAAAACTAGCACTTTTGTCGCCTCTTCATTGTTCAGTTCCACTAAACAAATGGTGATACATGGCCATTTAAGCTTAGATAACCATCGCACAATATTGTGGCTGAAGGAACGCTGCAGTGTATCTTTTTTGTTATAACATTATCTCCCTAGATGGATTGTGCACCTCCCCTGCCCAGACACAATGGAAGATTTTATGGAGTCATAGAGGAGTGGCAGGTCTGGGTATAAGATGATCTCAATGAAGACTGGCAGCTGTTAGGGCATCCACCGTGCTTCTCATTTGCAGCCCCTGCACTTCTCAGGAGGAGTGTTAGGGGGTTGGTAGACTAAAAGCCAAACAAGGAGGTCTGCCTCCAGGTTCAATAATATGTTTTTTCCAGACAACTGATGATCCTGCAGAGATACAGGCATGTCAGATATTCCCTGCCTAACTAGGAGGTCACCCAGATCTTGCATCTTGTGAGCAAGTGGGAAGGATGGTGCGAATCAGCCTATGAGGATTGAACCGCCAGTCATGATACAACAGATGTGTGTGCTCTGGGTGGGGAGGTGTGCCTGAGTGAGCACTGCATTCAAGAGCAACTCTTTGCAAACCACAACACCAAACTCTCTTTGTGAGTGGTAAAACCTTTTACATTGCTTGTCTAACAGAGCAATGGAAATCTGTAGAGGGCGTGCAGTGACCATACTTGATCAGAATCACTTCTGGGCCCTTATTACACATTCCTCAACATTTAGTGGGACAAAATAAAAAGAAATATCAATAGACCTCAAATTCACCAGGCACACCCTTTTTTGCTCCCAACAGCCACTGATAATCAAATCTGTCTGCTGAAGTTTCCACCTGTCATGTTCCTCTTCTGTGTGCATAGTTAATTGGCCTGAAGAAGAAGCAGAGTGGTGAAGTGGTGGCCCCATGTGGTGGATGGCCTGAAAATATTAAGTTCTGAGACTGAGGCGGTGATGCTGGTGGCCCATTGTAATAATAATAACGTGCTATTTCTATAGCCCTTTTATCCAAAGCGCTTTTCATAGAACATTTGTATATACAAATATGATAACCCAATAAAAACTATCACGTTATCAACTTTGGAAGGATCACACACCGATTACAGCAACAAGCGCTTACCCACTGAGTTATCTTACCAGCATGCGATGCATGGGGCTGCAAAGACGATCTTTTTGCTACAGGTTCAGTGGAGCCCCCCAGGGCACGCTGCAGCTGAGAGACTGTTATTTGGTGTGGATTATATTGCAGCGATGTGGCAGACCCAGGGGTTAAGCGTGCCACCAAAGACCAGAAATGATGTGGTCTCCTGTATGGTGATCGCAACACCAGCAGAAGAACAAAGTACCTGTGGTGGGTCAGCCCCATTACAGAGCATAGGGATGACCCCGCCCTCCCCACTAAAATAAAATGGAGAGATATTAAGAAGGATGTGGCTAACTGCACTGCCCACAAAGATACAACAATGGAAATATTTGGTTATTATGGGTTACAACGTATTTAAATGTGTATTTATATTTATGGGTAGGTTTAAGGTTATATATGCAGTTCTTGGGGTGGGTGGTTATGTAGGTATGTAATTGGTTATGAATGTATATAGAGTTGGTTGTGTAGTTGGATACTTGTATGGTTTGGGAATGAAGTACCCTGTCATTAGACAGAAAGAAGCAGTGGGCTGTCATAAGCCACGCATGGGTTGGAACCACCCACTGTGGCCATCGCCTGGCCCTCCTCCACAGTGGATGGTGACAGGCAGGGAGTAGGGGTCTGGCCATCAGTTCTACCCTATAGGATCTACCTTTGTTCCTTCCAGGGGTGGTGGTCTGACGAGACATTTCCTTAAAATCATACAAGAGTGTTATACAGTTTAAAGAGTTAGTAATGTTTATATAGTTCTTGTGTTTTTGTTAAAAAAGGAGTCCCTGTTGGGATCCCTTAAAAATTCAGCTTGGAGTGTGTGCTGTGTGTGCTGCAATAATTTTAGTACGTCAAGAAGGTAAGAAATCAGGAAGTAGACCATCTCCTGTTTCAATATCTTTTATATTGCAGGTTGTGTAGCGATGCTTGCTGACAATCTGGTCTGGGGCATGGGTGGT